>NW_028145546.1:370000-490000 GCF_977016875.1 Pavona decussata
CTGAAGTAGAACAGGCTACACTCACGACTGTCCAATTCCCTCCCTGTTTTATTTCGCTCGCTCCAGTCTTGTCTATACCTTGGGGTGGGGCGAGTTGGCGCTTGCGTGCCAAAAGTGTGCACGATACACATTGAACTCGTTATGTTACAGAAATAGGAAATTATTCCCGTGTCCACCTGCTGCTAAGCAAAATACGTCTATAAGGCGTGTTGATGTAACATACCAGCGAACCTGTAAACAAATCCAAAAGACCTGGGAGGTCACCGCCTCTTGTTGCCGGGCTTGCCGTCTTAAAATTGGTTCATGCAACCTTTTAGTATTGTCAGGAGCTTATGACCCTGGCATTGTTGATTGTCTCTCTAGTATGCTTCTTTTCAGAACTAAATGTCTCCGGCTTATTCTGTTAAAAAAAAAAAGGATTGTTAGAGTAAATCGGCTTTTTTTAAAAATCTTTTTTACCGGCTGTGGTCAATTATCGGGCTGTGTGGAGGAGAAATTTCTTTATTTTTATTTACAGAACTTAATCATAGAGTCAGTTATTGAAAAAAGAATGTTGCCAAATGTTTCTCGTCCCCATTGTAGTTACTATGATGCCAGAGGTCAAGCGTGCGTTTCTCAAAACTTTCAAATAATTTTTGGGCCTACACCCCACAAAGTATTTTTCACGGCCATTTCTATTGTGGTAATTTTCGTGCATACTGAGCCCGGTTTGTTACTTAGTCTTATAAACTTTTCAACGTTTTAGCTTTAAAAACTATGAAAATTCAAATTTCTAGTAATGAACATTGTACACGTAAATTTTTTTGGAAGTTTTGAGAACTTGGCACCGCGCGATATCCGAGATTTTAACCGACAACTTGGCTTAGTTCAATCGTTTGATGTGTTCTTTTTATTTTCATTTCCGTTTCTCGATTTCTGAGGATTTGCGACAATATGGTGTTTATAATCATTGTTGTCTGCACATACAGCCAAACTGGATTACCATTTCCTCTTGGTTTTTGTCAGTCAGAGCAAGTTTTAATTTCAGGCCAGATACGGTCGGGAATGGCTGCCCTTCTTGTTATTCTATGCTGTCGCATTAAAATAGCTGAGAAAAATGTTGCATTCTCACGCAAAATCAGTGCGTTTCACCCAGAGAAGCAGCCGTTTCGCGATTTAATAATTCTAAAACGACTTTAGTAAAGAATACGGTACTCTTCATTGCTCTGTCAACTTGGGGTTCGAGTATTTTTTTTTTGAAACCCACATGGCTATCTTCCCGCATTTGGTTTTGCATAAAATCAGCCCTCAAATAAAAATACCTCCAGCAGTGTATTTACCTTCGAAGCCATTTTTTTCCACCCTCTTCTGTCCTCGTGAGTAACCCTGGTGAGCGAGCAACGCCAAACTTCGTTTTGCTTCCATTTCCGGTTCCGGCTGGAAAGAGTTCATTGATTGGCTAGGAAATTTCAATCATCCAAAGTCAAGTGCTGGAAGATCGAATGACAGAGATTACAAATATGTAGCACCGCGCGAGCGTCAACCTACATGCTCTTTACGTCTCACGTTGCGATAT
The DNA here is from genome assembly GCF_977016875.1 of Pavona decussata. Lineage (NCBI taxonomy): Eukaryota > Metazoa > Cnidaria > Anthozoa > Scleractinia > Agariciidae > Pavona > Pavona decussata. Next base: position 371,556 of record NW_028145546.1, read on the forward strand.
TTTGATTTCCATCGCAGCTACAGCTTGACAGAGACTCAACATGGTGAAGGCTGAGGCAAAATTTGCGTCAGAAAAACCGCCAATCGGTGAAGCAACGCAAGTCAGCCTCCAAGTTAAGATGGTGGATGGTGAGAAGAAGGCGACAGAAAATACGGAGGAAGTTGTGGTGAAGTTTCAAGATGAACGACCCAGAAGGTCTCCTCGAGCGGGTGTCTTTATTTGTCTGCTGATTCTGGTGTTGTTAGTGGGATTTCTAGTCGTCTACGTAATCAAAAAATCGAAAAGGTAGGCGCAGTTGTGTTGTGTTGTGTCATGAAATGGAGCAAATGGTTTTCTTGTAATCATGCTGATTACTTTAACCTCAGCATTTAGTAAATAACGTCGTCCATCAGCGAAGTTATTGCAGTGGACTTTTATCTGCACGCTCTACATTTCGTCTGCCCACATTGAGCTATAATTGAAAACTTGCTTTAGTTTGACCCATTGTAGCTTCGCAAAACAATGTAAAGTAGGTTTTGTTTTCGTTTGTTCGGCTGGCTTGCTTGTATGTGTCAACTACTCTGGCGGGTACAAAAGACACCGCTTACGCATTCCAAGCTCATAATTGCCCAGTAAAACCCATCCTTAATTTTTCCGGTAGAACGTCGTAAAGATAAAAGGTACATTTAAAATGTCGGCTTTTGCTGTTTTTTTGTGTCTTCACCACTTCAAGATATCTGATGGAAGCCAACGACTTTTCACCGCCACTCGACCAATGAAAGTTCGATTTGATGTCCGACTAATTACTCTTATTGACTACGAAATTACGCTACAAATTGTTGAAGTCCATTTGAATGCTGTCAATTAAAAAAGACCTGTTGTTATTGAAATGAACAGTAAGGGTGCATTCAGAAGTAAAAGCAATGTAACTTGAGCAAATTCGGTTCTCTGAGCTTTCCAAGCAAAGTGACTCTTTCCAAGCAAAGTGATCTCTGACACTTGAAACTCAGGAAGATCATCTCCGCTTATTTTCTTACAAAACTTTTCCTTGACGTTCAACGCTATCATTAAGAGCGTGGGGACTAATGAACTCATTAACTGCTTTTGCGGGCTTTGTTGTGAAAGGTTTTTTAATTTCCTAAAGAAACGCTTTTAATTGTCTTAAAGGTATATCTTACTTACTGCACGGATATTAGAATCGGTAATTTACGCGTGCACGAAAAAGCTTTCGGCCTCTGAAAGAACTTTATTCTTAAGTGGATTTCAATTTGCGGGTTTTTGGAGGTATTGGGTTAGAATTCCAGGGGTGAATCAGATGGCTTTTTTCGCCTCTGATGCCATACAGTTTGGCTCATAATCAACTCCATCCGACAATTTCATTCTCTTTTGACCAAATTGAAGTTTAATTTACTTAGCCACAAGTTTTTGTAATTAGATTTTTTCGTACAGCTGGTTTCATTAAACGCATTCTTTGAGCCTAACAGCCTGCCATTATCATCTGCACTCAAGAAACCATTTATTTTGCCATATGTGCTTTTAAAAAACAATAAATATCTGGGAAATGCTTGACATGCCTTTTTAGTTTCCAATTTAGTCTAAAGAAGAAAAAAAAAGGTAAATACAGTCTTTAAGCAATGATGTTTTGTGCATTGCAAGGTGAGAGGCATTTGCGGTTCGGTTATAAATGAAATCAAGCAGCTGATAGGCATTGACATCTGACAAACATTCTTTCACCAAATTTTATTAAGGATTAACATTATCTAACCTGTACTAAATCTTTTTTGGCCAGCAACATATTTAGATAATGATCTGTGAGATAACCATGCTGTCTGCTTTGAATAGAGAGAGAAAAATGAAGGCAGAGAGATCATAAGGTTGAGTGAAATGGATCCTAATGAGGAGCTAAGAACAACAACATTATCATTTCCTTAACATGTCAAAACAGTTCCCACCATCAGCTCTTCTAGATTGTGGTTATTGCTTTGTCCATATTTTACCAGACCCATTTTGCATCCATGACAAAATTTACATAGCTAGATAGGCCTTTTGTGCATACTTTCTGTACCTCCTGTCCTTGCAGACTGCTTATCCATGCAAGTTTTGTAGTTCCTCCAGAAGTAGATCTACCAAACCAGTCTGAAAGCTGTTCATATGGAACTAGGCTGCTTCAGTACTGACCTCACTTCAGTTTTTTGTGTAGGCCTTATGTCAGCCTTATGCGCCTACTGGCGCGCAGAGATTTGATGATGATGATGATGAATATTTGTTGTGTCGGCCATTTCCTCCAGGTTTTCAGTAGCAAACTGCTGACACCTTGGTATTAAATCAGGTTGAAAGTTATCATAGGTTTTACTTTATAAGTTCAGTTCTTTAGCTTGAGTGATTGAATGACCATGCAAACTAATCCCAGTTTTAATTTAAATGGTTGACTTTTTATCAGACATTTCCTGCCACACAGTTCTTACATTGTACTATATGGTTACAACACAATCTTCATAATTCATACATGATCAGACACACAGCTCATGGGAGTTAATTAGATGATCACCAAATACATGTATTGTCTATAAGATTTTTGTGACTGTTGACAGGAATTTGCATTTTGACATTTCGATTTGGGTGAACCTGTTCTTCTTTGATCCTTTTTGGCATCATACTCTTTCATGTTTTGGACAAAAAATCTTAAGGGGGTCAATGTTCTTACAGGGAGTGGCTTATTCCATTATTCTTGGTAAGCTGTTACTTCATTTTTCCAGGGAAATATTCTGTTGTGGTGAACTCTTTCCAAACATCTCCGGGATGGACATGTGTATAGTAGGCCCTGTTGTAATGTCACATTATCTCACAAAATAAACCAAAAAATAAAAAATATATATTAATTAATAGATGGTTGTCTCTGCCTGCACCATCCTTCCTCAACCTCAAAAGATGATGTCTTTATTGTATAGCCATCTCTCTATGCAGCTGTACAAAATGCCAGTGAGATTCAATCCTTACTTTTCTTTTCTGTCTTAGTAATGATGGCTCTTGCTAGCTGAATATTTCTGGGTCAACTCAAATTTTAAAGGCAGTAAAATTTTTGGCAGTAATGTTCATGAGATAGGGGGTGTCTTCGATAAGCCTCCTACCAAAAACAAGATGGGTCCTCTTCGAACAAACATGTTATGACCAGTTCCCTTGGAAGGGTTGCATATTTTCACAATGAAATAGGATTGAAAGGATCCTCGTGAGTTTGCATTGTGTTGACCAGAATTCCTTTCAATAATTATTAATAGTCATGTTATTGCTGTTATACACCTGTACATGCACCTAATACTGGTGGTCTCCTTCCACCTTTTAGGGAAAATAATTACCAAGGCTTGAATTTTGGTGATGATTACATTGTGGTGACACGTCCTCCAGATTTATCCAACACATCAAGTGCTTGGCACAATAATGTGTCGTGGGAAACCCAGGAGGAATTCTACACACTGTCAGATGCAATTAGCCAAGAGGATATCATGGGTCTCAGACCAATTTTTAGAAAGGATCTTCCAAGAGACTACATTGCTTACTGGGAGGCTAAAATAAATGGCAAAAGTGGGGAGAAATATGTCATAATTTCGGCCGGTATGTACATATAGGGTAAAAGAAAATTACTATAAAAATGTAATGAAAAAGTTGATGAAAGTTTACTCAATGTATGAGGCAGTCAAGTTGTTTTAGCAAAACTCAGTGGCTGATCTATTCAGCCTAAATATTGGTTATATAAGTTTGAATTTAAAATTATCTGCAAAATCAATAAAGTTTCATACACTTTTTTAAAAAGATAGGTTTTAAGATGTCTCTTAAAACAATCAACATTTTAGTAATAATCTCAAATCTAAGGGAAGGGTATTCCACAGTGATGGCCCATTTTCTCCTCATCAACCACGGTGACTATTCATTTTATTCCATGTATTTTAAACAAAGAAGAACTAAAGTCCAATTATTATTTGTGTTGTAGCGAGGCAAACTGGTGACCACCGCCTTGCTGAAGAAGGGCCGTTACCAAGCCCCTCTGACTTACTAACTAATCAAGCACTGCGAAATGGACATGGTTGTCACAGGGTCTATCGTCTAAGACCTGACGGCCTTATGGCGTGTGAGGACACCACAACGAACAAGTTTGTGGCAGCTACAAGGGACATTGATAGTGACTCTTGGGTATGTTAATGTACCAGCTGTTTTTATAAGCAGGATAAAGAAGTTAAGTGGTAAAAGCAAGGAGAGTTAAATGATAGAATAAAAGTCTGAATATAAGCTCCCCCAAAAGTAAGCCCCTAAATCTCAGACATGAACACCCGTCTTGTAGTAAGCTTTTTAAGCCGTTAGCATAATGTTTCCAACTATTTCAAGTGCAGCTATTTTAAAACTAAAAATTCCTTGAAAAATAATTTGTCCTGTCCCGAAAACAAGTTTCTCCTCTTCAGTGAAAAAAAAAGCGCCAGAAAAGGCCTAAAATCGGATATACATGTAAGCCCAGGGCTTGTATTTCAGAATTTTACTGCTTAGAAACTACATGCTTCTGAAAAATACAAAAATGTAGGCTTCCAAAGAACAATCTTGAGCTTATCTCTAGTAGTAACTACGGTATTCTTCAGAAACACACACTTGAAGATAGAGATATCTCCATGGCACCAGAAATATCTATGCCCTACTCCTACTGAACAGTAATAATAATAATAATAATAATAATAATAATAATAATAATAATAATAATAATAATAATAATAATAATAATAATAATAATAATAATAATAATAATATACTTCATTACAAAGACAAGAAAGAAAGAAAGAAAGAAAGAAAGAAAGAAAGAAAGAAAGAAAGAAAGAAAGAAAGAAAGAAAGAAAGAAAGAAAGAAAGAAAGAAAGAAAGAAAGAAAGAAAGAAAGAAAGAAAGAAAACCACGAAAATATAATTTGTAAAATTTAATCTTACATCTTAAAATCTTAAGCAATGAAATAGAAATGTAAACTAAGTTTTAGTTCTAAAAGCTAGCACGGGAGACAAGGTGTCACTGTCCAAGGAACACAATGCTTGAGGGTTTTGAATCAGTAGTGAAATTTATACAATCAGAATGGAAGGGTTAGCTGGACTTACGAGACACTGGAATGTGAAGTTGGTAAATGCTTGGCTTAAAGAGAGTGTTATTCGTTCGTTAAGATAAATCATGCTTTAGGAGATTATCAAGATAACACGAATTTAAACTTGTTAAGATGTGTTGGGAGGGGCTAATTAATGGACAGTGAAAATGGAATTATAACATGAATCAGTTTAAGAACTGATTAACATGGTTTTTTGTTTTCCTTTGGAAACTCGGTCCCTGGCACCACCTGGTGTAAGGTACTTGTACTTTCCAAATTGTTCAATCCAAGGATTAAAAGTCAAAAGTTTGACCATTCAAATCAACGCTTTTGAGCAGCGCTTTTCTGTAGTCTCTGCGTTAGTTAAAATTATTTTCGATTCACAGTAGGTGGTAAAATTTTTCCAAATTTCTCATATTTGTTCCCTGGTATTCTAAGAGAATAATGAGTTAATAGGTTTACTGTGCATATCAATATGTCAAGGGTAAAAGGCAAAGGTTATCTTACTCTCAATGCTCAGAGAAGATAATAATGTCGGCATGGCTATTCTTTAAATGAAGTGATGATATACTGCGGATCTGGATGGCAAGACTTAAAAATAATAGATCGCTTACGGCGATTTAAAACAAAGCGGGTCTGCTCTTTTTATTCGGAAAAGAAAGGAAGGTCGGTGTTTTGAGGAGAGTTCCAGGGTCGGTTTTTTTCTTTTTTTTTGCGCCAAATCGGCTTACAAAGATGAGAAATTAATCTCAAGCAAAGACGACGCTTTATAAAACGTCCAGTACGGCATTCAGTGCCTCTCTAAACCGTTATCCTTATTATCTGAGAAAAGACGATTAGGTTCTGTTTGTTTCGTTTATAAATGGCTTTTGGCTTTTTTACGCTTTTCGTTTTAACAGTTCTGACACAACGTGCAGGAACACTGGAAACCGATTACGGTATTACTGATTGTTGTTTGGGCCGACGCCTGTCACTTGAAACTAGTCTGTGTGTCGGCTACTTTGAAATTGCCACTTGAACAAAAAAGCAAAGAAAATGAACATCATCGCTGAAAAGTGCTACTCAGTAGGTTTCATCTGAGTGATAAGGTTAGGGTTTTTGTCTACAGACGCATAAGTTTGAACCACCTCGTTCAGCATAAGAAACTGTACCACAGGAAAGTACTGCCGCATATGTTTCAACCACTTGCACGGCGTACATGTAATAAACAGCGTGTCTGGAAACTAAGTACTGTGAGTAGCTGTTATGTTTAAATGATTGTGAAAACGTTTATAAACCTACCCATTTGAAGGGCTGTCCAGTGAATTAGGTATGTCTGTAATAATTATTAACTACTGGTTTAGGTTACACTGTTAGAGAAACTTGTTTTAGCCGCCGGACTTGTGATGACTTTAGTAATCGTCCATTCGCACAGGATATCGATTGGAAGAATCTGGACAAGCAAGTTAATCGTGCTTTACCTAACATGAAAAAGGAATGGGACAAGCTGGCTGAACGTGTTAAACAGGATCCAGAGTGGGTTAGATTCCAGTGGCTGTGGATGGAAACAGGTAATGCTGGCTCTGAGGCGACCTCGTCGATTCTCTTTATCATTAAATGATCATAACTTTCACTCCCTTTCAGTGAAATTAGCCGTACTTTGTTACAAGGCAAAACAATTGTTTCTGCTCTTGAAATTCACGGAGGGAGACGCGGATGCGAACCTTACATGCGCCAGCCGAAGACCGCACGAATTCATAACACCGAACGACTCAAAAACTACGGACTGTTTTGCAGTTTTATTACTATTAATATCATGCCGTGTTTAAGTTTATTGCGCAAACTCTGTTACTCTCTATGTAACAGGCCAAATCCTGTAAAATGGCCAATTATCGTCGTACTTTGTTACCGAAATACAACCACTACTTGTTACTGTTTTATCTGATTAATGTACATTTGATAAATTTGTTTTGTTCTGTTTTTTGGTTATTTTGTTTGTTTGTTTGTTTCTAGCGTTTGCTGAATTGACGTAAATAGTGTATATTAGTTGTAAGTAGCCATTTTTGGGCTCGCAGACGTCTTCTAATTCTTGGATGCGCCAAGGTGATGTTACAGGATTTGCAACGACGATTTTCAACACGTTGCGAGTTTTTTAATCAACGTGCGGAGCCAAATCCAACGAAAATTACGTAGAAAATTGTCCATGCGCCCTTGTTACAAGGCATCATCTTTCTTTCCCCGACAGTGTTGCGCTGAAAACCGTCGTTGTAAACTTTTAACAATATTTTGTAGTTCCTCTTCTTTTTCAATCCAGAATCACCACATCTAATTTTAAGCATCTTTCAAAATTTCTTTCAGAAAAAAGGTTAACAACCACACCAACAATAGCTGTGCCAACGCAAACACCGACTACCTTAGAAACAGAATTTAATTTCCAAGTGGAGGAAACCGATGGCGGTTTTAAGGCCGAACTGGGTCTTCGCCCTGGTGATTCGGTTCGTATTCCGCTCGGTGAAGGTTTCCGTGAAGTTCGTATCAAATTCGTCGGCTTACGAGACGGGGAACGGAAGAAGGTAAAAGGCTGGAAGAAACGTTGGCAGAAGCGACTTTGCCGGGTGCTGTGTGGTCTGTGTGAAGGTGAGGGTTACCTTGATATGACCATGGTCAATAAACGCTTCTTCAAAATCACAAGGATGGGAGATCGCTTCATCAAGGTCCAAGTTGACGTAGACGAGTCGTTTGTTCGTAGACATCTAGAAGGTCATGAAGTACGCTTCAAAGTAGAGCTACGAACCCGCGGGTCTAATGTTATGGTTCTCAACTATGGGATCATGCTTCGAAGCAGCAGACACCGGCGCTCCTTTTCTGACAAGTATTTCTCTATACCCCACGAAGAACTTTTCCCAAGGTACCGTCAACACCAGCATGGCCAGTGTATGACCGGGTCAGGTCCAGTGGCCTGGGCTAAAGTACTTGGTTACTATGATAACATGGCTACGGGAAGCTCCAACTCAAGTTATCCGTAAGTTCTTCTTTTTTTCTCTTGATTTACTGTGAGTTCTAAATCCAAATGTGTCGGAAGTAATGGGTAGCAGTAACCTAAAGAGAGTGTCAAGCAAGAGGATGTTACTCCCTGAAATGTGGTGAACTCGGTAATACGTTACTGACAGGTTATTTTTGTACTAAATGCAGAAATTTCGGTTACTGATCTGTAAACCGCCGTTGCAACTACTTTATGGTTGTATTAAGCTTTTCTGAAACTTTGAAGTACTTATTTTTTTAATCCTTCTTTGTATTTTTGAAGGAGCACGTTTAAACTAAACAGAACCCCATGCAATACCAATCCTAAATCATTAGGTTCTGAGTGACCCTAGGAGCAATTCGTTAGAAATTTTGAAGTAAAATTACTGACGATTCTTTCTTTTCATTGCAGATCAATAACTCGCCTGACAGGTTTGTCCACTCCTTTGCCACTGACAATGGACACCTCAGTGAAAAACATGATACAGCTTATCTTTCATAAGCTTGGATCCCATTGCTCCTCACACGGAGGAGGTGTAACCTCGCCTGCTCAAATGGGGCGAATCAGAAAAGCCTTCAGGAAAGTCATGGGACGAGAATTTAAGGTCGTTCATCGGGTTGGCCGTAAAAAAGATACAAGCTATTGGACGGATTTAATAAAGGAACTACTTCGAAAGGGCTACCCTGTCATAATCAGCAAAGAGACTAACACTCCTGGCGAGTACCATTATGTGGTTGTAACAAGAATCAGGCAGAGCGCTAAATACTACAGTTATTGTAATCGCAAAACCGATGTATGTTCACCATGGACTTTACAGGAAGAATCACTTGTTTTTGTTCACGAGGAAGACAGACCTGGCAAATGGGAAAGTGCTGACACTGACTTTGTTGCTGCGGTCATTGTTAAATGAAACAAAATCACATTAGGAAGTCGTGACAATGCTGGGATCGACTTCAATAGCCGTAGACTTGTAATTTGCCCACAGACAGTCATCATCTCGCTCTGTCCCTCTGAACAGTTTTCTAGTGGTTATCGTAAACTCAAAGCTAAGAACTAAGAAGTTGGAACCAAGAACAAATGTTAACAAATGAAGTAAGCCAATCAAATCAAGTCGTGGAGAAAATTAGACAACATTTTCCAAGTGAGGGAAACCGTACGCTAGCCATGCTCTGATTGAGCTTGGTCTTGCTCCCGATTGTTTGAAATTACAACATAAAGACAGCATGCTTGATCAAGTGGTTGACCAAAGCACAGACAGGACTACTTCTGACAGCCAGACGAAAACTGCTTCTGCTCGATTTTTCACCGTGATAAATTGTCGAACTGCAGATTACAGGAAGAACATGCGAAGAAATTATTAATCGCGTATTCTTGAACCAGAGCCACTGGAGCAACTGTATATATTGTAGTTAAAAGAAACTATATATGGTTTTACTTAAGCGCAAGTGATATTCTTTATACGTTAAGTTATTTCTCTCTCCGCCTCAAAGTTAATCGTTGGTCTGTGTTCTTTCATTGTAGTATTTTTAACCCTTGATTAGCATCAAATTTCTCCTTGAAATATCAATACTTATTCAACCTCTGAGGTTATGAGAATTAAGGATATAAGCACCCAGTACTTTTACAAGAAAAGTATGGGGACAAGAAAGGCAAATTTGTTCTTTGATATGAAGAATTGACGATACATAAACGAGTATTCTTTTCATAGTACATTGTTTTAGAGAAAATGAGTGCCCCTCCCCCACCCACCCAAGACATAAGTCTTCTCTTATTTCCCAGTATGTTTTACGTGTATAAAATATTTCATTATAAGTTGTTATTGGGTCCGTTATATTGTCGAATTATGCGGACTGGCATTGCCAAATATTTTGTCTTTGCTTTTTATATATGTAAAAACAAAACAAAATGTATTTTAGGTTTGCTCTATGAACATGCAGCTGCAGACCTTTCAGTCCTCATAATGTCCTCAAGTAGAGGTAACTTCGATGTGAAGAAATAAAACTGATAAAACCATAAGACAATTCCTGGTCACTCCAGATACTTTGCTGAAATACAGTCACTTTGGGTTTATATTACTGGTGCTACTATTATCAGCACCATGTTCCACATTTCTTCAAACAAGCCACCAGGGCCCGGTTGATTGAAAGCTGATTAACGCTTATCTATGGTTAAAAGTTAATGGAGGTTGTCAGCTCGCTCGTTAAAAAATGTTTTTAAAATCTAATTTTAAAGCTAATGGTAAAGAAAAGTCAAATTCAAAACTGAGGGACAACAATCTTTGAAAAATCTTCATTGATTGGTAATTTTAAAAACTCGAATCAAAGTTAATCCAGGATTAGCTTAATCGGGCTTTGAACAGCTTGGGCCGAGAGACTATTTCCTTTTCGACTTCGATGAACTGGGGTGAGTTGCATAAAATTTTACGTCGGGCGTAACTGCTCACGCCAGACCTTCAGCCCAGTCACATTCAGTATTTTAACGTCTGACGATAGCATTTACGCCCGCCGTTAAGTTTTATGCAACTCGTCCCTGGTTCGGAGAGAGCAAATTTAATTTCTGCTAAACCAAGCCACAATAGTGACTAGCTTCTAAATTCTCCTTACAGTCTTACGACTTGATCATACAATACAGACCATGAGAATAAAGGAAATGATCATCAAAGGTGGAACGTCTTGATTTGAAAAAAATTTTCCCAACTAGCTTCATAAGAAATATATGGAGGACAGTGAGGAGATTATGCATGTTGCCGTGTTTGCTCTGCACTGCGTGGTGACCGGTATATAATTTCTCCTTACCTATCACTACTTGGTCAAACAAACAAGTCATGAGAATGAAGAAAACGATCATCAAACACAAGATGGCTTGAGTAAGACACTCGCTTGACTCAGCAGAGAGGCACCAGGAATCGTTGTAGCTCTTCTTTATTCTTTAAGTAGTGGTTCTTCACTACATCAACTCGACAACAATTCTACTCAATTCTACATCTACTCTACAAATATCACTCAAATCGCGCCTTACTTTATAGTGTGCTGTAAAACATGTTTGCGACTGTAATTTAACCAAGGCCAGATGCATGGTCCCAAACAGAGATAAGAATTGGTCTTGCCAAAATACACTTACAGGAAAGAACAACACAACTGTTCTAAGAAAATAGATAGAAATGTACTGAGAAGAGTAGGGAGAGTATACACACTGTCTCTATCATCTTCACTGGGGGAGGAGTGACGGTTATCCCCGATTTTAGAAACATTGTAGAACTATAAAGTGGGATGAGGGGAAGTCATGAAAGTTCCATGTCAAAATAGGAACGCGCGATGAGGATTTTACCAACTCATGCTCCCTTAATTCTTGCAGATGATTTTGGGTGCATGGAGGTGAGCTGATGGACGTGACTTGCTTGAGCTTTTACCCTTAAGAACTGTTCAACATCTCAACTTCTAGCTAGAAAATATGCTCTCTTGGTAACGATTCCATGTTCATCTTTGCTAGAAAGAAGTCTCCAGTAAAATACACACTGGTAATGTGTCATGATGTTGAATGTTGCCACCAGTAAAGAGTGAAGAGCAACTTGCACGAAAACAAATTATCTGACCTAAATAATTGATAAATTTACACCCTTCGGCGCCTTAATTTATAAGAACCGGCACGTTCTTCAGCACTTAAAAACTGCGATATGACGGCTGCCTTTGTTTTTTATTCTAATTTTTTTTTCGTTGTCCTTTTGATCGAACTTATATCGTTATGCGGATGTTGTTGAGCCAACCGCAATGAGATTTCCACTTTCTAATCCTCTCCGCCTCTAAATAAACATATCTTTTTCTCCTTGCGATCATCTCCAGAATTTTGTAATCCGGCGATTCGTTATTGGATTAGGAAGTTTCGAGACAGGAAACTTCCTTCGGGAGTATTTTTTTCGACCGCCGTTTTTCAACACTAGGCTTTGAGGGTCCTCTTAAATAGCTGTTAACTTGACCTTCTTCAGACCGTTTTACTTCAGCGAATTTAGAGACTGAAAATATGGTTACAATTAAAGTGTCAATTGTGAAAATTTAATACAAGAACCCAATTTCAATTTTCAAATTTTTTAACCTTTTTTATTTTGCCGACGTATGGTATCCTTGTGATACAGCCGACGAAAAAGAAGGCTGCTTTGTTTTCGTGACTATAAGACGTCTCAACATGCCGCCAAATCTACGGTTTCTGCAATACAAAGCTTTAGGAGCTTTAGTACTCCACCCCTTTGATGGGATGCAAGTCCGTTGCAGGCCATATCATGTAGTCTGAGACAGGAAGATTTCCGAAGCGCCCCATACTCGCGTGAACAAACCTTCCGTTCTCTTCCCTGAGCAAGACACGGCTTTGAATCGCCTCTCTGTACCCACTTGTTCAAACCAGGGGTAAGCTAACTAGAGTTCATGCAGATTCTCTGTGTTTTAAATTTTGACTTGGCATATTTCAAACTGTAAATTGAAACTAATGAAATTATTTCCTTTTTGGTGAAAGAAGTTAGCTTTCTTTTGGCTACTGCAATATGGATGTACAAGTACCAACCTATATATGTCGTTGTCCGACCTCGTTTCAAAGGTCAGACACAAAGAAAAGAGAGCCTGGAAAAACCGTTCGTTTTCCACATTCCGAGTGCGAAGACATCTTCGTTGCTAGGCAGTAAGAAATTACATATTTTGATGTTGCTAGGGAGGAACCCTGCCGAATCTACGTTTTCTACAATACAAAGCTCTAGGAGCATTTGTACTTCACCCTTTTGATGGGATGCAAGTCCGTTGCAGGCCATATCATGTGGTCTGAGACAGGAAAGAGTATGCAAGCTTTGTGCCCCACTCTCTCATGAACACACCTTGACTTCGCATATTTCATACTGTAAATTAAAACTGACGGTCGACACATTATTTACTTTTTAACTGAACGAAAGAAACTAACTTTCAGGTTTATGAATGAAACTAGTACGCGGAAACTATTCACACGGTTACCGCAATATGGTACCAACCAAAAACTGCCGTTGTCCAACCTCGTTTCAAAGGTCGGACGCGAGGAAAAGAGAGCTTGGGAATACCGTTTTCCACGTGCCGAGTGCGAAGACGTACATCGTTGCTAGGCAATAAGAAATTACATATTTTGATGTTGCCAGGAAGGAGCCCTGAAACTTGTTCAAAGACCGGCTTGGATGTTTGCCTGAGAATATTGGACATCCGTGCGATTTGAAGCTTACATAAAAATGAGTGCCGGTTGATGATTGACATTTCACAGCTCCGTGTAAAATAAGCATGAGCAATGACTGTTTCATCTAACCTTTCCTTTTTTTTAAACATCGATGCTCTTTTTGCAGATGATATTGGGAGCATGGAGTTCAGCTAATTGACATGACTTGCCTTACCTTTCATTCTTTAATACTCGTCAACGTTTAGACTGAAAAAATACTTTTTGTGTTGGAGTGATGCCATGTTCACTTTGCTAAAAAAAAGCCCCTAGCGAAATACACACTGGTAATGTGTCATGGTCGTCATGATGTTGAATGTTGCCACCAGTAAGGAGTGAAGGGCAACTTGCACGAAAACAAATTATCTGACCTAAATAATTGATGAATTTACACCCTTCGCGCCTTATGATTAGAGATACGCACTGTTTAGCGCTTTTTGGGTAAACTTGTTATCTGAGTTGGCTCGTTCTTCAGCCGTGAAACCTTGAAGACTGCAGTATGAAGGATGTCATAGTGATATTGCTGTTGCTATTCATCCCAGTGGCTTCAACCAGTAAGTGTTTTATATTTGCGGTATATTTCCGTTCTCTTTTTGATCGAATTGATGTTGTTATGCGGGCGTTGTCGAGTTAGCTGCAATGAGATTACCACTTCTTAATCCGTCATTCTGGTCTCCAAAATCTTGTAATCCGGCAAAAGGTATTCTGTAGACTCTTGAAGCCTGCTAGCAGTTTGTGAGGCCTAGAACTTTCTTCAGCAGTCAAAGGTTGACTTTTAAATTCTCCTTTTAGAACGTCCCTTACAAGCAAACAGCTGCGTTTCAGACCTAAGCAAGAATTGGGTCTCCCTCGATATCTCTTTAACTGATATTTTGTGGCCGTTTTATTTAATCCAATTTCAAGACCCTGGAAATATTGTGACAAGTTGGGGCTCAGTTCGTCGACTGTGTTAAAAGTGTAAATTTAATGTTGCAACCCAAATTTTCAAACTTTTTTCCCTTGCCGACATATTTTGCTCCCTGTGAAACAGACGAAAAAGAAGGCTGCAATAGCATGCTTTGTTTCCTGAACAAGACGGCACGCACGGTGATGGCCTCGCATTAAACAGCGTCTGCAAGCACGCCAACGATATGAAACAGAAATTTTGAAGGTCAAAATTTGAGGTCAAAATTTTGAATTTTGGCCATTTTCCACGTAATTGGCAGCAAATTCAGCGGACAGTTACCCGTCTCTTGTTGGAATTCTCAGCCATGAGTAAGGAATTGCCTTATTTCTAACCCTTTCAGAAAATTTGAGAAGATTACTCTACGCATGCAGATGTTGGCGAATGTAAACCACCGAGACCGTAATAAAATAACACCATGTTCAATTTCGGAAACATATATTTTGAGCTATAACGGTAATCAATTTTGCATGAGGAGATATATGGTAAGGCAGCTGGATTTAACTATCCACCAAAAACAATAGTGTATCTATGAACGGACTATCTTATGGTGTTTGCCCGCGAAAATTTGCTGTATGTTCAGTTAAAACAATATTAGCCCGAGGAAGGCAAGCTTCACTAAGAACATCAAATTTCCAAGGGAAAATATCAGACCGATAGACCCGAGAATTTGAAATCAACCTTTTCGTTAGTGAATTGAAAAAAAAAAAAAAAACAGTTTTGTGGACATGTTCTCTCCAAAAATACTGAGCCAATAGTGTATCTCCGTTGAGTGGATGAACACGTGATTAATTTTGACCAATGAGAATCGGAGAACATTTAGCGGCGAAATGTAACATCAAAGCTACAAGGCAGTAGTGGGACTGTGGGTACGATAGGGCGAGTGAGTTTGAGAGGAAAAAAAAAGTGGCTCAACATATGGCAAGGTAGAGCTTATTTGTGAAACATTTTGCTTCAAAACTTACTTGTAGTTTTGTTTTGAACTGACAGGCGCGATTTTAAGTTGAGTCAAATGCAAAACGTCCGCGTGCCAAATGTACCAAATTCTCACAATCTATACCATCTTTAGACCCAAAAGTGACATACAACGAGTGGGGCGCGCACGGTAGGTTATTTGCAAATGAGAGGTCAAACCAAGAATGCAATACAAGAGAGAAAAAGTATAGTTCTCAGCAGGATTAGCTTCAAAAGATTGTCTTCAAGAATTCTTGATTAAAAGAAGATTCCTGTTCGGATGGTGATCCTATAGTTAAAATGGTATACCTGCGGGCTTTTTGTTAGTATGTAGAATTTTTCTGTGTCTAGTCATTAAAGTTGAGGGCAAAAAACAGGACAATTTTCAAATTAACCACTGTTTCCACTTTTTTTTTTTTTTCAGAGATGCTGCCTTTGTTTCCAAACCTTAAAATGTTTTACCCCGGATATGCAAGTTATGGTGGAATGTTCAGCGACCCGCGCCTCATCAAAGAGCTCCACCTCTCCTACCACGCCAGCATAAACAGCGACACATGCATACTGCGCATGAGCACAGCACTAAATCATAACAGAGGCCACGAAGTGAGAGAATCTTACAACGGAAGCGCAAAAGGCTTTAAAGGCTTGTATTACTTCTATGAGCGAAAAGCGTTTCTGGATTACCTTAAAGAGGTGTATGGACGACCGCTCACCTCGAACACCACCGAAACTTTCAAATCTCAAGTAGGAATAATGTTTATTGATGCCACTGTCAGCAAGAACTCAAGCGATGTTTGCAAAGTCTTGCTCTGGAATGGCATGGGCTTTCATCAGGCACGAGGTTTTGTTCAAGACATTCAGTCTGTGAAAAAGTTTGAGTTATGGCCTACCACAACAGGTATAGTGGAATGTTAGAGTTACCCGTAAAATTGCAGTGAAACTCAAAGCGGACCCAACCAGTGTAAGGCCCAGAGCTCGCGTTTTCCTTGACCAAGTCGCCGTGGGTAGTTACGTGTGATTTTTTCTGGTCAGGCTGGCCCAGTTGATACAGATGTGTAAAATAATCTGCACTAGGTGCTTTGTTTACCTCTCTTGTCTGTCTTTGTCCGTCCCCGTGCAATGTTGAGGCCCTCAAAAGTGAGGCTTAGGGGACGTGTAATGATCTCAATGTCAACGATAAAGATTGTTGTTTTGTCGTGAGCCACCTTAAAAGGGCTCATTATCATTAAAGATCAATCGGTTTCCCTAAATTTTTCTTTGTTTTCTAATTTCCACAACTCGACTACATTTGTCAACCTTCCCTATAAGTATAAGTAAAATCACCAAAATATTTTACAGTGAAACGTTTGGTTTCTCCTCCATTTAGATGATTGTAAAGTCAATTTAAATATAAAGCAGTCCACCTGTTTTCCATCCAAGTCTAAAGTTGAGTTGAAATCTGGGAAGAAAATTCCCATGAGTGAGGTCGGCATTGGCGACTTAGTCAAAACATACTCTAAGAAGGGTGAGGTCATGTTCAGTCCCGTGGTTACATTCCTGGATCAAATGCCTGATTACAAAGGTTAGTAACGAATTCTTCCACGATTTGCCTTTCATCGAACCACCCAACAATTTATCCTTCCATCCATCCATCCATCCATCCATCCATCCATCCATCCATCCATCCATCCATCCATCCATCCATCCATCCATCCATCCATCTATTTTTTGTACTATTTCATCCCTCTCTCCCTCCCTCCCTCCCTCCCTCCCTCCCTCCCTCCCTCCCTCCCTTCTTCTCTCCTTCTCTCCCTTCCTCCCTCTTTCTCTCTCACTCCCTTCCCCTCCCTCCCTCCCTCCCTCCCTCCCTCCCTCCCTCCCTCCCTCCCTTCCACCTTCGCTCCTCTCTCATTCCCTCCTTGATTGTCTTCCCTTCCCCCTCTCTCGCTTTATTCTTATGATTTCATCATCTAACGTGTGCCCTTTCCCTTCCTACCTTCCCTCCAATAAACATATCATTGAAAGCAACCTTTATGAGAACCAACTTTATTTTTGCCTTCAGGTCACTATTACACGATTACTACTGCGTGCAACTTTCAAATATCCCTAAGCGAAGCTCATCTTATTTTCAAGACAATTCCAATGCCCCATTTCACTAACTGCTCCGCCCATGCGTCTCAAGTCAGACCCGGTGACTTCATTCTGGTCCATACTCGGCGAGGACGCTATCCTGAATTGGTGACATCAGTCTCAATAGCTGAGATGCAGGGAGCCTTTGCACCTGTCACCGAAGAAGGTACCATGATAGTGGATGATGTTTGGGTGTCGTGTTATGCTGACATCGCGGATCATGATTTAGCTGATACACTGATGACACCTTTGAAGAGGTTCTATGGCCTGGCCCCTCATGTGCTGGGGACCGGGGGCAAGTACCTGCATGGGTACATGAAAGGAGCCCTCCGACCCATCGGTGTGAGGATCTTTGGCAAAGAGAAGTTTTATCAAAGTCCACAAAGGGAGGTTTTGAGGGAAGAAGAAACGTCCATTGAATCATTTTTCAAGAAGGATAACAAGTGATTGTTATAGGTAGATTGCATTCGAAGCACTAGCCAAAGTTCGATTGTATAGTTAAAAAGAACACACCTTGAAGCTCATGGCATTATTAAAAACAATCAGAAGGTCATAACCAAGTGTTATCAAAGTTTGGTCACACGTGCCAGCTGCAGGGAACTAAATGCCATAATTTTAGTTGACGCTATTTATTTTGTAAGAAGCTAACTTGTCATTTTACGTTGTTCGTTTTGACGATGGTTTAATCGTGACACTAAATGAAAAGCAAAGGGAACTTTGGAATCAGGTTTTTAGGGTGTCGCGTTGAGGGACAGAGCCTTGTGATAAAGCTTATTTTCACGATATCTCTTTGTATTAAGTGGTCAGTGTTCCCTGAATACGGGCCTAACTGTTGTATAGAAGTAACCATGAAGTCTGACGTAGAGAATTACCAAACATAACGATGTTTTCGCAAGCACAACGTTAGTGCAAATCAATAGTCATTGTAACAGCGTACTGATCTAACGGTCACCTGTCAAAGCAGAGATTCAGCGCGGTCATGTTTCGACCCTGGTGCAGCCTTCAGACCTTGAAACGAACATATTGTTTGGCCTGCAACAGGGTAAAAGCTGTGCCACACACTCTGCAAAGCTGAAAACACATCTCATCTGTCACTCCTGCGGAGTTTCGTAAACAAGACACTGCCTTATTTGTCTCGCTTCTCACAGTTTGCTTGAAACGGGGTTAAGCTAAATGATTGGGATTCAGGTTCATACAGTTTAACGATGTAGTTCATGTAAATTGTTTTTGACAAGTACATTTTGCCCTTTGTACAAACTGTAATTAGCAGTCGAACCTTTGTTAACTGGTTTTTAACAAGAGAAATAGAGAAGGAGAAGGGACCGATATTCACGGACAGCCTAAAGAACTGCTTACTTACTTACCATCAAAGGTCATGCAGAAGAGCAAAATTATCCTAGTGCTCAGTATTGCAGAAACCGCAGCTCAACTTAAGCAGTTTTTCGGTGGTGGTAATTTTTACTTGCAGTCTCCCTTGTTATGCATTTGTATAATTTTATTGTGTTTTGATGTCAAATGCCCCTAGCATGTAAAAAAATGGCGGATCTTCTCACGGACTGCGAGGTCTGTTCTCGGAAGTTTTAATAACAATTTTTTTAATTAGCTGAAATAAGCCATTGGTTGATTATATGAGCAGCTATTACTTACTATATATTAATAATATTAATGTTATCCTGGAACACGTCATGTTTTTTAAGCCGGATAACTTCGGTGTTCGTTTAAGACGACATCGGCATCGCAGCTTACAGTTGAAACTGAACTGTTGATAACATTGCGTCACTGAAGTCATAAACAATGAGCAGATTTTATTGACGTTTTCAGCGCAGTTGTTAACATTAAAGATTTGAAGAGAAAGTCTATACAGTAAACTTACTGCAACTAAGTCTGCATTCTTTCAAAGTTTTCTTTTGTGTGTGTGTGTGCAGTGCATCCCCTTTTTGAACACTTAGAGGGATTCGCGCCACACTACAATCAACTAATCGTTGGATACAAGGAAATGTAAAAAAATCTGAAGTTGTACTTATACCGGTATTTACATAGAGTCTAAGCTTGAGATAGTTCCATGAATTGCTTTTACTTTAGGTTTTATTTGATTAAAAGTTCTTGTTAGCTGTCTGCTCGAAAATCATTTATTGACGTTTGGGAGTAAAATCTTTTAAGTGGCTTTATTGTATTTTGTATATAGTGTTTAATACGAATGGTTCCTTAAAATATCGCTGCATTTAAAAAATTCGCTCAATGTTATACTGTATTCCTACACGGTCTCGCTGAAACAACCCCTGGTAAACAAACCGCGAAGTCAACAATATCTAACTTTTTACACGCAAAAAAATAACTCATTTTGGACTAATTCTCCTCTTGTCAATTCTTAATCAACGCGACCTAATTTTTTATACAATAAAGAATTGAAAAATTGTCAAATACTTGTGCATTGTTCGTGGCTAGTCAGACGCGGCGTTTCGTCTCGGCCAAGAGACTCTTCAGAGACCTTTAGAATTTGTAGGCAAACTCGTTGAGCATCACGCTCAAAGTCCCGTTCGCAAATTCAAGATGTTAGCAGTCTGGTCTGAAGAGTCTCTTGGCCGAGACGAAACGCCGCGTCAGACTAACCACGAACAATTCACAAGTACCTAACGTTTTACACGCAAAAATAACTCATTTTTGACTAATTCTTCTCTTTAACTCTGAGTCGGTTGGAAGTACGAAATGGAATGTAATAAGTCCTCGAAAATTTCAACCCGCCAAAAGGCGAAAAAACAAAGTATGACCAAACGATACCAAGGACTGAAGCACTGTTCAGAAGTTTTCATTTGAAAGGCCACACTTAACGATTTTAATGACCAACTCACAATTTAGAATATGACTGAGCATAATAAATAACACCACGCTTGGTCACACAAAAGGCGTTACTTGAAGGTTTTATCCATGACACACACTAAAAAAGTCTAGAAAGAGAAACATACGCTTATATAATGACACACTCAACGTTCCACTTCCATATCCTGCTTTTAAGGAAAGGGTTGAAAAAACTGGTCAAAACTAAGGCGCTACTATTATATTTGTCAGGATTGGCCATCCAGTTCAATATTCTACTTTTTTGAATTGCTTCAAAAGGGCACAAGCTGCTCTCAGAATATGCCTTCTTAAGAATTCGAAGGATCAGGGACCAGTCAGTGTTCAAAGCCTGATTAAGCTAACCCTGGGTTAACGTGAACTTTGATTCGAGTTTATTTACTAGCCCATACGAATTCTTCCAAAACATTTTGGTCCTTCAGTTTTGCCTTAAACTTTTCTTTACCATCAGCTTAAAATTAGCCTTTAAAAACAGTCTTAACGAGCAAGATGAAAACCTCGGTTAAACTTTTAATCGTGGATTAGCGTTAATCGGCTTTCGAACAACCAGCCCCAGTTCTTCGAATTGGTATACACCATTTACGAACCGACCGAGCTGGCCGGCCAGTCAGCTGACAAATGAAAAGCGACTAAAGTTACGGTGACCGTCATGTAAAAACACATTTAACTTTCGCTTGAGCCAGAAGTGTTCCAACACTTCATTCAACAAACTGTTCCTGAATCGAGTGCCACTGTTCAATTTCAAGATGCGGTTTTTCCATGACTTGTTCCCAGTGCTTGTATTCGCTCTCTACATTCACGCAATACCCAAGATGCACCGTGCCTATACTAACGTCACGCATTCTTCCGCGATGTTTCACCTTGAAAACAAGCGTGACTTGCGGTAGTTTGTCCGTGTGCATGTCAAACACAAACACCTCGCTAAAGGTCGGTATCAGTGTGTGGTGAGCAGTTTTGGTAGAGCGACTACTGAGCTTCCGTCCACAGAAGGTCACATCAAGTTTTACAAAAGGATCTGTAAAGAAATAGAGTCGATATTACAGAAACTAATCTGTGCAGAATTTATGATCAATCAAATGGGCATACGACAAAGTTCTGAGATTAGGGCGGCAAATACAGACGTATTTTGTAGGAATGAATTTTCACTCACATCTCTTTCTTTTTTAAATCTAAAATAGCGCGGTCCAAGTGAATGGAAACTTCTTCAAGTTATAGTATATAGTATACTATTTCATAATTACCCTTAGTTTGCAACAGTTTTTATTCACATGCATGTTTTGGTTTGTTTACGTGTTATTTGGTTTCGTTTTTAGTTTACTTTGCGCCATTTAGCAGTATCTGGTGTAAGAGTTGCAATTCAAATTTAATTACATCAAAACGTTGTTTAAACCTTCGGATATTCCTTGCGCTAGACCTTGCCTTGGGTCAGTTTGCACGGGCTTGTATTGCATGGTTAGTTAAAATGCCGTGGCTATGCCTCATCTTCGGAGATCCATGGGCAGATAATTGGGACGGGAGAAGATTTTTTACGGGCGGAGTCGATACCAAGCGAAGTTGTCCCGACTTCGCTCGTGAAATCTTCGTTCCGTCCCGACTATCTGCCCCTGGGTCTCCGAAGATGATTCTGCCTTAGCTCACACGCACTATAACTTGCGCTAATATATACGATTGATTTGTGCCAGTTCTCACGTACTGTGATGCACATGTGTTTGATTTATGTTAGATACTTACTTATGTTCCTTTGTGTTTACCATGCGCTATTAAAATGAGTCTTTAAGGTACTTACTCATTCTCCCATGTGATATTGGCTGAAGACCTCTGGCGCCGCTTATTTTGACTGTAAGCTTTTGATCCATTGGGTTATGACACAAGGAAATTAACAGCTCGCCAAGTCCAGCAGAAGAATCCACCACCCCCTCCTACAAAACCAACACAATTAAGGTCATCATACCGGTTCAGTCCAAGCTCAAAACACTGTGATATTCCCATGTTGATTAATTGCATTCCCTTTGTTGCTAGTGTTGAAAATTTGGAGGCGCGGTATGAAAGTGGTAAGCGCTGAATGCTGTCTTGAGAAGTCAAAGGTGTATATATAAGTGGCTGCATACGGGCAAACGTTCCTCAGAGAAGAAAGTTGCATTTGACAAGCTTCATATTATTTTACGGAGGACAAAATTTTTCCACTCTTTCTTCGATTATTCTCCTCAGTAACAGAATTCATTCAGTAACAGAAGCTTTGCATGCGAAAACAAATATTTTTTCATTAAAAACAATATTTGTTTGACGCATGTAAAGAGAGTTGAGGTATGTTTTTCATCTGATGTATAACACTTCATTTAGTGTTTATAACAATAACGTAGTTTAAATCCTGTTATTGTTGTTGAAACAAATCGCCAAACAAAACTTTGACCAAGTCTTTGAACAACGCATTTCCAGAAGTTTAAATACCAAACACACTAAAGAGGCGAAGAAAATTGTAAACATCACGTAGGCTAAAGAGCTAGTGTCTGGGTATCAGCCACTGTGACGCCTACAAAGTAGCCACTAAAATGCGAAACAATGCAACAGAAGCCTCAACTGTGAGTGCGCACTGAGTCAGAATGTAGGGTGAATAACGAAGGGTAGCCAAGCCAGTTTCATCCAACATCTTCAGTCCATGTTGACTTCCTTGCGTGTTTGGTAAGCAGAATAAAACATGGGTAATTCTTTTAAATATAGTTTTTTTTTACATTTATTTTGTTGGTAAATTCGTCTCAATTTGCGAGAAAACAGTTTTTTCTGAGTTTGTGAGGAATGGTATCGCCTACGTGACTGTGTCAACGTCGTTCATGTCTTCTTACTAATTTTTATTTCTTACTGTTTTCATTGAAATTACGAAAACAATGACTTTTGAAACGATTTGGAAGCTTTACGTGCACCAAAATAGCGTCTCACAGGGCACACATAATTTAAAAGAACCACATTGCTAACTTTATTATAAGAAACAATAAACTACGTAAGTATTTGTTGTTTCAGAGTAATTTTCCGTCAAAGCGGAAAAATTAAGGCAGTTTGCATACGTCACGTGTTCTATTGTTATGACGCACTTAGTCGTCTCGAAAGTAAGTGATGTTTTGTATTTGAAGATTAACTCCTTCTGCTTCAATATCCCAAATTCCATGTCGCAAAATATCGAAAAAGTTCCATTAGATCACAAACTGAATGGGGCCACATCTCGTGATTTCAGACAGACAAAGTACTGGGCCAGTATCGCATTTAATGAATCGGGCCAGGGGGCTAACTGTATGAAAATAATGAACTATAAATCCCCCCTTGAAGAACTTTTTAAATATGCCCTAAAATAGTACGTGTAGCTAGCGGTATTTTTTGGCGAAAAATTTTTGACGTATGGGAAGTCAAATAATTGACAGCAGAAACGCGCTTGCGAGCGGCGAGGCAGCGAAAGAAAATTAAATCTGCCGCCAAAGTATTTGCCACAACTAGCTATCACACCACCGTCCACGACTGTACAAAGGCTAGTTCTCGAATAAAGACACAGTTCTCTTTTTTAAATAACGGTGTTATCTATAACCATAGGTGTTGTGAAGGAAGATGAAACTACAAATGAAAAGGGAAAAACATTAAAATATTCCGCTTGTGGAGCCGACAGTGTGACCCCGAAGTTGTTACTGCGCAATGAACCATCAAACTTTTTGTTCAACTTTTATTTGTTTGTAAAAGATGGAACGAGGAAAATAGCGAGTGTTGTGCATTCCCGGGTCGTTACTTTAATACACTTAAAAATATAATTAAAATTTGCCCTATTACGATATCTGGTTTCCGAAATACTTAAAGTTCTCGAGGTTGCAAAGTTTGCGTAAACTTTCTCAACATTTGCATTTTCTGACATTTCGCGATATTCACTGGATGCTTCACTAGTCACGCTATAAAACTAAACATTAGAAAATACGTACCTCGCTGCCGTCTTCGCTTTCTTCTAATTCAACAGGAACTAGAGGAAGAGTTTGTCCTGTTAGCTTGTTCGGTGGTAGTTCTTTGAGAGAATACTCCACTTCTCCAATTAGAGTCTTAGTTTGTTCATCAAATAACTGAAAGTGTAACACACTTGCATGGAGTTTCCCTGAGATGATGTTATGCACCTCCAGTTTTTCATTGAACTGCGGATCGTTTGATTTGCTCGCCGGTCGAGTCTTCTGTTCCCATGTTTGACTTCCTTCAAAAGTTAACGATACCACCACTAAAACTTCAGGCGAAATATTAGCTTCGGGACTCGCGATTTTGATCCCGCGGGTGACATAAATCTGAAGCAAGCGAAATGATTGATCATAATAAAGGGAAAACTCTAATTTGCCCAGATCACTGTCGGGTTTTTTCTTGTGAACTGCCACTTTCCTATGCTGCATAGCAGGCGATGCTTGAGCTGTAATGACGCCGTTTTTCTTCTTCGGGGGCGAATTTTTGCGCGGTGTTTGTGGCGATTTAGAGACTAGCTGTGGCGAAGTCATGGAGCCAGTGTTGATGGCATCGAGTTTAATGCCCCCTCTCTCTTCTGCCTTTCTGCGCACATCAACGCTATGAACGGTTGGTGATAGGTGAATTCGCCCATTACGGTACTGTTCCTTCTTAATACTATCCACTCGTTCTATAACTCCGATAGGCTGCTGGAGTTGGACGGGCACGGCGTGCGGAATATAAAACGAAGGAATGTCTTGCTTAACTATCGCACGAGAACGAAACGTCGGATCGGTAGTCAGTTGAGAATATTTATATTTTTCACCCAAGGATCGCTGACGGAGGTACTGCACCAGGAGATAGACTGCCACAACGACGATTCCTGTAACCAGACCCAGTCCAACAGCCAAGACAACTAAAAATAAAATAACGGAGTTCAAAACAGTTAAAGGGCAGCTACGATCTATTGTAAATATTGTCACTTGAGATTTCATATCATGATGAGATGAAGGAATTAAGATTTTTGTTACCTTGATTAACCATTTAGGACGCTTCAATCGCAACGAGAAAACCAGAATCGCACACATTTACATCCCCCTGCATGGCTTATCAAAGCAGAATTATTTTTCCCCTATTCCGGCTATGAAAGGTTTCGAAACAATGTCGTCACATTTTCTTTTTCGGCAATATTGGAGTGTCCGCATGGCAAGTGTTGGGGTACAAATAGAGTTCCTTTCCCGTTTTATCATGTTCCTTGGCATGGTTGTCATGACTTCCGGTGAAGGCAACCAATAAAATGGCTTAAAAGACCGTCAATATCATTGGTCACGCAAGCGGTCACCGGAAGTAACGTTTCTAATGCAAATTAATATCAACCCCGACCACTGAATTAATGAACATGAATGAAATATATTGAGAACCTTTCTGAAGTGTTTCAGCTTCATCAGTGATATCGTAATGTGAAAAGCCGGCAACCTTAAAGTTAACTTTACATTTAGCTTAGAAATATTGGCTGACGCACACCAATTAATAACCCAATCATCGACAAAATTAAAAATCCCTTCGAAAGCCAAGAGTGTTTATGAACTAACAGTTCGCCTTTTATAATTAATTCTTACTATTTTGACAAGTCTTACTTTCTATTCCTAATATAGCAGTTTCATTGTCCCAACATTCGTAAAGCGGATATTTCGACAATTTTGTGGTCAAGTTCGGCTTGAGGTCTGATGAACCGCTTTGGAGTTTCTTCCGAGCTCAAGTTGTTTGCCACGCAAAGCTATACTTTCCACTTCTCTCGTGACAACAACGCACAATTTTCCTTTTGCACTGGTTGGTTGACTACATCAGTGTTTGGTTTGCCTATCCAGCTTGCTCCCCGTGTTGACAACGGGGGGTGGGGGAGGAGGTGGTGTTCGGCCCCAATGGTTATGACGTACAGTGTTTCGTCTTTGAGATCTAAGAACGGGTATCAATTTAAATATAACTAATAGAGTGTTTTCACATGACGTCACAACGGCCACGTTGGTGTCCCAAACTAAACCTCTGTGTATTTAACTCTATTTTTAATCAAATCCTTTCTTTTGTTTCAGTAAACCAATATGGCCAGAAGTCACGTGAATGAAAACGCTCTATGGCTGGAGTCGTGAAAACGGGCAGTAAAAAAATGGCCTGCATAGGAGGTGTTTCCGTTGGGATTTGTGCGGTTTTCGCTTTTTTACCACGCGGATATATTGTGACAGCGATTTCCGCGCATTCAAACAGCGAAAACGCACAAACCTCACGGACACAATTGTTAGGTAGGCTATAATAAAAAAATATACATTCAGTGTGAAAATGAGTTCGGGGAGAACTTACGGATCCTTTTTTTCAACTGACCTTATGGGTCAGGATTTCAAGAGGTGTGCCCCGCGACCCACTCCGGCGAAAAATTTGAAAATTCTCCTCTCCACCCCCACCCCCCCCCCCCCCCTTCCAAAGGCTCGATTTCCAGCGGCCTTATACGCCGTTGTTCCTCCTGGAATTGACCCTACTTCCCTCCCAGGGTGGGGAGAGGGTTTTGTAGAGTCCATATAACTGGTTACAATTATTTGATTTCCCACTTTTCACCGCCAATAGTTTCGCTGACACGAACGGTTTAGCTGTGAATTAACAAGTAGGTTTAGTTTGCTGACCCGAAAAAAGTCTTAACAGAATGTTGAAACCCATCGTCAGTGCGTGATATGTCGGCTGTATAGCGATTGTCTTATAAAAACGTCTGACAAACTGGTAGAACTGCAAAAAGCACATTTGTTGGCGTGATGTTTACCAATTTGACTTACGTATTTCTCATGGAGTCCTTTCTGAGCAGTACCAACGCTTGCAAAATTATTAATTTCTACAAACAAGAAAACATGTAAGTTATGTAACAGGGCCGTAGGAGAAGGGGGTGGGCCCGTACTCCCCCCCCCCTACTTTTGGGGAAAATTGAATGAAAAGAAGACTTACCGTCGGAAAGTGACTGAATGTATATTGGGGTCGATTAGCATTAGAGACGAACGCAACGCCAAATATCCTTCACTCGTTCAAAGATGTTATAAATTGGGATGTTTAACCCCTCAACTGAGTCTGTTTTAACATTTACTGAAATGTTATTCGCCTTCACATTTCCAGTTACTTTGCTGCTCTCTTTCTCTCTCTCTCTCTTGTTATTTATTTACCTTTTATATTTTAATATGTATTTATCTCGTAACGATGTGCAAGAATAATGGCAAAAAAAATATACTGAAAACTGAAACTGTGGGTCTTCGCCGTTGTGTTACATCAACCGCCGACCCCGTGTTTGTAACCGACACTTGGTGAAACGAGGTCAGCGGCCATTCATCATGATTTATGTGCAGTTGCATGGTCGGCTAACAGCTCTTTCACTCATCGAATCGATCGACGCTCTTTTTTTTTCCTGCTCTGTATTATTCTGGACTGAGGTAGGTAATTGTCACAACCAGTTTCTATTTTAATCATTATTTTTGTATTTTAATCGAAGAAAATGCTTTTACACCGCAACAGACACCGAAACTCAGGCCCGTAGCAGGGGGAGAGGCAGTGGGGCTTGAGCCCCCTCCCCCGAATTTTTGGAAGTTAAAAAAAACAATGGGTATAATACCCAAAGTAAAACAAAACGAACCAATAGAAAAAGAAACGAAAGTGTCAAGTGAAACATTTGGCGCGAATTGAGTCACTTTGGGTGTTGAGAGAAGGCTTGATGTCATTTATAAACAGCATCTCGTATATTAGGCAATCGAACTTGCTTCTGCATTTCTTTTAGGACTTTAAAGAGGTGATCGATCTTTGCTCTTTTGTTGCCATGTTGTGTTTCAGGGTGTTTCCCGATAGCAGAATGACGGTGTTCACTAATGCGTTGGCGTAAGTGTCGGGCAGTAAACCCGACATAATTTGCATCGCACAAATCACATTGGAATGAATCTACAAAGCATTGCGTGTTGACGATCGGAGGCTTGCGGTGCTTTATCAGTTTCTTGGTCTCATGCAGAGCCTTTCTTTGTGTGTTTTGGGGAGGCCATAAAGGTGCGCAAGTCTGGAGCCTTTAGGGCAAAGTTGTTCGGCTGTGGACTTGGGTAGAATCCGATGTACCTTCTCGTGGAGCTGTTTTTCTTTCTCTAGAAGTGGATGGAAATGTTTACACACCATGTTATGGACCATGTTTTCAAAAATGCGCTATCCTAATACATTGGTCAATTCCACAATACATAGATTCATGCAAGAAACTGATAGAGCGCCGCACGCCGTGACTTCCTCAGAGCCATCTGTTTACATTTAATAAATTACCTTTCAAAGATCAGCGATCAGCTGATCGCATCCGCAATGAAATCAACTCTCTGGGATCTATGATCAATGTCAACGTAAAACCCGTCTTCACCAGCAGAAAATTATCGCAAATTTTGAGTTTGGTTTACTGCACGACACTTACACAAAGGAATTAGTAAACACCGTTATACTGCTAAAGCATTTTCATGTTTTAAACGCGTATTAAACGCATTTTATACGCGATTTGTACGCGTTTTAAGCGCGTATTTAACGCGTTTTAAACGCATTTTAAACGCGTATCAAACGCGTTCTAAACCCGTCTTGCACGCGTGTTAAACGCATATGAAATGCGTTTTAAACGCGATTTGTACGCGTTTTGAACGCGTATCAAACGCGTATTAAACGCGTATCAAACGCGTTTTGAACGCATTTTGTACGCGTTTTAAACGGGTATTAAACGCGTTTTAAATCCGTTTTGTACGCGTTTTAAACGCGTATCAAACGCGTATCAAACGCGTATCAAACGCGTTTTGAACGCGTTTTGTACGCGTTTTTAACGCGTATCAAACGCGTTTTAAACCCGTTTTGAACGCGTTTTAAATCCGTTTTGTACGCGTTTTAAACGCGTATTAAACGCGTATTAAACGGTTTTAAACGCGTATCAAACGCGTTTTAAACGCGTTTTGTACGCGTTTTAAACGCGTTTTAAACGCGTATCAAACGCGTTTTGAACGGGTTTTTAACGCGTTTTAAACGCGTATGAAACGCGTTTTGAACGCGTTTTGTACGTGTTTTTAACGCGTTTTAAACCCGTTTTGAACGCATTTTGTACGCGTTTTAAACGCGTTTTGAACGGGTCTTAGACGCGTTTTAAACGCGTATCAAACGCGTTTTCAATCCGTTTTGAACGCGTTTTAAACGCGTATCAAACGCGTATCAAACGCGTTTTGAACGCGTTTTGTACGCGTTTTTAACGCGTATCAAACTCGTTTTGAACGCGTTTTAAACCCGTTTTGTACGCGTTTTGAACGCGTTTTAAACGCGTATCAAACGCGTATTGAACGCGATTTAAACGCGTATCTAATTCGTTTCAAACGCGTATCAAAGGTGTTTTTAACGCGTATTACACGCCTTTAGAACGCGTTTTGAACGCGTATCAAACACGTTTTGAACGCGTTCTAAACGCGTTTTGTACTGGTTTTAAACGCGTATTAAACGCGTTCTGTACGAGTTTTGAACTCGTATCAAGCGCCCATAAAGTTGATGTGTTTTTTAAGCGGTATTACATATTTATTTTATATTACGTATTAAACGCGTTTTGAACGCGTTTTAAACGCGTATCAAACGCGTTTTGAACGCGTTTTGTACGCGTTTTTAACGCGTTTTAAACGCGTATGAAACGCGTTTTGAACGCGTTTTGTACGCGTTTTTAACGCGTTTTAAACCCGTTTTGAACGTATTTTGCACGCATTTTAAACGCGTTTTGAACGGGTCTTAGACGCGTTTTAAACGCGTATCAAACGCGTTTTCAATCCGTTTTGTACGCGTTTTAAACGCGTTTTGAACGCGTTTTGAACGCGTTTTAAACGCGTTTTGAACGCGTTTTAAACGCGTATCAAACGCGTATCAAACGCGTTTTGAACGCGTTTTGAACGCGTTTTGTACGCGTTTTTAACGCGTATCAAACTCGTTTTGAACGCGTTTTAAACGCGTATCAAACGCGTATTGAACGCGATTTAAACGCGTATCTAATTCGTTTCAAACGCGTATCAAACGTGTTTTTAACGCGTATTACAAGCCTTTAGAACGCGTTTTGAACGCGTATCAAACACGTTTTGAACGCGTTCTAAACGCGTTTTGTACTGGTTTTAAACGCGTATTAAACGCGTTCTGTACGAGTTTTGAACTCGTATCAAGCGCCCATAAAGTTGATGTGTTTTTTAAGCGGTATTAAATATTTATTTTATATTACGTATTAAACGCGTTTTGAACGCGTTTTAAACGCGTATCAAACGCGTTTTGAACGCGTTTTGTACGCGTTTTTAACGCGTTTTAAACGCGTATGAAACGCGTATGAAACGCGTTTTGAACGCGTTTTGTACGCGTTTTTAACGCGTTTTAAACCCGTTTTGAACGCATTTTGTACGCGTTTTAAACGCGTTTTGAACGGGTCTTAGACGCGTTTTAAACGCGTATCAAACGCGTTTTCAATCCGTTTTGTACGCGTTTTAAACGCGTTTTGAACGCGTTTTGAACGCGTTTTAAACGCGTTTTGAACGCGTTTTAAACGCGTATCAAACGCGTATCAAATGCGTTTTGAACGCGTTTTGAACGCGTTTTGTACGCGTTTTTAACGCGTATCAAACTCGTTTTGAACGCGTTTTAAACCCGTTTTGTACGCGTTTTGAACGCGTTTAAAACGCGTATCAAACGCGTATTGAACGCGATTTAAACGCGTATCTAATTCGTTTCAAACGCGTATCAAACGTGTTTTTAACGCGTATTACACGCCTTGAGAACGCGTTTTGAACGCGTATCAAACAGGTTTTGAATGCGTTCTAAACGCGTTTTGTACTCGTTTTAAACGCGTATAAAACGCGTTTTAAACGCGTATTAAACGCGTTTTGTACGAGTTTTGAACTCGTATCAAGCGCCCATAAAGTTGATGTGTTTTTTAAGCGGTATTAAATATTTATTTTATATTACGTATTAAACGCGTTTTAAACGCGTTTTAAACGCGTATCAAACGCGTTTTGTACGCGTTTTTAACGCGTGTGAAACGCGTTTTGAATGCGTCTTAAACCCGTTTTGTACGCGTTTTGAACGCGTTTTGTACGCGTTTTGAACGCGTTTTAAACGCGTATCAAACGCGTATTGAACGCGATTTAAACGCGTATCTAATTCGTTTCAAACGCGTATCAAAGGTGTTTTTAACGCGTATTACACGCCTTTAGAACGCGTTTTGAACGCGTATCAAACACGTTTTGAACGCGTTCTAAACGCGTTTTGTACTCGTTTTAAACGCGTATAAAACGCGTTTTAAAGGCGTATTAAACGCGTTTAGTACGAGTTTTGAACTCGTATAAAGCGCCCATAAAGTTGATGTGTTTTTTAAGCGGTATTAAATATTTATTTTACTCTTTTTTTATTTTAGCATGAAGGAGTGTGAGGCTCTGTGTACGAGGCTGGCGATCATGGTGAAAGGAAAGTTCAAATGTCTGGGATCCACTCAACACCTCAAGAGCAGGTATGAGTCATGTGAACACTCAAAGGAAAGCAATAGGCTTCTTTCGAAATATGAAAATTTAACTTCATATCGAGGTTGAGAGGACACAAACAACAGAACTGAATAAACATGATTATTTAAATTTATTTTGTTTGTGTCCTCTTGGCCTCATTGTCAAGTTGAATTTAGATATGAACATCGGTGGTTTCCTTGTTTTCTGTCGTCGTTATTTCTAAAGATTTTGCCTCAATTGTTTTTCTCCCGTTGTAAATGTGGATATATGGGTACTAGTGAATCGTTGGGGAAATCCGTTGGAGGGGATACCCAGGCATCCCATTCAGAGTAGAGTAGTAATACTCCTAGTTGCTTCATCAGTCCGAATTGCACGGGTTTCCTGTGTCTCTAGCGCGCCTTTACCTACCTTGCCACTGTATTACCAAGTTGACAGACAACAGACATCTGCGTCCCCTTTACAGTGTCTAATTTGGGTATACTGTAGTCAGATTTACGAGCTGTGTGGAAGGGCTAAAAAAAAAGTCGTCAAGTTTATCTTTTACTGATTCAACCAACCTGTGATAGAGACTGCAACAGTCGTATCTCTCCTGAGGTTCTTTAAATTTTTGAAAACACGAAACGAAAGTGCACTTCCCTGAAACAATGTTTGTCTGAACTTTTTAAAAGGACAAAAAGCCATGTCACGAGCAACATTACTAAAGGCCAAGTAATACGGGCAGCATTTTCTTTCAACTTGTCGCCCAACAATATTGGACTTGCAAGTTGTGATTTTCATATTGCAGAAAGCAGAAAAAGTGTTTACTCTCTGCAACATGAAAAATTTGTTGCGCGTCGAGGTGGTGATACAGGCAACAAACAATCGCAACTTGCAATTGCAACATTGCTGCGCAACAAGTTGAAAGAAAATGCTACCCCTATTACTTGGCCTTAACAATGTCTGTATGTCTTTAACAGGTTTTCATTAACTTCGCTTAAGAACAGCATGCGGAGGAACGGACGTCTGTCAAGAGGACATGTGGATACATGCCTTGTTAACTGAACACAAGAAATAGCTTTTTTCCTTGTTCTTCTTTTCCCTGTAGTTTATTTATCATTTATTATTTATTTATAATATCATAATCTTTGATTGCATTTTGGCCCGCCTAGATAAGCTTGGCTGTTTGCGGGCCAGTCCAATGTATCCATGTACCATGTGCAAATCAAAGAATAAAGTTGTAAGTTGTTATAAAGTTGTAAGAACTGCAAATAACGCAATGAACTATTGAGACCTCGACGTGAAAACGTGAAACCAAGCCTTGCACGAGACACGTGCAACGGGTGTCAAAGCGCGGGAAAACGGATAATCGGCGACAAGTGCGGGAAAACATGCAATCGGTATTTTCTCTAGTTCTGTTTCTTTTGAAAGCTTCTATAATGCAAATAAAATAATTTGAAAATAAAGTTGATTGACGGGGGCCTTTCCTGCTTATATAAACGAACAGTTCCTCTCGTGGATTGTGGAACGAGACACGAGATGAACGCGTGGGACAACCTTTCACTTCAAGTCTACCAGTCTGATTTCAGACGCATGCGCGTATGGCTATTACTGGCTCGGGGAACTGTGAAGTAAAAGTGGCTGCTCTAGCCTGTACCACACGAGTAGGGGTTGGGTATGTTTTATTGGGAGATTTTCCGAACGTGAAGAGATCAGAATGTGTCGCTGACGAGTACTGAAAAAGATAAACTCACCAAACATATACTGCAGAGAAATGAAGCCCGCTAGGTGGTTCTTGATAGATTGTAAAATGCTCGAAATAAGATTAGTTACAGATAATAGATCTTAGATGCTGCAAAGATATCATAATTAGAGCTTGTAAAGAAACCTTATGTAGAAAGACCGTCAGGAGATAAAATGAAAATCCCAGATGATTAATGGATCTTAAAGATATTAAAATGATTTGTAAGTGATTGCAAAGATTTGTAAGTGATTCATTAAGGGGCCGTTAACGAGAATGTTAGATCAAAAAAACATCACAAAGAGACTGTGATGATAATGTAAAGAAATCGTATAATATATTGTAAAGAGATCGCAAGAAGGGCGAAGAGATTGGTAAAGACCGAGATCGGGAAGAGGTAGTAAAGAAATGTAAAAAAGAATGTAAAAAAATACATATATACATCTAAGAATAAAGAGACTGTAAAAAAATAATAATAAAATATATCGTAAAGAAATCGTAAGTGGATCGGAAAGAGGTAGTAATGAGGTTTGTATTCAGAGAATTAGTTTTTCCAGAATTGAAGGATAGCCCTGTCTTTCTTACTCGGTAGGAGAGGGAAGGCTATACCGTTTAATGCTTGGGGTTTTTTTAGCGCTTCGAGGTTTCAAAGTTTCGAGCAATCCAAAATAGGAGGGCTCCATCAATCTTTCACGATGTTTTTAAAATAAATCTTAGAAAAGAAATGAAAAAAGGAAAAGGAAAAAACTTGGCTAGAGGGCATAGATGTCTCATGGAAGTCTCTTGGTGTATGTACCCGTACGTTCTTAATTTATCTCTGCCTTCAATTTCTTTTCCTATTTCATTAAAATTCAGTAACATAGGCAGTAACATAGGGTAATTGGACAGTTGGTCCATGCATTCAAATGCGGCAAGCAAATCTCACATTTCAAATTTATTAGTATAAGGTAGGATTTATGAGCAATACGCAATGTTGTTCTATTTTACTTGATCTTACAAACATTGATTTCCTTTAATTCCAAGCGTGTTACTGTTAAGGATAAAGAATATCTGTCTATCTTAAGGTGGTAAGATAAGAACTAGAATATAAAACCCTGTAGAAGTTGTCGTAATTTTTTTAATTTATTCTGATATAGTTTTCAAGTCAACCTCCGATTCTTAGCGAATACAGAGACTAGGAGCCCCGATCACGAGGTACTGTTGACTCGGAAAAGCTGAAAGAGGTTTTTTCGTCATATAGTGTAAGAGTACATGAATTTTTATTTTATAAACCAAAGATGAAAAGAGATTTCAAGGCTTCAAAAAAAAAAAAAAAAAAAAAAACGCAACTTGAATGTGCGGGAAAATACTCCAGACAGCTATTTCACGCTATAAATCCCACAGGTTTAGGTTTGAACAAAAACATAAAGTGTCAAGTTTATTCATCAGAACATGGGTATAGAATTCCACTCCAAATATGGTTTTTCTATCGACCAGCGATTGGTTTCAGCTTCTAATCCATATTCATGACTGAAAGTGCAAAATTCTCGTCAAACCAAGCAACTGTTTGGCGAGTGAGGACGTGTGAAGGTTACCTCTGTCGTTGAAGCCAGGAACAAGCGTCAAAGACTTTGAAGGAAGGAATATTCGCTTCGCTAAGACGCAAACGGTAAGAGTCTTATTCCATTAAGTGTTTTCAGTACCGTCGTAAAATTCTGTTTTCAGTCGACGTGAGGGCGTCCTCGAGTTTCGTCTTATCGACGTTGCGATTCACTCTGCGTGGTTTTAGAATAGAATAATCCAACAGCGCCTTGTAAGAAGAGCTTAACAGACATATAGCAGTTACAGAAGAGTTAACGATAGATAAACTGAAATTAAGACCTTTTCTGTGGCCAGAAACCTTTTTTCCAAATTGTCCGAGGCGGCCAAGTGTTGAGAACTTTGTCAATTGCTTTGCATTGAAAAACTACGAATTCATGTTGCATTCTTGTTTTGAGTTGAGAAACTCACTTAGGCAAGTTGTACTCTTGAAACTTAGGTACAGGTTCACTGTGCAAATTTATCAGCTCTCTTCACCGACTTTCGAAGTGGTATCGTTTATCATGCTGTACAAGGTGGTTCTGTGGATGGAATCCTAAAGTGTACTCTTGAAACCTAGGTCAACAAGTTCACAGTCCAAATTTATTAGCTCTCTTCACCGACTTTCGCTGTGGTACCGTTTATCATGCTGTACAAGCTGGTTCTACCTTTTGAGTCTGTGGATGAACCATTCAAATGAAAGCTGCCGAGAGTACTGTCCTATGGTGCCTTTTGTTTTTCATTACTTTACAAGTTGAAACTCGAAAAAATTTTGAATTTTTATTTTGGGCTTTTCTGAGCCTAAAGACATATCGCATGCTAATGATGATTGTGGTGACGGCGACGATAAACGTTGTTTAAATTTTAAAGTATTTAGCAAAGCATGCTGCTGACTTTGTATGGGCATATTTGTTGAACACACACTCATGTGTTTTGTTTGTTTTATTTTCAGGAAGGACATTTTCACGAGAAAGAAGGTTGAACACGAGGAGCAAAAGGACCAGAAAAGAGGGAAAAGCAGTGAACTAAAGTAAATGGAACAAAGATAAGATTTCATTTTTGTATAAAAATGATACCTTTGAAAGATGGTGGCGGTGTATGACAAAACTATTGAATCTTCAATTCAGCAACAGTCAAATTAATGATCTATTTACTAAAATATCTATGTTTAAATTTTACAACTATCTAACCATTTTGTGAGAGGGCAGATCGGAAGGGGGGGGGGGGGGGGGATTTAAGCTGATATTTTCAGTCAGAAATGCTGACGCTCAAATATACGGTCGCTTAAATGCGTTAGTTTTGAAAACACTGTCGATGCAGCAGAATTTCTTTCAATCCTTTTAAAATACACCAGCCATCTTTTTAAAGGTATTATTACTGTATTATTATTAAAGGTATTATCACTCTGAGTGATCAGTACATACTGACATACTTTTACGCCACATTTTTCGCGATTTCAATTTGTTTTATGTATAGATTTGTCAACAAATTAACTTGAAATTTAAATTGAATATTTTTAAAAGTAAAATTGGGATATGAAAATTGAAAATGAAAAAAATTGAAAAAATTGAAAATTGAAAACGTCAACATCGGAGATCACTCAGTGTTGCGCTACTTAGAAATCGGTTAAGTTATTTTTCAGTTATATTCTGTTGCCAAGGTGGAACTGCAAGTTGTATAAAAGGAAAATGAAAAACTTACGCTGGATAAAAGGACAGCTCGGTCAAAAGCTAAAAAACTGTTTCTCTTTTCCGAAAAAAAAAAAAATGAAATCTGAAACACTTCAAGGCTAAGTCGAAACACCGAACGAGGATATCAAGAGATTAGACTAGCAATTGCGTTTTCGTTCTTAACTACAAAACAATTTGATGGAATTTAAAACACCCAAAAGAAATGTTTGTTTTCGTAGGTCACTCTAATATTACCTGACTGTTTACAAATATCTTGGAAATTATATATTGTTTGGTGTGTAAAATGGAAATTTTGTTGATTAGCTTATCTTTTAACTGGATTACAAAAGAAATGGAAGCTTAAATTTCAAAATAAATTCTTTGGTTTTGGATCTCTCTCCGTTTGGTTAATTCGATATCAAATTGCCTGATTATGTACAAAAATGTTCAAAATTCTATATCATTTGGTCTGTGAATGGAAACTTGTTAATATTCTTACGAAAATGGACGCTTAAATTTCAAAGTAAATTCTTTAGTTTTCAATCTCTCTCCGTTTTGGTTAATTCGCTGTCAAATTGCCCACTTAAATTCTATATCATTTGGTCTGTGAATGGAAACTTCGTTCATGTTCTTACGAAAATGGACGCTTAAATTTCAAAATAAATTTAGTTTTGGATCTCTCTCTGTTTTGGTTAACTCGTTATTAAATTGCCTGATTCTGCAAAATTCTGTATCATGTGGTCTGTGAAATAGAAACTCTGTTGATGACCTCGATCTTTTGACTAAATTACAAAAAATCTCGAAGCTTAAATTTTAAAATAAATTCTTCAGTTTTGGCCAATTCGCGACGGGAACCAAAATAAAAATCAAGCATCTACACTTAGCAGTTCCACCTTCGTTAACTGTTGTCAAGGGAACACAAGGCAGAGGATCTCCTTGGAAACGTGTATTACTAATTGAATTGTTTAAGCGTGGCGTTTACCTATTTTACAAAGATTTCCTTGATCGAAAATTTTATTAGTTACTGAAAAAGAAAAATTATGGAGGATCCCTTCCGTTATTCCTTATGTTCCCTTTACATGCTGTAGACTAGTATGTATGACAAAAACAAGCGTCTGGTTGGAATAATGTGGACTAAACGATAGAAAACGTCTCGGGGACATCTTTTGCACCAAATTAGAGTTACGGACCACAAAAGATGAGTAATTTTCCCACAATTTCATTTCCGGCAGAGATAAAAAGTATAAATTTGAGGATTTCCTGTATTCCATATTTATTTTTGTCGGAAACAGGTTTTTTTTTAATGATTAAAATCACGACAAGAAGGCATACCAAAAGAGAACTTCGAGGAGTAAGTCATTAATTGACCACCAAAAACGAAAAAAAAGAACAACAGTTTCAGAGGACAGACAACTTCCTTTTTTAGTTTGCACTTACGGCAAACGCGCAAAATTCAAATTCATTTCAAAATATTCCTTAGAGAATTTTAAAATTGCAAGGTATTTCAATTCAAATTTTCCTGTCGAAAAAATCGAATAGATTATACATTCAACCGAGTTGTTTTCAAAATAGTTCACGAGAGTTTTGTCTGCTGCATGTTCACACTTTTATGTTCCGGGCAAAAATATTATGTAAATCTGACTTCAAAGTGACATTGCGGGAAAAAACAAAACAAACAATTTAGCCAGTTAGAATTTTCCAACCCAAGAAAGATTAAACTTTCGCCATTTTGATAAAAAAGTGATTTTAACTGTCGAAGTAGAAATCTATTGAAATAACTCTACATTACAAGTTTGCGCTTTCGGCAAAGCACAAAATTTCAATTCATTTCGAAATACTCCTCAGAGAATTTAACAGTTGCATTGTATTTGAATTCAAATTTTCCTGTGGAAAAAAATTGAATAGACTATACGTACGGCCGAGTTGTTTACAAAATGGAGAGTTTTGTCTGCTGTTCACACTTCAGAGCTGTGTGGAACAATCTGCAATGTCTTTTGTGGTCCTGTTCACTATAAAAATTGAACAAATCAATGACACAAAATAACGCTATTTTGAAATGTTAATGGATATTTCTAACTTATACTGGTGGAAAAATTCATTATTGGGGCTTAGATTAATTTTTCATTCGAGTTTCTTCTTTTCCCATTATTTCAACCAGACGTTATTTTTTTTTTTAGTATTTAATTTTACGATCTTGTTCAACGGAATCAGTGTTACATGGGACAAACGAGTGAAAGCACGTATTGTTAACTCGAACTAGAAAGTAAACGAACCAAATCATCAGACTTAAAGGAATCAAACTGTGCTGATATTTGCTAAAATATTATGAAGAGCCGAAGGTAAACGAACCAGCCACCATTAAAGATGTAAAGAAATTGAACTGATATCTTCAAAACTATTTAAAAAATGAACAATAATTGCACCAAATATTTCCTTGTTAATCGTCAATCGTCAATAAACAAACTGTGACCTTAGTTATCTTGATATTTTCCAGACGATTGTCTTGAACTTAGGAGCAAACAGACCAAATATCATTACGGATTTTGTATTGCTATTCTCCAAAATGTTTACTGAAAAGAAGCGAAAAATGGATTGACAAGAGGAATTATTTTTAAATTTGAAAACATCGATAAATTCATTCACAAAGCGCCAAACAACAATAACTTGATAATTCAAAACAAAACAAAGATCGAAAAGAGTATACAGGAACTAAACAGTGTGTTGATTTTCTAAAATGAAACGTAACTGGGAACAAGTTTCAATTTTCAGTAAGCGACAAAGTACAAGGAATTTGTTTCGATATTCAAAACAACTTGATTATTTATACCAAAAAGATGCTTTCACTCGTTGAATGTAACACTGTTAATTGTTAGCCTGTGCTGACTTCACTTGCTAGTTGAACAAGATCTTTTAAAGCGACACGGCAAGCTTAATGGTTTTGCAGCTGTTATAAATTTGGTTTAAGTTTGGGACACAAAAACATAAGCGTTTTTCTATTGGTGTTCTGATCAAAAGTTTTGCGATCATCCAATTTTTCCCTGCTGCCAAACCGTTTAACGGCTTACCATGTCGCTCTTTAAGCTAACACCACTTCGCAAAGGAAACTTTAAAATTTTCTCGAATTCAACACTTAAAAAGCTTGAAATTTTTCACAAAACGTTTCCTTACGAAGTGGTGTATGCGTTTTTGGCGGGTTTAAATTTGTAGGGGCAAAAATTTCAAGGGGTTCCCGTTAATTTTTTTGCGAAGATTGTTGCCAGGGAAAACGCTGTGCAAATTTCGTCAAATTTTCCCGCCAAAAGACTTAGTATATACAGGAAGAAAAATTTTTGTCACACTTTTAATTAGTTAAAAGATTTTTACTTGATTAACTTATTATTCAAAAGCATTGTGAAGAAAGAAATAAAGAACACAATACAACTGAAACAACTCTTTTGATCTTTATTGTCTTTTATTATTAGCTAATAAAATGAATACTTGACAACTAAAATAGATATTAAAATTATAGGCTTGAAATTTTGAAAAAAAAAAATCGGCGCATGCGTATTTTGAGCGCCCGTATTTTTTCTAAGTTTTTTGGCGGGAAAAAATGCCATTTTCAACCAGAGTATAACTAGTTGGAATGATTAAAAAAAAAAAAACGGCGCATGCGTATTTTGAGCGCCCGTATTTTTTTAAAGTCTTTTGGCGGGAAAAATAAGTAGTTTAAACGGAGGTTCCCATAGAAAACAAACTAAGGCAAAACAAAATGAAGATAGATTTGGCAATATATTTGTTTAAAAGAATCTTGTTACAGGAGATTCTCTCATGAAAGACATACTCGGAGTGTTTGGTTTGTCCTCAAACTTTGCTTACAAAATGAAAAATTTGAAACGCGTTGCAACAAAATGTTTCAGCAGTAGTGGCCAAGTTAAACATTAAAAAAATTAATTGTCTTCGAGTCTGCAACTTGGTCGTTTTAAAAGCAGTACACCGCAGTGATACATTGTAAGCAAATGAGTACCGTGCAAATGGCCACTAGCTTAGGATGCGTTCGATTGACCCTATTCCAGAATAGAAACATATATACGACGATGGCAAGAATTCCCTGATAAGAGGTTTTGGAATTACTGAAATACAAAATGGCTCTTAAATTATCGTGCGTTAGCGAAAGTTTCCAGAAATGTTTTCCCAAATTTGCTTCAAAAGAGAAAGCTACCGGCTATTCTGCTTATTCTTACTCCGGAATATGGTCAATCGAACGCAACCTTATTGATGCAGTGCAACACAGATATAACTGCCAAACGAGACGAAAAAATTGTAAAATTTGAAAGTAAAGTTAACTCGACGAATTTTTTTCAAACCGCAAGTTTAGGTAGAAATCACAAATCGCTACTGAATAGTTTCATGAAACTTTTTCCAGTACAACCAAATCTCGGTTATCAATCAGAAGGCAATAGCAATTGCTTGAAATTTTGTAGTTTTCCTTTGTTATTGCTTAAACCACTGACTTTTCGAAATATGTTAATTTGTGTAGGGAGAGAAAGAAAGCAGAAATTTAAATAAATTCAGTATCACAGCCTGCATTTTATTCAAAGTGCAATGTTTACACTAGCGCTAGCAAACATCCCGAAATTCCTTAAATATCATGAAATTCCTTGAATTATTTTGTTTTGAGCTAACCGGCATTTGTTACATTTAATGTTGAAAGTGGGAGGAGCTTGGTCCTTTTTGTATTGCGCCTTTTTGGTTAAAAAAAAAAAAAAAAAAAACCTTGAAACCTAAACTGAACACAAACAGGTGGCCTTAGAAGGTTAATTTTAACCACTGATTGGATGTGTTACTGAAAAAAGACATATTGGTAAAAAGCTGGTGAGATAACAAAAGATGGAGAGCCTTACAAGTTATTCAGAAAATGATGGTCGTGAAATTGACCGGTGGATTACATTTTCACTGAGAAAATCAACTTTTTCTTTACATTACTGCAAACTGAAAATACTGGCGTAATAACTTCAAATTTTCGTTCAGAAAACACGTCTTAAGTGACAACAAAATCTTCATAGAAACTAGTAAATATGCAAAATCTTATTGAAAGTCATTTACATGCAGAATTTAACCAAGTGTGAAGAGACAAAATGCTCTTCCATTTTTACTGACATAGGAAGCTCTAATTTTGAAATTCACAAGTACAGGTAATGAAAACTAACATCTGTTTAATTCAAACGAACTCGCTACCGAACACTTAGTATTCATGTCTCTGAAATTCAAAGTTTTCCTAAAAGCTGAACACGCAGAATTTAAACAAAAAGCTCCAAAATGGCCTGAATTTTTCAACAGTAAACGTTTAAACTACAAACAGACTCAGGAATGTCCTGCTAATGATTTTGCAAACCCTGTTCAGCCTGGAATTTTTTTTTCGAGTTCCTAAACCTGAGGGGCACTTCGTATCAGCCCCCTTCAAGAGCCATAACACTATGACAATGAAACCTGGAGGGTAAATAATTATTATATGCCCAAAATGTTTCCTTTAGTGGTCAAAAAATGGGACAATAAGGTCATACGATGTGGCAATCACGTGATTGATTCTTCCCAGCCACCACCTTGAGTTCGCCATTTTGGATTTCTTGATTTCGTGGACAAAACCTCAGAAAACTTTCAAATTGACTCAAAACTAACAAAAAAAATCTAAAGTAAAAGCAACAATGATACACTTTTTTCACTAAAGGTAAAAAAAAAAAAAAAAAAAAAAGTTTGAAAAACAAGGCTGTCAAAATCTTGTCGCCATGCAAAACATCAAGTCACGTGAACAGTTAGGTGTCAAAGCAAATTGTTCTCAGATAAATTTAACTGACAAAGCAACCTCTAATCTTGAAATTCTCAAGTAATAAAAACTAACATTTGTTTAACTCAAACAAACAAGTTACCAAAAATCAAAAATCGCCTGAATTTTCAAATGAGGAATCGTGCCTAGACCGACTTGACAAAAATTGGAAACTAGCAAAGAAACAATATTTATACTGTATTAATAAACACTGAGAATGATATAGTATTTTCACTTCAATTGAGTACTGCAAGTTTGCATCTCTTGCCAAAAAGATACAACTGGCTACAGATTTTACAGAACCTTTCTTGACCGGTTGTTTTTTCTATACTTGGAAGAGACCAATCATCCTTAACGTTTCACTGGAAAAATTATTTGAACCTGAACTAAATACCTGATGAAAAATGACAGACATTGTGAAAGACGTAAAAACTGCATTATAGCGTACACAATTTTCACTATGAAATTGCCATTTCTGAGGCCCATGCAATCTGTAAGTTGTAAGTCAAATTTGAATGGTATCAAATTAAATATTTTTTAATACAAGCTTGGCCCGGAAAGAACTGGCTTAATTTGCAGTAAAATTAATCTCAACTGAGTCACACAGACAACAAGTACTACTCTTTTCATTAGAAAAAAAAAAAGGTCTAAAAGTCAAACAGAGAGCATATTTGATTCTAATCTGTAACTTGAATTACACTCGACGTAACTGAAAACCGATGAAATGTAAATGCTTAAACTGGGAACAGACTCAGGAATGTCCTGCTAATGATTTTGCAAACCCTTTAAGTTTTCAGCCTGAGGGTGTTTTTTTTTTCCGAGCTCCTAAACCTGAGGGGGATTTTGTATCGGCCCCCTTCATCACTTCAAGAGCATTAACACTATGACAATGAAACCTGAATGGTAAATTATAAGTCTAAAATGTTTCCTTCAGTGTTCAGAAAATAGAAAAATAAGGTCATATGATGTGGCAATTACGTGATTGATTCTTTCCAGCGGCCATCTTGAGTTCACCATTGTGGATTTCTTGATTTCATGGCCAGGACCTCAGAAAACCGTTCAAGTGGACTCAAAAATAATAAAAAAAAAATTAATTCAAGGTAACGTCGATACACTTTTTCACAAAAGGTTAAAAAATACAAAGTTCGAAAAAACAAGGCTGTCAAAATCTTGCTGCCATGGAAACATCAAGTCACTTGAACAAT
This sequence comes from Pavona decussata, assembly GCF_977016875.1. Lineage (NCBI taxonomy): Eukaryota > Metazoa > Cnidaria > Anthozoa > Scleractinia > Agariciidae > Pavona > Pavona decussata. The sequence goes on from NW_028145546.1 coordinate 415,157, forward strand.
TAGGCGTTGAAGCAAATTGCTGTCAGATACATTTTAGGAAAAGTCTGCAATTTTTGCAGTGTTTGTTTAATATTGAGAATCTTGCAGGCACTTTGTACCCCCCCCCCCCTCCCCACCTCCCCACAAACCAGGCTGAATAGGATTAATACTGCATGCATGGAAATTGACCAGTTTAAGTCACTTTGGAATCATGTCTCAACCCAAATCTTCGAACAGACATGTAACAATATTGATCAAAAGATGGAAATACATTACAAGAGTACTGACGTATGGGCGATGAAATAGCTAGACTCTCCCTAACATATAGAAAACCAGCCACTTTTGAACATCACTAAAATAGCTTTCTTATCAGGCATGTAAACTGACCAGGAAAATCAATTTGGCAAGAACTGACAAACTGACAAACAGTCAAACATAACAAAAACACTGAAGAGTGCAGGGCAAACTTAATTCCTAACATGACCTTACAACAGCAAAAACAACCAGAAAATCCTTAGATTTATGAAAGCAAGACTACATGCCAACAAGTCATAACAAGCTGACTGCAACAGCCTGTTACACAATGGCCCCAGGTAGCAAGTAAATTTACTGAAAAATCATGGTTTTTGAACTTCACTCTCTATAGCCAACTGAGGTAGAAACAGACCAGAAAATCCCTAAAAATCCAGTTTTGAACTCAGTAAACGTCTACATGTAAAAATCAAAGAGACAAAGATTAACAGGCAACATTAAAATGAAACGGGGTTGATCCGCAGATTGCCTGACGTTGGGTTTCACTTGAGATTGTGTGATCGAGTCTCGAATTCACACTGAATATGACATTTGGCCTAACTCTGAGAACGGAAATATTAAATCAAATTTAACCAAAAACTAACATTGTCATCATTCTTGGGCTGCAACCGAGATAGAATTTATCACTCCGCTGAAATTTTACTAAAAACAACTAATTGAGAATCACTTAGAATCAACCTTAAACATCAAAATTTTATTGAAAGCTGACTAAATTTTTCAATGGGAACAAAACTGCGAATGGCGGCCTGCGAATACATGTAGTTTTAACAAGAAATTGTAAGTGATGTTCAACTCCACATTCTAAAAACATGACAGTGGACAAATAACACAGCTTTTAAGAGAAAATCACTTCAAATGCCAGAACTTGTTCCCAGAACATTTATTCAAAATGCACTAAATTCAATTTACAGATTCTGAACAGAAAATGATCAAGGAGTAGCAAAGAGAAATTGTTTTTAACTTTAAGGTTGCACCGGATTGGCCATATTTGGGGATGAGGATAAATGAACCAGAACAGCCTCTAGATATCTTGTTTTGGGTAAATAAGGAAATTCCTCAACATCAGAATCTCCAATTAAAGCTGAGAAAGAGGCAACATTTGACCTAATTTGAAAACAATCATAATAGTCCATGATTTCTACTTTGCAATACTTGGAGCTATTGTGAAGCCATAATTGCCGGCTCAAGAAGAGGCTGCAACCTATTTGCACACCATATCTCGATTTTGGAGTTAAATTGTTCTGCCAAAACCAATCAATAAATCCTTGTAAACCAGTCACAAACCATTTCCACTTGAACAATAACATTTTAAAAGATGGCAGCCACATTGGCCAGTGTACTTGATTTTCAAAGCCAAAGTTTCGCATCATTGGAGTGTTAATGTACATTTAAAAGGCTATAAATGGAAAGAAACAGTTTTTTAAAACTCAACGAGCTTCGTTTGAGATTCAATGCGAACCGACAGTGAAACCAAAGAAGATAACATCTACCATGCTCTTTTCACGTGAATGCAAATTTGGCAAGTGTGGATTACTTGCAGTGGATTTAGCCTTACTCGGTAAGTTTTTCCGTTGTTTACATACTTGTTCCTACAATTTTGCCACAGAATAAGATTTTAGACATTCTTTTGCATTTTGGAGGATCTACATGTACATGTATTTAAGGAGTGCTGGCATGTTTGGCTTGATGAAAACTCTGTTGAAGGGATGTATAATGATGAAGAAAGTGATATAGACTGGCAGCTAGGAAACTTAAGAGCGAGGAATCAAGGTAAGCACTCAACACAAGCGTTTGTGTCTGTTCATGAAAGCAATGCCATCGAGCACATGGTGTTGAAATACAAAGATATACTCCCCAGGTTACCTTTTTTGCATTTGATATCTCATCTGGTTCTTGAGTATTGATCATGAATTCGTATCTGTTGGTAAAAAGCTCAATAATTTTTGGTGAAAGCATCTTTTGAGCGATGCGATTCAAGTTATTTGCCCAAGTGAAACTGGTCCTGTAATTTGATCAGCTGTTATATATGTTCCCATGGAGAAATGCATTTCTTGACTGATGCGATGCATGGGCAAAAACAAATCATAACTAATTTTAGATTTCTTCTTTTCCAGCCACATTTTCAGGAAATGTTGCTGACACGAGAGGGATCATTATTTTTCTTTTTCAATTTTTTGTACAATTACATATCACTTTGAAAATAATACTTTTTCCTCAGATGTAATCAAATTTTTTTTGTTGATTTTTGTTATTTAAAATTTTTTTTTTTTTCAGAAAAGTGCTGGGTTTCTAGGATGGGATTTATTCTTTTCTGAGAAGCCCATTTTATAGTTTAAAATGAAATATTGTAGGCCATATTGCTGTAAATGGTTGTCAAGATATAAAATAAACATTCGATGTGGTAAATTTCACCTATTTTTTAGAAACTTCATGTAAGCTATTACCGAGGTGTAACCTACATGTATAATGACAACAAACTCTAAGATTGCGCAGTACGCTATACGGACTGAAAATCATCTTCAACAGCGACATGCAGGTTTTTTTAATGATCACTACCCAACGCAATGGGCAACCAATTTCAATACTCAACTTAAGTTTCATTGAAAATCCCTTAACTGAAAAGTGTTCTAGCCGGCACTTCCTAACCCTTGGTTATTTCTAGTAAGAATACTTGAGAATGATGTATTTTTCAGTGACTGACAAAGGCATACTCGGAAAAAGGCAACTGATCTGAGTGCTCCTATCAGGAGTAACCTAAGAACTTCTGATTACTACATGTAGTTTGGATGCTCTACCACTAAGCTACAGGAGAGTACAATGTTCAAAGAGAGCTATAGGAGACTCTTATCGAAAAATGACAGCCTCTGTCAGAAAGATAATAATTATTTTTCTTATTATATCAAGTACACTGAGAAATAGTACCCCTTCCTCAAAACTCTTAATGAAAAATAGACAATCAGCCTAAGATTTCTATGCATAATCACTTGTTCCTCAATCTTGTTAAATCATTATTTTGTTATCGTAAAAATCATTGCAGAAAAGGGTAAGCCATTTTTTTTTTTAGAAAAGAGCAAAAAAACGCCTCATAGTTTTATCACAAAATCCTAAAGTGTGACCTTTCATACAAACCATGGTGCTGTTTATTAGTTCTAACTTTTTGGATGCGCAATTTCTGCTTTCGCATTTTCTCTCCCGAAAAATTATATTCTATACTGATTTCTTTATACATGTATCTGTGATTGCACTGTATCTTGAAAACAAAAACTTTGTTGTAGTTGTTTGGCTGCTTATAAAAAAAAGAAACGAAATTGGAGCATAAACTACCACATTTACTCACATGTCTAGGCCGTATTCGAGTGTAAGCTACACGTGGTTACCCTAAGCTGCATGCCCATCCCAACCATCACCCGCTGTGCCTATATTTTAACTGCAGCATACATGTTAATGCTGACTATTTGCAAGACAAACAAAATATACAGATTTGCTCACATCTAAGCTGCATTCTTTTCAAACTTTAAACCTAATGTTGTATTTTGTTCAAATTTGTATGGCATAACTGGTACCGTGAGTAAATATAATAGTCTTATTGCACTTCTAAAGTAAAACTAGTTTCTCTACCTCTACTTGAATTGCTTGCCCAGTTACAGAGATGATCACTGTGGTGCTTGTTTGAATCTGACATCTGGAAGTTCCTTGGATCCTTTATAGAAAGAGAACAAAAATATATTGATCACTAAATGTAGTAAGACAAAGCCAGCATTGTAATAAAAAGTTAAACTGTTTTGAGATGTGTAGGGTCGGCAATTTAAGAATGTCTCAGTATTTCATGCCCTGTCTACAATATACAATGTACATGTACGTCAGATCTATAATTTGGTCATTTCGTGTTGCTAGTCTAAGACCGCATTCAATTGAACACATTTTGGATTAAAACTAACAACCTCTATGTTTCTCTCGCTGGGTAAAGGATTTTTAGGATTTTTATTATTGTATGTAAAAAAAAAAAACTATTTTTATTCTGGAATAGGGCCAATTGGACGCACACTAAGAATTTAAGCTACAATGGCGGCGTTGGATTGTCCATATTCTGGAATGAGAATAAGCGGAATAGCTGTTACATGTAGATTTCTCTTTTTAAGTGAATTTCGGAATTTCCAAACTTTTGCTGATGCACAATAATAATTTAAACACTGCCTTGTATTCCAGTAACTCCAAAAATTTCTTATGAGGGATTTCTAGAAATCATTGTATGTATTCCTATTCCAAAATAGGGCCAATTGAACACAAACTAAGCAATTTTGCTTAAACAAACCAATAATGACTCACCAAAGAGTACTTATAAATTTATCTATTATAAATAACCAACTCACCTCTTTAGACAGTAATTTCTAGGTTGAGGTGTCTTTCATGACTTCTCATCCCTCATCTGAAATTTACCTGGAGAGAAAGAGTTAGATAGAAGTCAGCACCTGGAAGTGAAGTAGTAAGAGACAGATCTGAAACACATGGTTCTTCTTACTCTCTTTCAGAAGTAAAGGTCAAGTCGCGACAGTCAGACCAAAATAAAATAAAGCTAAACCTGGTTTCCACAACATAGAATCACAGGCTCCTGTGAGCCAACTTGTGAATGCAGAAGTGAATAGTGGTAACTGTAAAGCGATACTCACATCAAACTACAAAACTACACTTAGTGGACATGATGCCGCATTGCGGGGAATGCATTATCTATAAAGTTGCATTAACCCTTTGACTCCCAACACAGGGCAAAACACACCTGAGGGGGGGCCGTGTGACGTTATCACTTTAAATACCAGCCGACATTGTACTTATCCTTACGTGCAACAACTTCAAACGGGGCCACCCAGGGTTTTTTAAACAATCAGAAGCCAATTTGTTCATGAAGAATTTCGTCTTTTTCGTTAAAGCCAATCAAATTCAATCCTAAAATTAACTAGTTTTGTATTTTTCGACTGTGGGAACAGATGCGGCAGATTCAAAATTTCATCATATTTAAATATTTTTAAGAGGCTGCATTTGATTTTCCGACCTGTGTGTACAGTTTTAGTCAAAAAATAAATGTTGATTACCACAGTGGCCCTTTGTCGAACAAATTTCAATTGATATTCAAAGATACCTGAGCGGTTGAAATTCCAAAACAGAAATCGGCCCTTATAATTTTTCTATGCCTTTGTGGTTTGCGTAAGCCAATCTTTACAAAGTGACCATTGGTATGTTCTTCATCGCTTCCTTTTTTGAGAAGCAGTTAGTGTTGGATAGGTGTGAGATTATGTCTGTGCAACTCAGAATCAATCAGGCTGGTGGGTTTTTCGATAACGGTAGACATCCAGAAGTCTGAGCAGAGATTCAAGATCTGAATAAAGTTGTTAAGGAGCTGGAAAAAGAGCAGGAGAAGGCTAAGAGCGAATTTGATGTGTTTAAAGCAGCTAGAGAATTGAGCCGCAAATAGCTTCTTCAGTGTGATGCGACCTTGACTGAGGATTTCAACAGAACAAATATGTAGATGGGAATTGCACTTGATAAGGACTTTTAACTCATCCTTGAAAATGCATTAGCAAACAAAATTCCATTGAACGAAGATGCAGACTGGGAATTGTCCTATATTATCGAGCGTTACAAACGAGCTAATGTTGACATTCTTTCACTAGTGTAAAGGCAAGACTGCATCATTTATACTGCAGTATATGTTATGTTGAAATGTTGAGTTTACAGTTTACATGTGAATACACAATTCAAGTTGTTGCGTTCAAATGTCTGTTTAACTTTAACTTTAAACAGGAGAATGTTTTGTCCTGAGAAAAGTTTGGCCGACCATTTTATCAGCTGTATTTACCGCATAGTAGCAAAGCTCTACAAACAGATGTGAAGTTGGACATATTTGTTGCAGATTTCCCTTTAGATCCTTCACTTTTTTAGCTTCTGTATTTTTGTGAGGTTTGTTGGTTGGAAAAAAGGCCATTTCTTTTTTTTTAATTGTTTATAAATTTTGACCGGTCAACTAAATCCCAAAGTTTGGTCACGGTCACTTCAGGATACCAGGATACATGTATTTTTATAGGATCTGTTGCATCTGTTCCCACCGCCAAGTTAAATTTAGGAATGAATCTGATTGGCTTTTAAAACCACAAAGTTGAAATTCTTTGTTAAAGAATCGGCTTCTGGTTGGTTAAAAAACCTTGGGTGGCCCCGGTTGAAGTCATTGCACTGTAATGGACCACACAAAAGTTGCATCATAACCCCAAGACGGTTTTGAGCCTATGCAGTATTTCATCCCCTTCTCTTACCTGAACCCTGTTTTTCCATGGCAAACTCTTCGCATACCTCTAGATCTGTTAGTGAAATAAGTTTTCTTACCTGTGGTTGTTTATAATCATGTTTCAGATGATTTTAGGCTCTGCTTGCTCGCTTGATTCTGGCATCTGAAGGTTCCTTAAATCCTGCATAGAAATATAGCGTGTGTTTAATAATGGGTTATTCCAGAAAAAATCCACACCCCCCCGACGGATGGGGTCGTTTTTTAGCCCCCCTTCTCACCTGGATTTCCTGAAGCACAAGACCCCCCCTCCTGTCTGGATTTCCAAAACAAAAGACCCCCACTCCCGCCTGGATTTCCGGAAAAAAATATTAGGCTTAAATTTAATTTATTTTTAATAGAAAATACGCACAATCACGTCTAGAAAATGTTCTTTTTTTAATTTCTAAAGCTTCGGCTAATATTAAAAACTCTATCGCGTGGAACTAAAAGAAGAAAGGAGCAACAATGCGAAAAAAGCGAACGAGTTCATCCTTTGTGCCCAATGGACAACACCCATGGAATCTTTAAACTGCACGCAGAAAACGCACTGGCTGCTTGTTCAACTGTGCTACGGACGATGGGACTTCAGAGAGGTTACCACTGTATATGTTGCAGAAACCCGTCCAAGAACTTTCTCCTTCTGTTGCTTTCGCAATAACTTACGTTTCCAAAAGTTTTTTCGAGGTACAGATGGCTACAAGATCCTCTCGAGTATTTTCGACGAAGAGGGAATGTTTGGACCAAAATTCTTTGGAACTATCTTCTTCAGCTAATAGCTCTGCATCTTTGCTTGCACAAGTAAAAAATTCTTCTGCCTGACACAGTGGAATCCACGCTAAGAATGCAATTGCGAACGTGAAATTACACAACGGTGGCGCGCTGGGTCTGGTACGAGTAGAAATGTGTCAGGCGTTTCAAACTCTTCGTTGCAACAAATGTTGCGATGGTTCGTTCTTTATTATCTTGTTGTTCGCGTTTTCTGCTATAAAAGGACCTGCGAAGGAACTTAGATTATCATTTATTTTAGGTGAGAAATATGTGAACAAAATATTTCTATTATTTTCAGGGTCTGAGAGCGCTGAAGTGTCACCGAACTAAACCTTTCGAATCGCGTGAACTATTGGTCGAAATGACTCCTGCAGAAGACTTCCTTAAGTTCAACCCCCCCTCCCGCCTGGATTTCCAGAGTCTTTGACCCCCCCTCCGGTGAGAATTTCCAGAATCCCATCCATCGGGGAGGTGTGGATTTTTTCTGGAATAACCCAATATAATTAGTCAGCTATTGAAAATTAGAAAGTTCAGAACTGATCTACAGTAATTTTTTGTGATACACTTGGCACCAGAAGCCCCATTTGCACTACAGAAAATTTTTGGCACGGCTTGGATAAAAATGGCACAGGTACCAAAAAACAGAGGTTTGGCTCGGGTAAATTTTGTAGTATAAATGATTTTGCCGTACCAATTTTTTTCCCTGCAGAACCAAAATTTCACTCGTGCTCGGCCCTTCTGAGCCTGTCTCAGCACAGGTGAAATTGATACGCGTTCCCAAAAACTTGGCCCGGCTCAGACAAAATGAGTAGTGTAAACAATTGACCATGCCAAACCAATTTTTTCCTGATGAGCCTTTGTCACTTTGGTCAGCACCATTTGTTTGAGCATGTGTAGTAATTCGCCGGGTCCTGCAACAAGCAAGTCACCACAAAAATCTTGCAGTCACTCTTGGAAAAAAAAAATGAAGTAAAGGAATGCACTCTTTATCTGTGAATACTGTTTCTAGCATCTCAAACCAGTGACCACTGTGTGTTAACATCCAAAATCTTCTCTCGATAGGACAGTTACCAGCCAGCATTGCTGCTGTTACAATGAACAATTTGTATCTTCGCCTTTTTCTATTATTCTGGAAAGAAGAACAGGAAGAGACTGATTTTTGACATCCCTGCGTGAAGTGAATTGAAATTCAGAATGGGAGAGAAATATCTTTTTGCGAAATGTGCACTTTTCTAACATTAGATTTATCACTGCGCTCGCACGTTTGGCCAATATTTTTTGTTAGACGACGTTTGAGTGATGTTAAGGACGGTGCCTACTATTGTTACTGCGCATACGTTCTGCGCATCTCGAGATAGTCGGGTTTCCTATAGTAGTGCACACTAATAAAGGGATATTTTTGCGCGGTTTAAAACTATGCAGAGAAAGCAGAACTTATTAAATGCTTTTGGTATCTCAAAAGAAAATTGGGGGTAACCATGCATTTTTCAGAGATAATTAAGCTTCAATTTAGGAAAAAATCCCATACATTGCTTTATATTTTGGCGTTTTTTAGAGATATTATTGCTTAATTATCTCTAAAAAATGCGTGGTTACCCCCAATTTTCTTTTTGGATTCCAATAGGCCTTGCTGAGATCTGCTTTTCCCGCATAGTCATAAACCGCACAAAAATACTTCGGTATTAGTAGGCACCGTCCTTAAATGAAGTTTAGCCACGCGTCCAACATTCTTATACAGCAAATGTTTACGTTGTACAACTGAATGTTGGATCGTTTAGCGTAACCACACTTATGTCGAACATGGGAAATTCTGAACTCTATAAGTTACTTACCGGGCAACTCTCTGTTCCTTATATAAGCTCATGTTTTGTAAGACAGCTAGTCCTATTAAACCAATGCAAGAGAAAGATTTCTGTGCATGGAGCAGCCAAACAGTCATCTCCGTGCACGACAAGCGGCCATATTGATTATGAGCTAAAACGCACGTGGTGCTTCAGGGAGCTCATAAAGCCTTTAAAGTGAACAAAAAATGATCGTTCATATTAAAAACCAGTACATAAAGATGAATGCAATATAACAGAGGCCTTTTAGGAAGATTTAGAACAAAAACTTGCCTGTTTCATAACGTTTTTTCGAGGAAGCTTGTACACGGCGTTCGCGCTCAAACTATACGCCAGATTTCAATCCCATCGTGCATTGGGAGCGGAGTGAAAGTAGGCCAATAGCGATACCAAAGTACAAGTAATCGATGCTTTACAGATTTACTGAGTAGTCGATACTCCCTGGTTACTGTCTGGGTTGCTTTTATGATATGATGTGAGATGATATGTCAGTTGTTCTTTTCCTCCTTTTCGTTTGTTGAAAATGTTTGTGATGGGTTTTATAGAAATAACCCTTGACTGCAGTTTGAATTATTTATTATCATTGTCGTTATTGTTGTTGTTATTGTTATTATTTAGGTATCATCCTCACCATCATCATCATCATCATCATCATCATCATCATAGTTATTTTTGTTTTTGTTGTGGTTCTTTAAAATAAGTATAAAAGGGCTATGCACATTCCTTTCGAAAGCCTGTGGGTTTTTTGTTTTTCAGCCAGCAACAAAAAGAACTGTTATTATTTATTTACTTGCCATGACAACCTACCCTCACTATTGAGGATTATCGGTTGGAGTTGGTCAGCCGATCTTTACAACTGATTACTAGACTAGACAGGCTTATGGTCGATTGTAGATGCAGATTGTTTAAGTGTCTCCAGACGGTTAAAACTCTATGATCCTTCCTTAGTTTGGAGAACTAGTCTTCACGACTTGTAACTCAACAAAAACGAGCGATAAGGATAGTGAACTCTAATCTTCCTTCAAAATTTGGTAATCTATTTCCCTTGAATAATCGCACCCATAGCAATAATACCAGACATGCATTTTCTGACAATTTTCTGTTTTCTTTTAAGGCCCAAAGTTTTTAATACCCTTCGTTGTGAGATCATTAGCTCTACTCTACATCTCTCGCGTCCTTCAAAATTTCGAAATTAAGTCTATTAATTTTTAAACATACAATTTGTTTTCCGATCTTCTGCCTCATCATCCACTTTGTATTTTGTGAGGAAACCTAATTTTATCCCACTTCATTATATAAGCCTCGCGGTTTCGTCTAGGTTTTCTCGCCATTTTTTTTTTTTTACCTTCGATTCGAGTGGATAGCGAGATGAAAGTGTCCCGATGCTTACGTTTGGTTCTGCGCATTACAGGTCGTGGGTAATTTCCGAATCCGACTAGAATAAAGCCGTGATAGATCTTGTATAGCATAATAAGGCGAGCATCAGCTCAGCCCTATACAAGGGATCTCCAGCCGGTCAAGAATGTCGGTAGCCTGATTCTCAGGCGGTCCAGGTCGCTCCCGGCCACACTCTCTCTCTCTGGACCGTCTGAGAATCAGGCTAGAATGTCGGAGGCAATGGAAGAATTCGCGCTCTCCGCCGCGCCGCCCGCCGCCCAGAATCTTATCGTGTTTCCTCTCTCCTCCACAGAAGCCTCTTTCGCGAGACAAATAAGGAAATATAACGAGGAGCGCGGGGATCGAGTGGAGACAAATAAGGGACTGGGGAGAGTGAAATAACGAGGAGTGCGGTCTCCGTTTTTCTTCCCATTTCTGACTTTTCCCTCCTTTGTTTTATGAAGGAACCTGTGGAGGAGAGAGTTGCCTTTCGCAACATATACTTACAGTACCATAATCTGATAGGCTCGGCACCCACTTGTCTTTAACGGCCACGATACATCACCCATTTTAACATGCCCGAGAAATAGCTACAATTAAATTGTTTTCTAGTTGTTTTTGCAAAGCCAAGTAATCACGATCAGGCAATATTTCTTTGATGTTTTTGATAAAACACTGATTATTCCACGCAAGCTTGTTGAAAATGAGATCATTATAGCCAATGAGGCGCTACTATCACCCCACCTCCCGGCCAACCCGCGCTCGTGGAATAATTGTCAAACAAGGACGCCCGCGTAGACGCAGAGTAGGGACTTTCCACAACCAATGGTATCAAATGTAGGAACTAGGACAAGAGTCTGTTGCCGATCAGATTCTCACTCTGTCTTTCCGCTAAAAACCATTTTTCACGCAACAGATTATGTTAAACCTTTTTTTTTTCTCCCACCTCTCACGTTGTAGATGTTTCCCCTATCTTTAACCTCATAACAAAGAAGATCCATTTTCGATACAGAACCTATAAATGGTCTAGATTGCACGGGCCAGAATCAGATGTCCAAATTAAAATATGCATCGATTCTTCTCTTAAAGTTGATTTTTCGATATACTACGACTAGCCTACTGATCTTATCCTCTCCTAAATATCAGATTATTTTACTGCGAAATGCAAAGAACGGCAACATTGATAGTTTGCTCAAGCTTTAAATTCCATTATTTACACTTGCAAGCGTCATTTTATGGTATAAATGTGGAGGTGTACTTAACTCTTCATTTTAAACCTACCGCGTTAGTAGATAAAATGCGCAAATCGTTGAGCGGCTTAGGCAAAGGAGTATTCTTTATTTATTTTTTTATTTTATTTTATTTTATTTATTTATTTATTTATACAGGAAGTCTGGTTTAGCATAGTTAGTTTAAACAGAGTCCTGATTAAATAGGAAATAAACATATAAAAAAACTCAATACAAAATAGGTCAAAATAGCGCACTAATAAAATACATAGAGACGCAACAAATTTATGCAAGGCTGGACTGCGTAGAAAACTTAACACGACAGCGACATGATAGAGACCAAACCGAGAATCAACAGAATGCGGCAACCGTGGACAGCTGTTTCGAGCTGGTTGGCTCTCGTCAGCACGGTGTAGCACAGCAAAAAGTAGAACACCAACGCGAATCGAGTGTTCTACCAAATGCACGTGGTAGCTGATTTCGGACCGGATGGTCCCAAATTCAGGCATCCGTCCACGTCATAGCGAGTGACTACGAACAAAGGACGAAAGAACTGAAATATCATGTCGCTGTCGTCAAGTTAAATGAGAAAAGCAAAACTTTCCTTCTCAGGTACATGGCCAAACCATGTTAAAAGGTACAGCATATCGGATCTAAAAAGATCTACGGTCCAAAACATAAAAGCAAACTATAAGCAAGGAACCGCACAACGAAAATGCTGTAGGTATACGCAGGATCTGTAAAAGATCTAATCAGCCAAAAATATAAATGAATCAAATTTATGCAAGGCTGGACTGCGTAGAAAACTTAACACGACGCACTATTATTAACGCACTATTATTATCAAAATCCCACCCCTCTGGCGTCATGTATCAGACCGTTAGCGCTCTCTTCGTCGTTGGAACTCTAAATTCATTTAAAAGCACCCTGTAACCGTTCAGAGTTGGGTGTTTTCCTCTTACTACACTCCTTCGCAGTAAAAGGAACACCTTTATTGATAGGGAGCTGCAGGGAAGCAATTTGCATCCACAAGCAGTCTCGGATAAAGTCCTCCACACACTGTTCAGTAAAACACATTATGTAAAATGCACATTTATGAAATGCGCAATCATGAAAAGTGATACAACCATTTGACGTCACAAGTTCGTTTTGGCGGCTTCACAATGATCGACAATTGTGGCTTGAGATGGTCACTTTCGAGATCACAAATCAGTACTTTTGATCAAGGGATCCACAAAACAGACTCACCCACGATGCTGGGAGAGGTTCATCGATCCTCGGTGTCCAAGGGGCAGATAGTCGGGGCGAGGGAAAGTCAAATCGAGAGAGAAAAATTTCGGACACGGAAAATTTTCCGGTACGACTTGAATTGGGTCTCCGAGGGTAGGAATGGCCGCAAAGTACCTCTTGAGCGAAAAAAACTAGACATGCAATAAAAATTTCGTTTCAGTGACACTATTAATAGAGATTTTTATCTACCTCCATTTCGCGGTTTCGTCTCCTTGGCGAGCAAATTGTTGGAGGTTTGACCGCAAGACGGAAATCAAACTTCCCACACTTGAAATCAGAGAAAGAGTGCTTGTCATAGGCTTGTTTTGTTTTTGGTTCCCTTGTGCTTTTGGTTGGTGAAAAAGAAGAAAATTTGAGATTTGGCTTAAATTTGTTGGCAATCAAAGCAATATCTAAACCTGACGATTGCCTTTATATTCTCATTATCTGTTTTCATTGCATGTGCTGACCTTGTTAGGAGAAATTAGATATGATCATTTTTTACGACGGAAATGTTTGAGTACGCGACATTTCTAAAGAGATTCTCGTTCGTATTTTTAAGAACGATAAATACAGGAATACATGAAAACTACTGAATACACTGTGGTTAAAGATCGGGGAACGAAGAAAACAATTTTGTTTGTCGAGTGATATTGAGCCAGTATAAATTCCGGTTTTATCCACTGATCTCAAACTTATAATTAGTCCGCTTTTAGCGATTATGGTCGTCTCCAAAATCTTTTCAGATAAAAAAAAATATTCATGATCATATCTTATGTAAAGATTATGAGAAATAAAATACGGGATTTATTTTTCATATCATTTAAAAACAGGAAACCTGGTATATAACAAGGCTTTATTGCTTAATTTTCTAATAAATATAAACTACTATATATTCCAAGCCACAATATTATGCACACAAACCTAGAGCAATTTTAATATGTAGTGGAAATGGGATTTTAAACAAAACAACACTAAACCTGTTTTCTTTTTTATATAAATAAAGTACAAAATAAATGATTCGGTTGGTTGATCAGCTAACAGGCCAACCGAACAACATTTACACATCGAGAAAGCCAAGAAAACTATGGAAATTCATTAAAATTGGAAAACATCACCAGCTATCCCCGTGCCTCGATTATGTTCACCGTAAATAAATACCAATTTAGGCTTTGAGCATTTTCAGATTTTGAACACCTTTTAACCGACTGCCCGGAGGGCTTATTAACGATTCTTAATGATGAGCTAATACATAATTTGAAGGAATTTTTTCCTGTTTGCTTTAAAAGGATGTATTTTGCATATTACGGCTTGTCATGAAAATCCTACTTTGCTCTGCTACGGAATTTACGAAATTAAATATTGTGAAATGGTTTTTAGAAGGATAGCGGGTTAACCCTCTTGATAATTTTTTCCAGTCTGTTCGCCCGGAGTTCAGACAATGGCATAAAAACCTCTCCAATCACATACACATTGTCCTGAACATGATCAAAATCCAATACCACAAAATGAACTGTGCATTCGCGGAGTTTGTTATGGACAAAACCGGGCACAATAAAAGTTTCGTTGAAGGCAGGATTTGTGGTACGAGAAATCTTTCTCGTCCACTGCCACGACAGCATTTCTGGCAAAATACGCATCTTCACGCTACAATTTGGCGGGCGAAGGAAGCTCTCGTCCGGCGTGGAAATCGCGACAACTTGAATTACAGTAATGTGTAACTCGCGGCTTGCCGTGTCATAGAAACAAGAGAACTCAAGCCTACACTCCTCTTCAGTCCCTGAACTTTTCTTTCTGAAGAAATCTTCCGCACTTGCGTTTACCAACCCATCTGACTTTAAAGTGGTGGGCAAGCTCATTCGCTTACCAAGTTTGGGTTTTTCCTTGCCTATGGTCCCGTTTCTGGCGAGCGGCTCCAGCGCTTTTCCGTCTTCCTGTTCCTCGCCGTCTTCCTCGATGGTAGTAAAGGTGCCGACTTCGTACGGCTTCGTTATTCGAATACGTTGTTGTTCACCGGCGTCTAACTCGGTTATTTCGGGATAGGATTCGGCGGAGGACTTTGCCAATGTATAAACATTCGGCTGAACCTGGACAGGTCGAGTTTGAGACAGAAGAAACCCTTCGGGGCTTGTAGAGTAATAGTCAATTTTCGCGCGCGCATCACTCCTGGACTGTGTATCATACGACTTTGAACGTCTGGCATAGCAAAAATATGCGAAACAAACTACAATTGCTCCAGCCAGAAAACCAAGGACTGACCCAAGAATAACACCGAGAATACTCGAGTCCTGGAAAATAATCAAGAATGCATTCGGATTAGTTTAAAAATTTCTTCACAAGATTCAAAACGCGAAAGTTTAAAGGGCTTTATAAGTGAATCAGCGCTTACCGTCATTTCGAGTTTTCAAGTCATGTTCTGTTTGTTTCCGTTGCGAACGTTCGCCAAATTCAAAGTAAGAGGAAAATTGTGCGGTTCAACTTGAGAAACGTGTCGACAGCTCACGACAGCTCCTTTGACCTGGAGTTTTCGCGGGGTCGAGTAGTCGATTATGACTGGTTTTGCATTTAAATGAAGCAATCATGATACCTTTGTTTTCTGTCATTTATTTCCAACAGTCAGTCGTGCGTAACTTGCAATTGTTGTTATGCAAAATATGCCCACTCAACGACCCCTTGCGTCATTGAAAAACAAAATCTGAAAGCTGAAACCAAATATATCCATCTTTCGTGATTAACCCACAAATTATATTATCTATCTACTGATTTCTTGAATTGGGTTTCCACCTTTTTTCGTTCACTTTTCGCCAGTACATTATTAATATTTAATGAAGTTTTAAAAAGTTGATCCATGCAAACTGACAACACTCGACCACCGCTCATTTTTTGTTGGTTTGTAATCCTTCCGTTTACTAATGTACTCTAATATCGTCGACTCGAAATGCCATGTCTTATCTATTTCTGTTCTATTATTTCATGCTCTGGAAAACAACATTCCAACGAAACAACAATTATCATTCCCAATCATAGTTTTCTCAAGAAGGCATTTCAAAAGTGCTTCATTATTTAAAAGCGAGAAGTAGATAATAGGTAGTTATGTCATCCATGTTGTTGTGGGAATTGTGTATTCTTCTTGATAACAAAGAAATTTTACTGAAAATTAAATGAGTGTTAATCTCAAAAGTAAAAACAAGACTTGTCATCATAGAACAAGGACGACGTTTTCATCACATTTAACCAACAAAATTTCTTGAACAAATATTTTTGAGGTCGATATCGCTTTCTTCTTTAATTTTACACGTCGAATGTTTCGCAGTTTGTTCTCAACTCAGTTTCCATTTTGCAAAAGCAATTACTTTTTTTTTTTTAGCAAAGTGAACACAATCGCCATTCAACAGCATGTTATTCCGGTGTGAAAACCACATAACCTAAAAACAATGTATTAAAGAGTTCCCTTGTAATGAACTGAAATATTTATATATTTAAGTCACGTTTGAACGTTTTCCCACTGAAAAAGGCTCATTTTAAAAATACTTACTCGTTTTAGCACTGTTGTGTTGTCAAATTTAGCTCCCACAATGTCTAAAAATACCATGTACTGCACTTGTGTACTGTCTGCGGGGGAAAAACGGCTGCAATACCGTGCACGGCGCATATTCAAAATATATGCTTCTTTCAATCCTTTTAATATTTTGATCTCCTTTCTTTATCATGTTAAATGCCTCTTTTCCTCTTTCTTTTAACTGAAAAGTTTTAGACTGGTATGGTTTTTCATTAAAACCAAAATTGAACTGAAAAATTTCAGTCAGTACGAAAAATCAACTGAAAATAACACGATTTTGCTATTCAGAGTAAACACTTTTTTTTTCGGCGGACAGAAAGTGCCAGTGAATGTACGCCAGTACCTTGTGTACGTCAACTGGGTACCAAAAAAATTTTGAAGAGCAAATTGATGTTGTTACAATTGCTATGATATTTACTAAGTATTTCCCCTGACTGTAAATATTGACACAGTCTACTTTGAAGGTGGACTGAATCGAAGGACGAATTCAGTGTAATGTAAATATGGAATGAAAAGGAGAAATCGGATCCGGTAATCCGGAAATAGCAAATTCGTTATAAGACACAAAGTGGTTCAGTCTCCTAAACAGAAATTCTTTGCATGGGCTCATTCGTGAGGAAGAAACCCGGGGGGCGGTGGTCAGGCCTCGTAAACCCTTACACTAGCACTGCCACAGTAATCTCTGATTTTCCTACCCTACAGTATGTAAGGTAAAATGCATCATATTTTGACCCTGTTTGAGAAAGTAACAGGATTGTGCTTCAGTCACATTTTATCCAATCGGTAATGCTTTAGTAGCTTTACACGAGTTTGCAACATGTCCCCAAAATGTGACTAAAACATCTCCCCAAATTTTGACTATTTAACGCGCCACTCGGAGGAAGAAATATATGGAAAGAGCGCGGGATCATTTTCCGAAGAGCAGCTGGTAATTGATCCAAGCCTAGCCGGTCTGCATACCCTGCAAGGCCTGGAGTTAAGTTAAATTCTTTTCCTTAATTGAAATAAAACCCAGAAGCAATTCAGTTTTATCATTGTATCAAATTTTATTGCTTTTAAAGTCAGTCTTAAATTTTCGCCATCCTCAACTTTTTTTTTCTGTCATACACAACACATTTCGTGTTCATCCAGCAATCCCGTCATCCTTAACGCCGGGTGGCTGAAGTGCGCAAGTCCGTTTTAGCTTGTCACGTGACTTGAGTTCTGCAAGAGGTACTTCCAGTTGTCCAATGTCTCTCTCTTGTTGTCCATTGCAAACAACAATGAATCGAAGTGTGGCTTGCTCTAAATCCACTGGCTTCACACCAGAGATGATAAAATGATCTTTGAAAACCAGCTGCTTGTCAGAAATGTTAACGGTTTTGGTCCGTCGCCATGTTTTGAACATTGGGAACAAACAAAACTTTACATAAATACTGTGTAATGGTGTGATTAGTTCCTCTGACACACCTTCAAGATCCAGAACACTGACGTAAAGCAACGGTGTTGAATTATCAGCCCTTTTGTATAAAACTGAAAATTTCAGATTTCTCACTAAAGTTTCACTGCTATTCGTAACGTTTTCTCTGTCGTTACGTTTAGCTGCACTATGACCAGAAGTTCCTTTTTGTTTTTGTATTCCATCTCGCCTAAGCGCAGTTAACAATGTACTCATCATAGTCGCATCTTTGCCCACTTTTAGAATACGTCCATCGTATCCGCTAGGTGTTTGGTGGTGTCCATCAGTCTTGGCTGCACGAGTGTTTTCTCTTGTAACATTTACTCTCTCTCGTACATCAATCTTCCCGCGCTCATTTGCATGATTCCCAGAAGGATGCGTTGTATGTCCTGTTGAAGAACTGTTCTCCAAATCAATACCAATCTTGGAAGTATCTGTGCATTTCAAAGAGTTTGCATAACGGTCCTGTTTAATTGCCGGTTTTGAAATTCTCGTTCTGTGAATTGCTTTGTTTGTGTGTCTACGTAAATTAGACCTTGAATCGTTTCTTTTATTGTCCGAGGATGTACAGCCAGGGAAACTTTCACCATCAGAGTCCAGGGCAAAACTTAACGTGACGCTAGATGTGCCTGTGATGCTTTCGTCAAGCGATGCAAAGCAGCTAGCGCCTCTAGTTTCGTCTAAGTCCCAATGAGTATCATTCGCTTGTTTCACTTGTTTGATGTATCCGCGATTAGTGTGCAGTTTGTTTGGAATTTCTGGTGCAAAACTGCTTGCGCCCCTCATGTAATGACCCATAGGTTGCTGTGTTGTTGAATACCCAAACGAACTTGCTCCTCGAATATTCTTTTCACCGCTGTCCTCTCCCCGAATGTCCCTCTGTCCAGATCTACAATAAGTGATTCCTTTTTTTGTTGAATCTTTCACTTCGCCAAACGAGCTGGCTCCGCGTAATTCTTTCACCCCTGAGTTTATTTCTTCCAGAAGAAGTTCCGGGGATTTTTGCGCGCGCATTTCTCTTCCTCCATCCTTTTGCCTAGGTTTCGTTGTCGACTCATCAAAATTCCTTGTTTTCTGACAATGAAACTTACAAGATGGACCATGAATACACAAGCAACTCGATGCGTGAACTTGATTTAAACAACTCAGTCTGCCACCTCTCGCAATACGTTCAGTTATAGTTGGATTATATCGGTACTCACTTTCCAGCATGTCAGAGCTCCCTTCGACATCAGTATTTTCCCCGATTGAATCTGTAGGCGCCATTAATTGACCAGAAGTTGTCTCAGTTTGAAAATGCGCGTTACATTTCCCTGCGCATAGGCACAGTGAACTTGGTGCTTGCACGGTTTTCAGGCAACTCGCACGGCCGCCGCGGTGGACGGGAGATTTAGTCTGCGTTAATTGCAAATCATCCTCTGAAATAAGTTCTAACCTTTTTAATAGTTGCAAACTTTCTTGCAGTGGGGCACGTATTCTTCTGTTTCCAGAAACAAGCTCTACTGTTTCTTTATGACGTTCTTCTGTTTCTACATCTAATGCCCCAAGCAACGTGTGGGTGTAGTCTTCATCTCTTGTCTTACGGGACACCTCTACATCATTCAGCCATTTCTCCAAATCCTCACGTCGTAATGGACTTTGACCCCTGTCATGCATGTTCTTTTCATTCAGCGGACCTGTTACATCAGCTGATGGGGTATCAAACCTTAAAATGTCTGGGTTTATGTTTTGAGCAATATCACCCCAAGTGAGTCGTTCGTTAGTTATTCGGGTTCCATCATCTGACGCTTCTATTTCACCAGCTTTTGTGCCATGCGTAGAGAAGTCACAAGCGTTCACGCACAAGCAACTAGGCGCACATTCAAGCTGCAATACGCTTAAACGCCCCCCAGGGTACACCCCACGGTCGATTTTGGGGACATACGAAGGGAAACCGTTTCCATTTAACTCAGAAAATGCACCTTCATCGAGTGGCTGTGAACCATTTTCGCTTAAGGGAAATTCTTCTAAACTATCGTTTTCAAAATCATCTGGAGAATTTGTACCAATTCCACTTGACGCAGATGAAATTCTGCAGTTGCCATTTCCTTCACCTGCTGAATTTATCTCATGTAGCGTAATAGAGATTTTCTTGTTCTCAGCTGCGCCATTTTCCATTATTGCGTCGCTTTCTCTGTCTCTATATGAAGGAATATCGTATTCTGACGTGTTCTCGTTTCTTGTTGAATGAATGGGACTTGTGCCTTTTTCCATCACTTCTGGTCTGCAAACATTCACTGCGCATGTCTCCCCATGCAGTCCCACGATGTTGCCAACTAGCTCGCTGACCGGTTGGCACTGCGGTAGGTCTTGATATTCGCTTCTCACTGCATCCACAACGTCATTGTTTTCTTGTTGAAGAACTGAAAATGGCTCCTTAGCAATCCTCTCTGGTACGTTATGAAAGCGTATTGTCCGGCGACCATACTGTTGTTCAAATTTTTTTTTGAACTTGTTATCTGGCATTGCTTTAGGTTTGCACAGCGTCGTTCCGCTCGTAATCAGCAAGCCACCAAACATGAGCATAAGCAGGGCGCCAATGGCGGGAAAAAGAAATGGCGTGATGTCGGTTGGGTCGTCCTGTGGGATGACGTCACTTTCTTCAGGAGTTTGATCTGCAAGATCTGGGAAAATAATGTTGTTAATTTTTCACTCCACAAAATGGCACAGTCTTCTGTTTCTAGCTCTTGTTGGGTTAAGTCTAACGCGAATTAAATACTACAGCATCGAGTAAAAGAGGCTTTTGCTGCAAAATTGTCTCCACATGAAGGAAAAAGTGCTTTGCCGTAGAATGTATTTCAAGGTTTTATACTCTACATCTCTAGGATAGGCTTAACTGTCTTTTTTGCTTGTGTACGTATTGGGCAGAGCGTTAAGTTTCCAAGTGAACATTCAAGACAGGGCTAACATGAAATAATTTTGTCATTTCACCAAGTAATTGTTTAAAATGAGACGTGTTTATTTTAATAAACAAATTTGACGAAGGTAACTGAAAAGTCGTTGCTTCGTCTTTCTGAAAGTAAAAGCCATGCATTCAAAAGTTGCTTCCAAAACAGTAACTTTTCTGATCACCACCTGTTATTCCACCTGTCACTTTGAAAGACTTCTCTAAAAAGACACGAAAAGTTTCAAAAGACAATATTTACTTGTATTTATTTCCTTATTATAGTCTCGTTCTTATTCCAAATAGAATGAGTAAATAAAGCTTTTTTCCAATCAAGAAAACGATGAATGAACATGAGCTCTTTTAACTGGAGATAAATTCTTTATTTTTTGACACGCCCAGTCAATACCGTAAAGATTCCCACCCTGCGTGCCGTACGGACCATTGAAGCATGCAGGGCGTAGGTGGAACATAATAAAATTGAGAAAACATACTGCCAAGACACAATAACAATTGCTTTGAATCGTGATCAATAATTTCACATGTAGCCTTTATTTCTAATGTGTATTACTTAGCACTAAACATGCAAAATCAAAGGGAAAGAGTATGGCTGAAACGCTGTGTAAAACTCACCATGCGTGCAGACTGATGTTTAGTTCAAACTTAAAGTATAACGTCTGTCAGTCTGTTTTGTGTACAATTAACGTTGTACTTGAAATTATAAATTAAAAAGAACTGATGTAAATCAGTGCATAGGAATATTAAAACTAAAACAAGCAAAGAGCAGCCTGAAAGGGAAATTTAAACAGAGTTGTTTGCCGTTAATTCCAGTCTCTCTTTGCATAATTACAGGTGACTGAACTGAGAGAGCGCTATTGTGTATATGGCCTCTGCATTCAATCCATCATCCTAATGTTTTATCAAAAAGCTAAAGACAATGTTAAACTTGACTTACTCAACGTGTACTGTGTTGTTCCATTTGACAGAATTTCCATCATCTAAATGGACCAGGTCTTTAAATTTTCGCCAACCTCTTCCGGCATCGTCCACTTGAGTTTGTCCTTAGGCTGAGTCACGTGTTGACATGAGAAACTTCAGTGTATCCATGGTAGCGGTGACCTTATAAAGTTACTCTCTCAGAGTAACATCCTCGTTTCCATGAAAACCACGCAAGCCCTTTTTGTTGTTGTTGTTTGTTTGTTTTTCACCGCTATTTTGAAAATGGAAGTCAACCTTTTTCCTTGGGCAATGATATCGCCACGCTCAAAATGGCGACACACATGTGTAATCGTGTATGCAGTATCGTACTCTGCCATCTTTCAATTCTAGAATATTCACAACTATAAGTGCATCACAAAAACAAAAACATGTTAAAAAGGAATCTTATGGCAATAACATTGTGGGTATGAACTGATACGATGCAATCTGAAAGTTGTCTGACCACACAATTAAGAGCTAGACAAGTCAGCCAACTGTGAGGTTACTGTGACGGTTTCCACACCTTGACCTATTTTTTTACTTTCGAATCCTTGTGATGCCTGACATTTGGTTTTACAGAGCCCTTGTGGTAAACTGATAACACGGATATTTTGCACACGCTATTGCAGGATTGTAGAAATTACTTTGCATCAGATTCTTCCTGTATCCTTCATTTCTAGCGTTTTGCCATTGTGCCTTCTTTTCAAAAGAATGACGAAAATGCTTCAACCTGGCTGCAAACTTCTGTGGTAGAACTTGATCTTTCTTCATGCAACCAACAACTCTACTGTTTACTTCTTTCTTGCCGTCATGTGGTCACAAATTCCCGCGCTTAGAAAACGGCGGGACCCGCTGCTCCAAGCAGGTGACCGTAGTGACGTCACTACTTGTGGAAAGCAGATCTCCGTGCTTTTGGTGCCGCCATGTTGAAATGGCGTCAGTCTCTAGATTCCCCAAGCATGACGCTACCGACTTTCAGAGGTAAGAAACGCTTCATTTAACACGCTAGAAATTAACGTTTGAAGGCGCAATGAAATCACGAGGATTGTTTGAAAATAGGGAGAATAGAGAATTATCACAAGCAAGTACTACCAACTGTTAAACAAAGAAATTCACGCGATTCATTTCTATTTAAGCTTTGTATTACTCAATTAAGGGGACGTTGAGACTTTTTTCTTGGGTACATAGCTGCTGTCAAATCATAGTTTTCCTGCATTCATATCGATGCTTGAGTCTTAACTGCAAAAAAACTCCACGACATTTTAGTGATCTTTCTTTCGACTCTTTTGTTGTTCAGTGGCTTTTGTTCTCTTGATCGCGTTAAGAGTACACACGTTTTGAAATTTGCTAGAATTAATTGCAATAGTTTGCCGGACAACCAACTAAATACTTATTAGAGAACTCAAACCTACCAAAATTAACTCATTTTTTCTTCTGAAGATTTTTGCCGATCTATATTATTCACTTTGATAATGACAATAAGTTGATTACAAACAAGATCAAAGATTAGAAGCATAGGTACTGAAGCCCTTACATACTTCGTTGTGTCTTGATTCGTGAAAATTTTCATCAAATATACTACAGTAGCCAATTGCTGCTAAAAGAGAAATTCAATACCAATTTTATAAAACTTAGATCTTGAAGTTCGCTGACGCTTTTCTTCACCGTGACTGGAGGAGCCATGCCTGACGCACGGTCTTCAGATAAGATTCAGAAGATTACAGCCTCTGGTCTGGTTTATATTTTTGCTTTGCTTGGTATTCCATTCCTGTGGGCTGATCTAAAAAAAATGGTGCATGTGGTAACTGGTTAGTAACTGTCTGATGTTAAAAACTTCGGCTTTGTCGCAGACTCTAGGAAAGCTGAAGTCACATGTGCCAGTTTGCAGTTAGCAAAGTACACCCCTTTCCCAGGAAACTGTCCAATCGACCGTGCGCCAATAACCACTGCGACAGACGCTGCAACTTCATACAAGCAGGTCTGCTCGCAGACTAGTACTCTTTTGCCGTTTTAAAAACAGAGGATGAAGTAAAAATGTGCCAAATTGTAGTTGGCGTAGTTTCTTGTTGCACATTAGAGCCATCCTGGAAACTGTCTGCCCAGGTTTTGCACCAACAACCACGGTGCGGAATTCTATGTTTTACACCCAGTGTACTTTGCTATTTAAAAATGTACAGTGGTATTATCGTGTCACACATTTGAGTTACTGGTTGAAATTCAAACTGTCTACACTCATAACAATTCACTGATAACCAAACGGGTACCTAATGCGAGCTACCTACCTTTTCAATTTTTAAGAAAGCTTACAGTATGGTGCTAAGAATAGTGTGGGCACTTGAAATTAGTTCGATTGACTTGCCAGTCAGAATCAACTCAATTTCTTGGAAACCAACTAGCTAAACTCAAGGTAAATTGAGCCTCAGTTTTGGAGCATTGCAGAACGCTTTTCGGGGAATATTTTGCCGGCAGCATAAGTTATAGGGCGACTGAGAACGAGGCTTTTAGGCGTGGGCGGTAGCTCCGGGGTATAAATGAGTTGGAGTATTTAATAGCTGTCCATTTTCATTTGCTAGGTAGTCGATGTCCCTTTTTTTTTTAAAGCTGTTCATCAAGCCTTAATTTGGCTTGAAGAATTCTCAGCCTTCTCTATGCAATGACCACCGTATCCCTAACTCACAGCTGACACTAACCCTCACCCAGCTCCGGACTGATCGCCATTACCTGTTACTTCATAACGAGGCTGTCTCGACCCAGTCCTCCAGGGTTTTTAGACCATAATTTTATTCTAGAAGGTGTTGACGAGAAACACACATTTATTAAAGTGTTTGGACAATTAACCCTTCCACTTCCAAACTTTTTAAAATCACGTTTAATACTTCATTGGAAAGGGAAAAAAGTACATGCTAGTGTTATAAGTAAAAGGCAATTCATCTTTTATAAATCCTTTACCGGTATTGTGTGCCCTTAAAATTCCACCTGTGTAAACTTCTATATATTAAAAAGATCTTCAAAAAACAAAATAACATATCAAAACAGACACGTTGGTCTTTTCATATGTAAATTATGATTATATATTCAAGATAACAGCGAGCAAATTTTCGTAAAATTGTTGCGCGTTCTGATCAAACCTTCATCGATTTCGAGGCTTTCCGCATCTTGCAACCGGAGCGGAGATTTAACTACGGAGGAAGGAATAGAATGCCTGCCCTTAGCTCTGACACAATGCTGGAAGCTAAACTCCACGATAAATCTAGATTCATTTAGTGTTTACGTGAGGAGGTGTTCATGGCGCCAAGTTTTCCCAATCCACGGCAACAATACAAGCCATTTATTGGAGAAAATAACAATCGCCGAAAGAAGCGCGGTAAGAATCTTTAATCCTTAAATTAAATTAACCGTTTTTAATACTAATCATTTGTTTCGAACTAAGCTGATGCGCATTTGCTCGTATTGACATTTATGTTTTTATATTTTCCAACCTTCTCGAACAAGTTTGGCGGGCAAGAAATGCAAATGTTTAATAACCAAAATTTGTTACTCGTTTTGCAACATGCGACTGATATACCGACGGTTTCTGATGACGAAATTAGCCTTTTCTTCAAGCAATTTAATCCAATAATGCGATGGTCTCTCACTTATTTTAATAAAATATTTATCACATTTTCTCGTGATGTTTACAAGATCGAGCCGCAACCGCCTGCAATCTTAAAAATCACAGTATGTAAACATGAAATTTTTTCGTCGTTTATTGCATTTAGTTACCGTTTATCATAAATTAACCACGGTAATTTTTGTTAAATTTGCCTTTATGTTGGACTTGTTAGTAAGTGGAGACTATCAATACATCGATAGATGTATTTTTCAGTCACTGACACAGGCATAATCGGAAAAAGAAAAGCATTAATTATTCACACACCGCTGTCATACTAACCCTCTTCCTAAAACGGCAAGCCTGAATAGAGTTTGAGCCACAAAATGTATTCATAATTAAGGTAGGGGCTGTGCTGAAATCTTGCCAAAGAACATTCGAGCTAGCTCTCCCAACAGCAGTATTTTTTCCTGACATTTAGCGTACGCGATAATTTGTTGTTGATACTGTTCTTTTCATACAATATATAGAAATATATACACTTAGATGCATCTTGGAGGCAATAGTATTGCCTTCTAAGTGCATTCAGAGATTAGTAATGTATGAATTGTGGTAATATTCAAGACGTTTGTTTTGTCCGTGTTTGTTTGTTTTTTGTATATTGTCGGTTGTTACGATCCACACCGTCTCGGATGGAGCAGTTTGTCGTTGTTTTTTTTATTTCAACGAATTTCCAAACTGGTGCTAGAGTTAAAGCTCTCCGATACTTGGCGTAACTTATACGCCAAACAACACTTCTGTCCTTTCCTAAAACAAACGACATTATAAACAAATCAGTTCCCATGTAACGAAAATTGAGGTGATATTTCGGCAACGAAAACTGTTGTTTTACACTGGCACTTAAATTCGAATTTCTGAGGCATCTGAGCAGATAGTCCACGAAACAGTTCGTTGATTGTCCCAGACGAGTAAAGGCTGGTTTTCACTAGGACATAAGCATAAGCATTACGATAAGCAAGTGAGAACACTAGCTGCATAAGCATAAGGACAGACGCACACGCAGAAAACATCCCCTCGATGTTAAGCCTGATGATGGCGGACGAAACATTGGACAGCCTTGTGCTTGTGCTTATGTCACCCCCGTTCTCATTACTGAAAACTGCGAGATGAGCCTAAGCTTAAGCACAAGAAGAACGAAAGTGTCCGTTCTTCATCTCTTTTCAATCTCTTGTGTCGCAGGTGTTCTCACTTGCTTAAATAGTTAAGCGGCCCTTTTGTGATTTCAATTTCAATTTATTGCTTCCATCACTAATACATTGTTGTTCATGATAATTATACAATACTAAATAAAATAGTGATGAGGGAGTCTATAGAAAAGCAAAAAAATGCTTGAAGTTATAGATTATGCTTTAGTGCCTTTTCTTTTGTGTTAGTGCAAAACAGACTTAATGGCCGCCTTTTTTCAGCACAACCCAGCCACGCTCAATCCTGTCTTTCTTTTGTTTTCAGATTTTGATCCTCGCAGGAAACAACCGTCATCCAATTTTCTATCCCGCTTTGCGTTCAACAACACTGGGTTGTTATGTCTGGTTGGTATTCTAATATTTCCTGTCTTGCTGGGAGTAGCTGTCGGCTACGGTTTTATCATTCTTGGCGTCAGCGCGTACAAGAAAATGACGACAGAAAAGTCGAAAGCGAACGCAACGAAGGAAGTCCAAAAAATTCAAGTTGTGCTAGGAGATAAAGTTGTCGACTCTTCATTTCCTAAAACTGTTTCTTTGAATGTTCAAGAGGCGAAAAATCGCAGTTTTTCTGGCCCACCTCCTGCAAGGTATTACTACCACCGCCTGTGTAACTTTTCTAACGAGGTTTTAAATGGAGATGTCAAGACCAACTATGACGAAAGCTCCATATCAGAGGATGAACCTGACAACAGGGCACGTGAAAAATCAACCGTAGGTGCCCCGGATATTGTAGGCTCTGACTCTAGCACGCATGCGTCGCTCGAGGACAATTTGGATAAAACAGAAGAGGACGTTGAGAGAGGACTGAGGAGTACACAGCGCGAAAGGGCTGATTCTGGGTTTTCTGCCGAGGAAAACAGCCCTGCCAAGAAGAGGAAAGCAAACAAAAAAGACACGACAGAGAAGAGGCGCTTGGACTTATCAGAAAACAATTC
This sequence comes from Pavona decussata, assembly GCF_977016875.1. Classification (NCBI taxonomy): domain Eukaryota; kingdom Metazoa; phylum Cnidaria; class Anthozoa; order Scleractinia; family Agariciidae; genus Pavona; species Pavona decussata. The sequence goes on from NW_028145546.1 coordinate 442,911, forward strand.
TAAGGAGACTTTAAATCAGATTAATCTCAAAGAGGTTGGTTTGATAGAGGAGGACAAAACATCATCGCCGGACAACATGGAAGAAGGTCGAGGAAGAATCCGATTTGCGCTGCACTACAACTTCGCGAAAACTGAGCTGCAAGTGAACATCATCAAAGCAATAAATCTTCCAATCGCAGACAATAAACAAGGTATCAATCCAATGGTGAAACTGTCTTTGCTTCCACAACAATTCTGTTGGCAGAGAACGAAAATCATCGAGGGAACTCCAGATCCTGTTTTCAATGAGACTTTTGTTATCTCTGGTTTTTCAAAGGACAGAATCAAAGAGTACGAACTTAAGTTCAGAGTGGTGAATTTTCGGGACAACTTCAAAGAGCGCTACGGTGATGACGTCATAGGGGAGATTCTGTTCCCTCTGTCGGAGCTTAAGATGATAGAGAACTGCCCCTCGTTTTCGATCACCAAGTGGTTATACCTGAAACCTCCAGCTCCATTAGCGGTGAGTTTTAGTTACATTCCATTTCATAGACCAGTATTCAATTGAATGTCTTACAAAAAAACAAAAGTAATTGCCCTGACCAATCAGAACAGACGCAAACAGGGCAATGAACCAATCAGCATTCAGAGCAAATGCACGTCACCGGTGTCAAGTGCGGAAAAACGCGTGCGAGTGAGTCGCGATTGGTTTTGGTTTTGCTACCCATTGATTGAGAAAGTGGTACAGTATACGAGTTTTGTTAACCAATCACATGCAATCTGTCGTCAAGAAAAATCAAAGCAATCTTAACACGAATTCCTCTCGCCACTTAATTGAAAAGCGCTCCAACAAACCACTGATGATGAGGCCAGAAACCAATGGATAGTGAAAAAAAGTGGTAGACAAGGTAGAGTCGTTCTTTGGGTCTTGTTGGCCCATACTACTGGAGCTCGACCCGGTTTCTGTAGCCGGGCTGCATTGGCAGTATAACAACTCTCTCTGGATAGGATGCTTCGCATTACAAATTTATACCCACTATTTTCAACGAGTTTGAATTTACATATTTGTGTACAGGGGAAACCGCGCGTAGAAAATAGGAGGCTCTTTAATGGCGTAAATTATTGAATTTAATGCTTCCTTTCAGCAGGAATACTTCATCAAGAAAGCGGACGAAGGACCCCCCTCCCTCTCCTCCCTCTCCTTCATGCACACAGCCATTTGTCTATTCCTCCTTTTTTCTCCACTAGTTAGCATGTTTTTCAATTCGCGTGGGGTTTCGTCCAGTCCAAGACAATCCATTACAGCCCTTTGCTCTGTTTTTTCTTCAGACGGAGGCTGCTGACCTTGGTGAATTGTGTGTATCTTTATGCTTTCGACCAATCAGTGGCCGCCTGATTATAACTGTCACGAAGATTCGCGGGTTACCAAAGGCAACCGCTGACCGCACAGGTAAGTGACCGGGCGCATCTATTGTTGATTGGATGTTAACTGCTAATTAAACTATTTGTGGTGGTAGAAGCAAAAATATTTGTCTCGTACAGTGAAAATTATGCATAGCGAATCCAAAAATGAAACGTTTCTTGCAAACAAAACTAAAAAAAGAGTCTCATGGGCTTCCACAGCCGTAAATTTGTATACTGATGATAAAAACCATAAAATCGCTAGTTGGTGAAAATACACATTTCGAATGTCAGCTGATCTCGGTGCGGCGATTGAAGCTCGTTAGTCGCACGATTTGAGTAGTAAACCGCGTTTCCTGTTTAACGTTTACCTTTAGCCGCTGCCGAACACTTTCATTCGTTTCACTTCAGACCCCTACGTCAAGCTGGCACTGTACTGCGACGGTGCGCGCGTGTCCAAAGCGAACACGCGCGTCAAACGGCGGAGCCTCAATCCCGTGTACAACGAGAAGTTCAATTTCAATGTGTCTGCTGACCAGATATCCCTGACGACCGTTGTGCTCAAGATTGTTAATCACTCTGAGATCAACGTTGGCGGTGGAGGCCTGGGTACAGTCATTCTTGGTTTTGATTCGTTCGGCTCAGGGCAGGAACAGTGGAAATCAATGATTGAGTCGCCAAGCAGACATATTGAAAAATGGCATAAACTAAACAGCGACGTTTGCTGACATGGGCCTACAAACCAAATTAACAAGTGATCCAGTTGTGGTTATGTTTAACTCAGAATTTTAGTGTGCAAAGTGTGAATACTTTTCACACGTGTTGTCAACGCCAGCCGCTTTTATTTTCCATCACTAAAGTGGAGATGAGGACCGTGCATGGTTTCCACGCGGTTATTCAAGCCTCTCGAGGATCAACTCTTTGCACGTGCCGTTATTGCAAAGGAAACCAATCTTCCTCGGTTGTTTTGAGCCTCTTGTTGGAAGAAGGGGATTTACTGAAATCCTGCTTATCTGGCATTCCTTCCTATTGTACTTGACAGGCGGCGTGTACGTACGCATTGTATACCTCTTAAAACCCGGGAAAAGTTACGTGAGACAATTCATGATTAGGTTTCGCCTGTCCCACACTGTTAGGTCTTCTGAACTGGTCATGGGTGTGCCATAGAGCCTTGTAAGGGAAAGGAAACAAAATATGATTGCTTCTCATACGACAACGACTTCCCTAAAATCATAAAGATTTTTTTTCGGGAAAGAAAATAGACCAGAACGATAAAGAAGAGGACTAACAAGTGTTAGTCGATTATTTATTTAAAACAAGAGAGAGAGAGAGAGAGAGAGAGAGAGAGAGAGAGAGAGAGAGAGAGAGAGAGAGAGAGATTTCGATAAAAAGGTATTCGAGGAACCGTATACAAAATACTGAAAGAAGTTGACATAAAAAGGCGTACAGAAAACTTTATATGAAATATATCGCAAAGAGCGAAGATAAAATTCAAACTGAAGCAATTAAAAGCCGGAGCAATTTTTGGTTCAATGTTACAAATTCTAAACATTGTCATTTATAAAGTCTGGCATCCTTCTCTGAAAAGGTATTGGGAGGAACATTAATTTATTGAAGGAATAAAAACTGTTGACTTTGTATTAGTTGTGTTCTTGTTTGTTAAGAAAACTTAGCGGTTCGAGGTAATTGTTTTTACGATGAAAGCTCAAAAATAGGTGACACTCAGGCAAGTTCTCCCACAAGACTCCCCCTTCGAAGTCTCTGCAACAAGTTTTCCAGTGGAATGGGAGAGGTTTGCCTTATAATTGATTAATAAAGTGGCGCGAGCTTTTTAAACCTTAAACCAATCTTCAAAAACTCATTCGTCGACGCTTCCTAATCGAGTCGTCCCAATACTGTCCATCATGCCCAGCGCGTGTGTTCCTTAGCGCAAAAAATCGAGAAAATATGTCTGTGCAAAATCGCACCGTCATAATAGCATAATGAATATGACAGTCCATCATGCCCAGCGCGTTTCGTACCCAGTGCGTACCGCTGTAAATGTTCCCGAGCGCGAGTAATCGAGAAAAGAAGTTGTATATCGAATAGGATTGATATAAAAATAGATACTAGTAGTAATCGAAGATTATAGTGCGTCGATTTAGGCCCCTAGGCTTCTAACTGGGTTGCATAAATCACGTTAAGATTACAGGAACCTGTAAATTAAATTGTTATAAAAATAAATATCAAAAGGTGTCAAAAATGGTTTTAAAAAACATAGACGTTTCTTCAGTGTGGTCATGTCATGCATCTCCGAGGAACTTTTCTTTCACCGTTCATTATAAAAACGTCAGGTCACAATAGCATCTTGACGTCCCGCGCGCGTTTCGCACCGTTCCTCGTGGTTTCGCTAAGAAAAGTACAAAACGAAAAGTACAAGACAAGGTAAGATCCTTTTCTTTCTGAAATATCCGCCGCATCCTTGGTAGGATGCCCTATAAACACCTGGGACAGGTAGCATAAAACGTTTCTAACGGCTGTTGACAATTGTTCCCAGACAATAACCTAATGTTTTGCAACTATACTTACAGGTTCCTGTAATCTTAACATGATTTATGCAACCCAGTTAGAAGCCTATGGGCCTTAGTCGACGCACTATAATCTTCGATTACTACTAGTTCATAAGCCCATTGACCTATCAAATGGTCGATAAAACATCACGTGCAGTGGTTTTAAATCTCGATAAAACACTGCTGCTCGTGTTTTAAGCATTACATATAGCATAGTGAGGTAAAAATCTAGACAAAACAAACACGAAAATGCCTTTGAAACTCAATTCCAAACCACTCTAGCTGTCCTGTAAGTTTTACTGTAGGCATATCCGTCATCAAATTGAATTCCCTTCTTTTCTTTTCTTTGCTTTTTTTCTTTCGTATTAGTCGTTTTTTACGTCATTTCTGACTGAAACCAGTCTTCGTTTTCTAGCCTTTAGGAAAGCGTGAACTCGAGTATTGCACTCGGGTATGTCATTACTACTCTTATGAGCTCCTGATCCACTGGTTGCTAACGGCCTGGCAGACCATCCTGTGGTGTTTTCCCGTTGCCTGCCGACGTTGTTGAAAGCCGTGACGTAACAATGAAGCTGTGATCAGCGCGCGCTTCATTCGAATGGAGGCGCGCGCACTTATTTGTCACTTGACTGTGGTCTTAGCACATTATGACAACAGTTGATTGGGCTTCAAGTGGAGAAAGGCTAGCAGTGCGTATAGTAGCAACAGCGGATAGGATTATCTCTATAGAAAGTCCAGTTATCATTCACAATGCCATTTTAGGGTTGTTAGCATAAACCAGTGAGCGAGTATAACTAAAACTTGCGATCTCATTGGCTGCGCAACTGGCCAATCAAAACTCTAGAATTAACTCTGGAATTGCAAATTCAATGACCCAGAGTATCTTCCCTTATCCAGATGGTGAAAAAGGAAAAGGGCCAACTTCTTATCCAACTAGCTGGATATAAAATCATTTATCTGATCATGAATTTCTTTGTTAAATACATCAGCTACCGAGTTATGCTGAAAAATTAGATGGTTTTCTCTTGGTTGCTATGGACTTTGTCAGTTAGCGAAGTGATTCGCTCTTCACCGGCCATCAGCCGATAGAAACCTTGAGTTTCTAAAAAAAAAAAGTTGAGTTTTGCCTTCTAACCGTTAATAATTGCTTTTCAAATAGGGGAGCTGCAGGCAGTTGGCACAGGAAATGCCGATAAATGTGGGATGCGTCATGCTGTTCGTGATGGTCAATCCTAGAGAAATAAGAGAATTTGCCGAACTGGGTCACATTTTAGGTTTAACCCTTTGTGACTATTTTACATTCTGACAATGACATCTGAAGCTAGAAAATGCATACTCCGAGCCAGGAGTTTCAATTCCATAAAAGAACGCAATTTTTCCAATTCCTATTAAACCGTAATCATGCACTCTCACGCTGTGTACATTTCCGTACTATTAAAGAATTTACAAGCCACAAAATTGGATAAATATAGCAAGAGGAAAACGTTTACTCATCAAGAACGTTAACTTGTTTTGTTCTTGCGTGGCTACCAATCAGGTGTCTGGTTAAGCATTTTCGTTCGCCCATATAAAATTTCCCCCATAACAAATTCGCCCAACAAGTCACCATCTCAACAAACTCGGCTTGCCAGCTTCTTATGGGTGTATATTCGTACGGGAAAATCTTTAAACATTCTTTATCAGTCCATTAGTGTCCCTCAGTTCACTCAATCAAGATGCAAGACTCTATATAGTGAATAGACCATCACCGGGCATGGGACGAGGCGGTGAACCTGTAGCCAAAGCATGGTGTCTCACTTTCGTTAAGTATGGCACGTTTGATGTCGTCTGTGCTCTGAAAGAGAAAGAGAGATAAGCTTAGAAGGAATGACAAAGATAAAATTTTGTAGACAATATTTTTCTCTTTTGCAAGGAATCCTGGAATCATATCTTTGCATTTGCGCACCAACAACGAGGCATTTGGGTGGGGGTGGGGTGAGGTAATATTGTCGTAAGGCGAAAACCTACGTGTTCTTGGTTGCATAAAGGTAAAAATAAAAATAAAATTCACGTGATTTAAATCTTTTATCTCTTCTGCGTGATCATTAGAATGCAGGCCAGTTATACTTTCTTTTTTGTGAGTTGTGAAGGCTTGACTATAGTTTTCAGTCATTTTCAACTTCTATCCAACAATCCAACCTTAATTATACACTTAGGTCGCGTCCTTGCGTCATCAAGAAGCGATTGATCGTTAATCTGTTGGTACTTCTCATCGTGCTAATATTAGCCAGTCCCTCCCGTTGCAAACACAAGCCGCAGGCGACAAACATCCGGTTCAAAGGGCTTCAACAATTCCCAGTTTTCCGGGTTTGCCTGTTCAAAATAGTTCAGCTTGACGCAAATGACATAGCATTTGCGACTTTATGAAACATATACGCATTGTAACAAACACCTGATCTTTTTCTTTTTCTTTTCTTTTCTTTTCTTTTTTTTCTTTCTTGAGTGAAAGATAAAGAGATTTGAAACTTATACTTCCTTTCGAGAAAGTCTTAAAGGATTTAGGAAGAACTATAATGGTTTTAACGTATTATCAGTTTTTATCAGTTTTTCGGTGTAGGAAATGGCTCTCTTCTCCTCGATTAGTGTTTCTGTGTACAGTATCTGTTTTTTTCCCCTCTAATATCTCGAAACTTCATGGCACCAGATGGTCGATAATGAAAGGAAATCTTTAGCAAACATACTCGCACGCAATAAAATTGTTACCGCTCTTTAAAGTTTACATTTTGGGACGTCTCACTCAACCATGGACTGTTTTGATTACAATATGTCAATGTTTTAAAAACAAGAAAGTGCGCCATACCGAGCTTATCAAGATCGCAGTTTCCTGATATAAACGTACGCGCCCACTAGTGCAATAAAAATGTTATCTTAAAGTTTCTAGAAATAGAAATAATTGATTTATTTACTGGCGTATACGGATTCCACATATTCGTGTTTATTTGCTGGAATCTCTTCAACTTTGATCTCGCATAAGAGAAATATTCACGGTAAAATTTATTTTTAAAGAGAGAAGGCGCTGGACGTTGTCAATTTAATACAATTCACGTATTAAGAGTCATGGAACTCTGGTAAATATATAAAATATCTTTGGTATTTTGGGGTGTGACAAGGCGCAACTTTTGTAATGGGGTGGTGAAATGTACAAATGAAAAGGGTTTCTTAAGATAAGCAGATAGACAATTAGTTTATAACATAAGATAAAAATAATATGAGGGCAAGCCCCCTTACTTTCTTGCGAAATACGTCAGAAAAGCCGCTAGGTGATATCAGTTTTCAATTAAGAGATGAATAGGAAGGAAGAAAGGAAGGAAGATATTATTGCACTAATGTATAATTCATATCTGCCAGGACAGGAGCAAGGTCCATAAACGACCTCGCCAGTGAGTCGAACAATTCTAGTTAATTAAAACAGCATTAAGAAACTACAAGGATATCGGTTTAATATCAGTAAATATCGCGGCTGAGATTTTTTCATTTGACCCCCAGGAAGGTAAATCATGAAGGATTAAGCCTCGGATGTTACGTCATTTCGCTTTGCATATGTGCATTTTCTCTTGCAATTAATACGGCCGCCATTCTTTTTATCTCGAACGTGAAGCTTCGTATCGATAAATAAACAAACATACAAACCCTTTTGACAAAAATACGAGAAAGGAAGGTTAACGGCATTTCAAGGCTTACAGCTGTTCCAAAAACAAGAAAAAAAAAATAATACAAATATCTGGGTTCTGTGAATTTCGTGGCTCGTGCACTTGGGGCTAACTAGCATTCTCCAGCTGACTGGAACTTAACTTACGTAAGCTAAAACATTTAGTCGTGTTATGATGAAATGAAAATGATAGAAAAAAAAAACTGGAGAAAGATGATAACGCAAAGGAACCTAGATTTAATGAAGTGCCAAGGGACCAGGAAATTGGTTCGTTATATCGAGAGTTCGTTATATCATACATTTTAAAAGGTCGGGCTGGATAATATCGTTCGGTATACAGAGGACTTCGTTAAAAAGAGGTTCGTCAAATCGAGCTTCCACAGTACATGGGAATGTAACTAATTACGAAGCATGGGATGTTATCAATGCTCATGATTTTAGGATGATACCACTAAGAATGCCCCACGCCATTGAGCATTGCGTCCTTGATCATCAAAGATCGAGCACTAAATCAATGACTCTTTTTTCTGCAAGGCTGATCGGTCTGCGTAGAAAACATGATAGAGACCAAACCGAGAATCAACAGAATGCGGCAACCGTGGACAGCTGTTTCGAGCTGGTTGGCGCATTCTGTTGATTCTTGGTTTGGTCTCTATCATGTCGCTGTCGTGATAAGTTTTCTACGCAGTCCGATCAGCCCCGATCAGCCTTGTAGAAATTTGAGTCATTTATACTTTTGGCTGATTAGATCTTTTACAGATCCTGCGTATACTTGCAGCCGTTTTTTCGTTTGCGGTCCCTTTCTTATTGCTTACTAAATCAATGGATCACTGAACCAGTCTGGTTCATAACTGTTATGTTTTAGTATAAGAAACATACATACATATTTCTATTTGGTAAAGCAGGTTTACTTAGTAAGATCGCAGTCGAGGCTGATGTGGACCTGCTATATACATAAAATGCGAAAAACAAAGATGACAGTGATTGATATTCCAAGTATCCAAATCCTATAATTAAAGTGAATTTTTTTTATATCTACTAAATGAAAATAACAACCTGCGGCTTAGTATCTCAGGGTGTACATTTACAAACTCCTTAAAAAAGAAAAGCTGACTCTGATGATTAATGGACCCTGCTGATTCATTTTCCTCGCCGAAGGAGCAAGCACCGACTGAATCATAAGGGCCGACACATTATTGCGTACTTTAATAATCCCCTTTCAAAACGATATAGTTCGGTTTTTCGGCCTTTGGCTGAAAGCCGGGTCTGGAACAGTAATGGGCTTAAGAAGGATTTTCTTCAGTCTTTGCTGATAGAAAAATAAATACAGGGAAGTTATTTCAGGATAGAAAACGGCTGTGTCGAAATGATTTTGGTTTTTGTAACATGCCATTATTTGGTCATTTTATTGGATGTTCAGTCATTGGTTTTGATAGCTCGTATATAACTCTTTTTTTTTTTTACTGACAAGCTGCTTGCTTTCTCAGGTGGTTTCCTTCTTGCTTTGTCAGTCGTTGTCGTCTCCAGCACTGGTAGGACCTGAGTTGCACATTTTAATCCACGTTACCTTCATTGTTTCCCGGAAATACCCTCACATTTTAAGGTAATGTTGCTGAAAAAAAAAAGGATTTTTATTCAACAGAATTTATCATTCGTCAAAATCAGTATCGATTATCATGGACCCAAAGCAGGATCCATCTTCAAACTTATCCCAAAGTTTAATGTCACTTTTTAGACATCTGGTATATTTTTGTTCTCATTTCTAACCAGTTCCTCCAAAACTCGCTATTGCACCAATGCCTGTGCACTGCTGGGGAGTAATTAATTAAATTCAGTTCGCATATGGACTGGGTCACGCCCAGCTCCTCCCAAATAACCTCGTGTTTCAACACGCTTCTTATTCATGTCTGTCGAGTTCAGGCGTACTCATTCAATTATCTCAAGCCAAGACATCAATACTTATTACACAGCCGTTATATATTACTTCGTACAAAGGGAATATTGCATACCACATTTGTCTTTAATCTCAAAGAATAATTTTCATAGGATCAAACATCCTCTTCTTGTTAGGGTGATTTCGAACGATTGAAAAGTCGTCTCTGAATAAAATAACCAAATTACTGCATCCTTCATCTGTTTAAATATCGTATGTTTTGTCCGGCCCTAAGTAAGTGATTGCTCTTCATCGCATCTCAACGGACAACTCGTTAAGGCATGGACTTAAAACATAATCAATTAGGGATGAACTTTGTTATTATACTGTTTTTGGGGGGAGAGGAAGGAAGGTGTTTGGGCACATAACAAAAAATAATTTCTGCAAACCTTTTGCAGTCGAAAAAATGTGCATAGCGCAACGGAGTAACTAATGAAATGTCTTGCAACCTTTTATCTCAAAATTCACACAGCACTTTTGGCAGCGAAAATAATTCGGGCAGAAAAGTATTGCCCAACTATCTTGTTGAAAACAACATCAGATCCATTCCCTAAAGAGATTCATCCCTCAACCGTCCGCCGTATGCTCGATTTTTTAAAACTGAAATAAAAACACGGCGTCATCGAAACGTCGGCCACGGTAAAATCATTTAAAATATACTTTTGGATTCAAGCTTTACTTAATTTGAAATCCTCTTGAAACCTTTAAGTGAACACTATTCCGAGTCAACGAGACCATAGCGTGTTATTGTGTTTCATTTCTTTCGTGTATGATCTTTTTTTACATGTGATTTTAATTGATACATGTTCTCTCTTGGAATATCATCTCTCATCATACAATCCTTGTCTTAAACAGACTTCATTTTATCACTGATTTCAGCCAACTTTGACCTTTACTTTAGCCGCCTCTACGTGGGGTATTTTTCAGGCAATTCCGGCAACGACGACCTTCTCTCTCATTCTCCGCTACGAGGAAAGCGTTATGCGGTGTTTTCAATCTTATTCTTTTGAATTTAAAACGTATATCACCGGTCGGCTCCCAGAGTGAAATCCTTCGCTCAAGGAGTGTGATTCTAGCTTTTGAAACCGGGAAAGAAGTTCCAGATTAACGTAAACTCTACTGAAAGGTACGATGCTGTGGTTTATTATCCTGTACAAGATGGTTGTCAATGTAGATGAAATACTAACTGTGTTATCATTCAAGTGGAAGCTACTAAGCAGTACTTTCCTGTGATGCTGTTTATTATGTCATGTTATGTTGCCGGTGCGAGATGGTCCTCACTTTTGACTCCCTTAGTCAATGTCAGCTGGACCATTCAAACTGCCGAACCCCAGTGAGCAGGGCTTAACTGTTGTGCTGTTTATTACACTGTACAAGATGTTTTTCAGGAAAAACCTACAACTATATTATCGTATAAATGATATGAATGCTACTGAGCAGTCCTTTCCTGTCTGTTTATCATCCTGATTGTAAAAGGTGATTTAAAAATTACATTTGCCAGAATTTTGACATGTAGATAAGATACTAAAGTCGATTGCATATTCAATGGGAGCTACATACTTGTGCTTTATTGTAGTTAGGTATAAGTTGGTGTAAATGTTTGAAACAGTCGATGAAATCCTAGAGTGTGACCATTCAAATGAAAGCTACTTAGCAGTACTTCCCTGTGGTGCTGCTTACTATGGCCCGTTCAAGGGCCTCTGTGGGTAAAATCCTAAAGTGACAGTTTAAGTGTGACCATTCAAATGAAAGCTGCCGAGCAGTACTTTCCTGTGGGTTATTACGTATTCTGTACAAAATGCCGGTTTCCTGAGTACAAGTGCGGATTATAATTTGGTTTTACTCGTAGCTTCCAATTCGCAATTTCTTCCACTTTTGTATTTTCCTTTTTATACGTGGGAAATAAAATTTAAATGATCGGGCTTTCCCCGCGTCCGGCTTGACATGAGGTCACCTTGAACCAGCTTTCAGTCAGTTGGAATGGGTTATCAACCCTTACAGCAAGAACAAAGATTAATGTCTTTCGTGGCGATAAAATTTTACTTATTTACCAATTTGAACTGAAAGGCAAATTAAAACTGAACTTTATATTTAACTCAGGATTTCAAATCTAATAATGAACACCGCTAAGGATCAGAGATGCAGTTACATCTATGCATGGGTAGGACAAACACACACTGAGAAAGTAGCAATTCTCCAATGCGGAATCTTATCCGTAAACCGGCTGTGACCATTCATATGGGAGCTATCTAGCAATACTTTCCTGTGAAGTTGTTTACTATGGTTGCACATTCAGTAAACGGTATTTCCAGCAGTTTTCGGTCTGTCGACGTCAATCCTAAAATAAGCAGTCTTCAGGGTATGTTGTACAAGGTGATTCTAGCTTTTCAATATTAATCTGTGGATGAAATGCACTCTTCAAATACTCTCCTGTGTTGCCTTTAGTTTTTCATTCAGTTGACTCAGAGAGCAATATTTTTCAATCAGTGATGAATTTAAGGGTGCTCTCGTCAAAACTGTTTGTGAATGTCGAGCTTAATTTTTAAGAGCTGGTTTTACAGGGAAACTATTCAAAATGGCGCGACACTTTCCAAAATAGTAGGCACCATTTTTAACCCTTCAGCTCCAGCATCAAAACGTATATTCTTCTCACTCTTCTTCATACATTTCTTAAGGTTTTAGTTGGGAGAATTGGTTTAAAGATCAAGACATTTTATTTTGGTGATCATTTCTCCTATTCTCCTCCGAAGACGAAGATCTGGCATCCTTCCAATGTGCATTTCGTTTGCAAACTCAGTGACCGGGCTATGGCGGCCAGTTCTGGCACATGGAAGCGCCCAAAGTACTCTGGGACGTGTTGAAGAATACATTCACTACAAAAAAGAAATAAAAAGAACAATTAAAAACAAAAAACCTCTAAACAACTCGACACAAAAATTGTCATATTTTTTACCCAAAATTGTTTATCAAAACAGTCATATAATGATCGTTTGATCGCTATCGTACAACAAAAAGAAATGCAATATTTCTGACAATTATCAACAACTACAAACACATTACGAAACAGGAAAAGGCAGAATTCGCTGATCAGAGCCATGATGTCTGTCAATGAGTTGTTAAACGAACTTTAACAAGGCTCGTTTATGTCCATCAAATCCCTATCTTGAAAAAACGTGCTACTTACAAAGGTTTTCAGTCGAAAAACTGTAAAATACAAACACAGGGGATTTAACCTAATCTAATTCAGTTTAATGATATTTGCCTTAATGTCGTAAAACGTAAACACACCCCTTGCCCCTCTACTTAAGATACGGTGGGTAGCTTTGGCAAGTTATTGACACACTGGCTCAAATGAAACCTAATATACATTGATCCTGGAGTTTTAACCTTTGAGGAAAGCACGGAAAAACAAGGGCTGATTTATGTTGTTTCAGACGAAAAGAAAACACTTGTATAAAATAGCTATTCTAAAAAAAATTTAAAAACTTTTTCTTTTTAAGCTAAATGCATGAGGCTGAAGTATTCAACAAACGTTTTTCAACTCTCCTTGTCTTCCTTCAAGTTTAAAAACTTGACAGGTTTTTCATTTAACAAATAAACAACTCCTCCCTTCCGATCAAGGACTTCCATGAAATCGCCATACTTCCGCTTTTCGTCCGTCGGTATCTTCGCACACGTTAACTGATAGAACAAACATTTCCCGGATTTTCTTCATCGATATCTCGGAATCTCTTTGTTGTTTCAAAATTGTCCGGAAGCGAAAGTCTCTGGAAGGAGCAAAGGTATGACTTTCAGCTCAAATTGTTTGCAGAAGAATTGAGTCTTGCGAATTATTTGCCGATTTGTTCTAACGATATCAATTCACTGACACGTCTTTGTCATTTTTTCTAAACCACAAGTTGGGCTTTGACAATATCGTCCTTTCCTTGCTTTCATCTCACGATATAAAGACTAAATTTTATACGGTTTATTGCTCTACAACGACTGGTTGTGAATGCAAATTAATCAATTAATTTTGTCGAGACTCATGATACAGATAGTATTAATAAATTTTGTCGTATATTTAACTTGATAGAGCTGGAAATCGGCAAATTAATTTGTTACAGCTTTAAATCTGATCACCGTCTACTTAAACTGACTTCAGCACTTTAGAGTAACTTGCCATATATCTATATTCTCGATGGTGAAAGAAAGTAATTTTAGCTAACTGTCGGTTGAAACTTTTGGTAGACTGAATGCTCACTATTTCGGAATGCACTATACGAAGACTCGCTGGTCGCACGCGTTCATAATTTTTCTATCCTTGCTAACAACTTATGACCTGAAATCAAAACAAAACTCCGGAGAGCGGAAATTTAATCTTTTAAGAAATAAAGACCATTTAAAGGTGTTTGGAGCGCACAATTCAGTTTTCTCTCGTGTTATGGTAAACTTGTAGTTCACGTTGATTCTTTCGAGAATCTTACTGTATGAAACAAGTATTATTGCTATGAAATCTCCAAGCTATAATTTGTTGGCCAAATCCTACATTTCAGGTGCTGTTAGCCGTGACAAAATCGTTCAGTCATTCCCTTTCTTGACTAAACGACAACATTACGATTACATTTGCGAACCATCACCAAATAATCACGATGAAGCCTTCGGAGTTTCGGGTTAAAGCTAGAGTTCCTTACCGGTTGAGCAAGAATTTTCTCCCCCCGAAGCAGTCGAAGCTGTAGGCATGTATTGAACTGTAGCTAATTCACACTTTAAATTTTCGGGGCAAACTATTTAAAGCGGCCGACCCCCTCTGAGGTTCTTCAGCGTTGATAGCCCCACTCCGCACCAATTCTTGGTGATATTTCTACTTTAACCCCGGGCAAATTCAGGTTTTGACTCTTAACAGTTCTCGCAGATTTTTGGCTTCGTTTCTGGCGACGAAATTTGGTGATCATACAGTGCATAAAGGTCAGTGTGAGGAATTGAAAACTAATTATTTTTTTTAGATTTCCCGAATACTTTTGTATTGGACTTTCCTGATTAAAGTAACGAAGTAACCTAGACGTCTGTATGAGTTTGAGCCGGATCCGTAACCGTTTTTTGCTTTGTAATTAACTTGTCACAACAGGCTCTCCATCCGCACGCGAAGTTTGGGTATATTTAGCCCTAACACTTGACTGTACACCTTTCCCCCTCCATTTTAATATGTCCCCCTTAGTGAGATATATTCCCAAGAAATTGCCTTTTTATACCTTTTAGTTCTAACAAGATACATAGATAACTTCTTGGTTTTGCCATTTTATCGCTGTCACAGCTCTCGTCACCGCTGAAGAGTGAAATAAAATTTTGTTTCAGCTGTTCTGGTTAAGCACAAAGGTGACAGCATCTTTATTTCAGCTTAATGACGCATTCACGGCGACAGTTCATTGTAGGAAAAACCACAATCTCTTAAAGAGGTCTCGAATCAGTCTTTTTTATCACTAAGCAAAGGTTCTTCGAGGGGGTATACTGTCTCGAAAATCGAAACCTTTTCGGTTAAGATTGTCAGAAATCTATTGTTGTGGTCAAATGACTGCTCACGTACCTAGACTTTATGAATATATAGACTCACAGACGTTTTATATATCCCAGACGCTTAAGGTCAGTTGGACTGAGAGACACTGAAGTAGCGTTCCTAAAACTTCACCATACCAGAGAATCGACTACGTACGATCGACAAAATTAATTCTGATCAGGGGAATTGATGTTACTGGATTAGGTACTAACTTTGGAAAGGTGTGAGTGCTTGAGGGAATGCGACTAAACCGACTTATTGTCAATAAGAGGTGTGTAAGTGATGCAACTGAAATCTTTTTTAATGGACAACATTGAATTGACCTTAAGCTGCCAGCTGTATTTCTGCTAGTCTATTGCTTCTCTCGGCTTCTGGTAGACCCAAGCCAGCTTGGGTACATGTAGTGATGTCCAACAAATTAAACTGAACTTTCTCATCCATAACAGAGAGTGGTGATGGTATTTTAAAACGCCAGCCTTGGAACGCTGTGAAACAGCAATGTTTTGCTGTAACACGACTCAGTTGCTTTGTTCCACGACTCAGGTCTCAGACTCCAATAGGAAAGTCTCGTCACAATGTTTCAGATCGTGAACAGTGCCAACAGATTAACATTGATGGGACAATCTTGACCAGTTTCTCTTTTCGTCAGCCAAGTAAAATACCACCGACATTACATCATTTAACAAACGTTTTATTGCGAATATGCAGTTTACAAGATATGTGGTCGAGTAAGATTGTAATGTGTTCCTGCTATAATTGGCAGGATCTTAAAGTCGGATTGTAAGTGTAGTACCTGCTGTGGAGATTCAATATCAAGCTGGAAAGTGTAAACCAACTTTTACAGCACACTTAACAAACAGCAGCATAGGAACAAAGCTACTGCTTTGTAATAATCTGTCTCTTTCATTTGCAACAAGAGAGAGCTTAGAATTCTATTCACTGATAGACTATAGTAGCTTTTATTTTAGTGAAACCTTGTACAACAAAAATATTACAGGAAAGTACAGCTTTCATTTGATTTTAGCCACTAACTCAGAAGTTTCAAGAACCATCTTGCAAAGCATAATATAATTATCACTACCACAGATAAGTAAGAATGTAGTTTTACAAGATTTGTGGTCGAATAAGATTGTAATGTGTTCCTGATATAATTGGCAGGAGTTTAAAGTCGGATTGAAAAATGTAGTAACTACTGCATATTCAATTTCAATTTCATATCTGATGATCACTAATATACATTAGAAAAGCTTAGATCGGTAACAAAATTTTATCCAACGTTATGGCTTAAATTGCTCTACATTTCAATTCGTATATGCTAGTTCATTTGTCTTTGTAGCCGAGTCGATGTGCTGTTGAATATGAAAATCAAAATAAAATGAAGAGACAACATTGAGTGTTAATGCTACATTTTTTCCTTTGTTCAATTCAGTACAAACATTACTCCCCTAGTGCGCGTGGGTCTTACCAAAAAAGAGTTGAAATCCTTATTGACATAAAAACAGCGGTATATCTTTTAGCTCGTTGTCCAATAAGGTCTAATTCTTCGTGCAATACATGGATAGCTGTTTTAAAGTTAGCAAAGATGCACACGAACCCGGCTCCGAAAGCTTCATATATAAAACCTGTTGTGAATTTAACTGCACACTTTGGACCATATTCGTGTTCAGTCAACATAAAACCAAACAGTAGCAAGTCATACAGTCTCAAACTGGATCAGTATAAATGTGATTTATAAATTTTCAAAGCACACGTCAAAAACGTTCACTCCGATTTTCAATGCCCCCATATTGTCATTTAGCCAGTTCCAAAAGATCCATTTGTGGGGAAAAACATGCAGAATGATGGTGCACAAGGAAAGAAAATGATTGAGAGGAGAAATAGGAAAAAAGGATTACAGGAAGAAAGCGAGCCCGACCAAGTAGCCTTCCTCCCTTTTGCTTTTATGTGAATACCGTACATGGAACAGGTTGTCCAAATTTCAGAAGTTGTCCGGAAACTCTAAGCTGTCTTCCTTCAAGGGGATTGTTGTCAAAAACACGACTATCATGAATAAAAACTTTGTTGCCGCTTTCCCAGCTTTCCCTCTTAAAACTAAATACGAAAAATAGTTGATACATTTAATATGAAACTTTTTGAAAAGGGCATTAAGCAGCATAGTAAAGTACTTCTTAAAATTTTTAGTAAAAGTGGAATTATATACTCAAGGATTGAGTTTATCATATTTACTGGTAGGAAAGTGAAAGCCAACTTTTACAACGCAGTTCAGTAATAAATGGCAGCATAGAAACAAAGTTACTGCTTTTGTAATAATCTATAGCTTTCATTTGCAACAACAGAGGATATTAGAATTTCATTCACAGACTACAGTAACTTTTATTTTAGTGCATAGTAACTTTCAATTTAGTGCTTGTCTTCAGATTGACAAATTAAGAAACCTTGTACAACAAACTGAAATATCGCAGGAAAGCTTTCATTTAAATGATTACTCTATAAGATTTTGTTCACTGACTCAGAAGTTTCAAGAACCACCTTGTAAAGCATCATAATATAACTGACTAACACAGATAACCTATTTGCTTTCATTTCAGTCTTTCCGCCTTATTCACAGAATCCACTTTGAACAGTGACCTCGGAAGAGAATTTCGTTCTGAATTTTGAGTTATGGAATTTCCCCACAGTCAGCTCTTTGATTCATGATTTTCTGATTGTGTACGAATGACTGTAGTTACAGTAGCTATTCAAGTATACAACCAAACAAAATACATAAGTCGAGTAACACACCAGTTTTGTGAACTTGGACCCGGCCGGGCGAAAGCTTTCAGTTTTGACACAGTGATGCATTCATCGATTCAGTATGAGACCGTTTTCTTTATCAATCTTCTTAAATCCCAGGACTTGCCGAACTTGATGACACCAGAAAACCCAGTTAATCAAATTTGTTTTCGTTATCTGAGTTGACCCTAGTTTAAAATAAGGCGACCAGCTAGATTTAGAGTATCATGCACAAATTAAGGGATTTTCGGTAGCTGAATTGTTTTCACGCGGAGTCGATCTTCGTTAATTAATTTGTATTCTGTCACTGAAAATGGAATTTAACACGACGGTTCCGAAAGCTTTTCCGAATAATACGACAATTGGCGACTTCGAGGCACCAAATTGATCAGAATTAAGTCAAAGCTGATTAAATGAGGTATACTAATCAGTACGAGACATCGCACAGGCTGTATCCTCTTAATTTTGGAATTTCTCGTCACATTCTTGCTCTGAAGTTTGACGCGGAAAGCGCTACATTTTGCGCAAACTGATAACGGTAGCGGCAAATCTCTAAAAGCTGGGATATCACTGTCTAAATACAATCAAAAGCAAATTCAGCTTAACTTGGCTATATCCGCTAACAAGCGATTAAAGTAAGCGCGTGTTAAAAGTGCAACAGATATTTCAATGAGTTACCTTTCCATTTTGTCCTCGCCGCTTGCATTGTCTAAACCACAAGTTCTAACTTTACCGAGCAGGTCACGTACCGAGTGAAAAAATCTCGCAAAGCTAACGAATCTCTTCGTTTTTTGCTCACTCTTCGAAGTAATCACTCAAATGGATCAGGATGATCTCTTGGCTTTACTCTTTAAAGCTAGATTTTTACCAAGGGTGTAACAACAAAGATTTCCCTTTCTACCCACACAATTCCTTTGCCTCCCAGGATTGATGGTTTTTTGGTTACCATTTAACAACAAATCGTTCAAACAGTTCTCGTGTCGATTACACCACTTCAGAGCAATTTACCACATTTGGGATATGTCGGCAAAATAAAGGAAAATTGAGGTATACTCGTTGAAAGAGACCGGCACGGTCACCTTAGCAAGCTGCGAGGAAGATCCACGATGTCGCGCGCTCGCGCGTGGTACCACGAGGTAAGGCGTGGATCCAATTAGTTGAGAGCAGGCGTTACGATTCTTGACGAAAGGGTTTTCAGGGCCAATTTCACAAGTTAACTTGTCAGACAGGCTCGATTACAAGAAAAAACATTTGCAGGAAAACACTGCATTTGCCGGAACTGCTCGAAACAAAAGAGGCGTCCTTTTTCAGGAAGAAAACATACTGGAATTTTGTCGTCAGGAAGTCAAAATATGTAACATCTGATCGCATGCGGTAAAGTCATTACTGTACTGCAAGGAATCGCGCGTGTTAAGATGATTTCTCTCGTGCGTCAGTGTGTCGCGATAATGCCTGGCAGGGAGAGTGTTTATTTAAGCAAACTTCAAGAGGAATCATACAGTGGACAGTGTACTATCAATAAAATATTTTATGGGCTTTGACGTATATTTTTTCAGCAGTGAAGAATTTCATCGAGCCATCAAAACTCAATTTAGATCTGTACCACGATAAAGCTGAAGTTAAAGGTGTCCATTTTTGTTTAGTTCTTAAGCTCGTGCCTCTTTTAATTTGCTGATTTTAGAACAAGCTGGAATTATTTTATGGCAAAACCACATTGCATTTTATTTAGACAGCGCATTCCGGGGGACAGGCTGGTGCACAATGAACGGGATACAGAGAAAATACATTAAAAGCCATTTATAAACACAAACCTGCCGCAAAAACACCCGAAAACAATACACTAAAATTGGTATGGAAATGCCCAGATTATTTTAAGCAAACTTGTTTTCAAACCCCACGCCTTTCTGCGAAAGTATTCGGCCATTTCCTTAGCGGCTGTCAAGAGCACGCGCCAGACCGGTACGCTTTACTCTATAAACGGCTCACGTTACCCTCATTAATTCAAATAAACACGGTACATGAAAACATGTACAAACACCACTCGAGGCACTAACTGGTTTTTGTTGACTTAAACCCAGCCGCGAATACAAAAGCGTTTTATGGGACAATGGCGCTTGGCAAAGAGCCTTCTGAGAAGGAATCTGCAAAGCTAAAAAGAATCGCTTAATCCATTTAATACGAAGTTGCGATAGCTGATCTGTTATCGAGTCTCGCTAGGTTTTAATCGGCCGCTTAATTGCTAATTTGTTTTTAGATCTAATCAGTTGTTTACTTTGCTAAAGGCTGCGTGCATTTCCTGAACTACGTCTTTCTGTGGATTAAAATAGAAATTAACGTGGGGAATTACGCATTATTCGTCATCCTCGCCGATTTTCGAGGCACAACAGTCGCATTCAACGCACAACCACCGTAACAGAGCACCGTGGACGAGCACGTTATAAAATTAGTTAAAATAACAAAGCGAAAAACAACCCTAAACAACTTGAGAAGTCTTGTTTTTTTAAGGAATGCGCAGAAAGCTGGAATTTACGTTGAGTTGACAGATAGTCTTAATTCACGCCAGATGCCGAAGACATACCTCTAGCACGCCGCAAAATCAAAGGTGACCGGCAGCGAAGACGATGAGGAGAGAGATATAAATGTGAGGAGTTGACAAGTAATTGCACACCCCTCACAACCACATTACATGATTCTGAGGAGTTCTGGTTTTTCTAAGAGACAGCCTACAAGATTTCACGCCACAAAACGTTCGCTGTGAAGACACTGACTTCATTTAGCTTGTGGGTGGTCTTTAGACTTGCAGGCGCAAAATAAAGGAGTTTAGGAGCTTTTAGGCTGGAGAACTTCATTCCTGTTCATTTGGTGCACCGAGCATAGCGTTAGCTAGCAAGAGTGAACAATCCGCAAAGGGCAACAAATCTCCAAGTGGCTCGCGCGTCTCAAAGCAGCTTAAGACACAGAGAATAACGCAAGACACAAAATCGTAGCCATCAGTTGAGTTTTGGCTTACCATGGATCAGCACGGAAGAAACGCTGTAGTCGTCGGAACGGAGAGTGTTGAAGGACGCTCAGGAACAGTCACAGGAAGCTCGTCAAGTGCTGACACGATGCTGCTTCCAATGAGCGGAGACGAGGAAATAACTTCTGATATTCCACTGGTATACCATACAGGAAACCTTCCTCAGACGGCCATCCAATCCACGCTCTTCGCCGCCGATATAAATGGCCCCAAGTCTGAGCGACACCACATTACAATCAGCAAAGCATCCAGTATGCAGTCGAGAAGCAAGCCTTACCTTTCCGAGGAAGTCAAGCCGCCATTTTCGTATATTGCACTGATTGCAATGGCGATCGACAGCTCTCCGTACCGCATGAGAACACTGAACGAAATCTACGAGTATATTATGATGCGCTTCCCATATTTTCGCAAAAATCAGCAGAAATGGCAGAATTCCATTCGTCACAATCTCTCCCTAAACGACTGTTTCATCAAGGTTCCTCGCAGCTACTTCGGCAAACCGGGCAAAGGAAACTACTGGACTATGCACCCAGCGTCCGGCGACATGTTTGGAAGTGGGAGCTTTCTGCGTCGAGCCAAGAGATTTAAATGTCGCCCTCCACAGAAGCCTAACGAGCCTGCTTTCGTGCGTAAGGTCAACTCGAACCATCATTTTAGTTTGTTCGTCGAAGGACTGAACCAGCATATTCGGAGCTTGCAAGTTCCTCCACAGTTTAGCACAATTCCGCAGAGAATCAACACTCAGTTTGTCATCCGTCCCACCGCACGGTACGGATCTTTCGAAATCCCACATGTGCATGTTGGTGCTTTTCAACCTGTTCCACAGGCCTCGAAGGGTCGACGCTGCGGTTTCATGATTAAAGAACTGATTGAACCTGGCGAAAGGACATTAGACAGTTCCTCTGATGAAGCGAGCGTTTGCGAGCCTTCCAGCAAGAGAACGAGATACGGATGAGCTGGAAGAGTAAACTTCATTTTACAAGCCGGCAGAGGCTTTGAACATCCAGCGAAAGAAAAGACTCGAAGCGCTTTACTGCGAAGGCCTTTCAGCAGCCGATTACAACTGAATACTTCAGTAGAACGTTAGCAATATTTGCTAGTTATCCCGTTGACCAGAACAAACTGTCTGAAAACATTTATTTAATCATTCCAAAATAACTCTTTCATGGCGGGTTCTATAAAGTATATATCGGCGCAACCTTACAGAACTGGAGAGTCTGCAGAGAAATACAGTCGAAGAGAAGCAATTAAGTTAGGTGTTAAAATAATTAGCTCTGTTGTAGCAGGTATTTTTCTCATCACGGATCGATTTAGACGAAATATCTCCAGTGCTTGTACGATTAACAAGGATAATTACACAACTGGGCTTACGCATTTGACTAAATGTTTTTCCAAACTGGCATTTGATAGACTTATATTGATTAGAAAAGTAATCATTTTGCTCGAGTCGTGAAAAGCAAACAGAGTATTAGAGGTGACATTAGCACGATTTCAATCGATGTTGTTTCTGCGAATTTTTGCTCTGTTTTCCATGCTTTGATTCCCTTTACAAAACTCACGGAATCTTGGTAGTTATGTTACAGGTCAAGCGCTTTAAATTTCCCCGGATAATATTTTCGTTTTCATGTTTTCAATGTCCTACGTTAATGTTTATTAAAGATTATTCCGTCACTCGAAAGACGGACATGGCCTACTTTACAGAATCGACAATATGCACTTCTAATTGCTACAATTACAAACTGATTCATGTATACAAGTAGAACTAGCTACAATTTTACGAGAGAAAAATTTAATTTGGGTGAGCAGGAAACGGCATAGGAAGTATGGGACATAGCAGTTTGTACAAGATTTTGTTTAATGACCGCAGTCTTACGTGGACGAAACACAACAATAGTTAACCTCAGGAATTTTTATGACGTTTGGGACTATCCTCCCTGTTACTACAATAGCTTGAAATAACATCGTGGTTAGTTGATTCAGTCGAGCCGGGATCCAAAACTAGTCATTGTTCAAGACTTGTGACTAGGGCAGCTCGCCTTGAAGAATCATTAGAGATGGCGCAGGTGTAAATCAAATAGGCGAATAAACTTTATACTTTGAAGAAACTTACTGTGTACATCTTGGAAGCTATATTTAGAATTATACGTTACTTGTTGTTAGTACCAGTATGATGCCAATCAAGACGTTTATCGGTGCTGATTGTAACGGAAGGGTGTTCACAGGAAGTGAAACAACGATCCCTTGCAGTATTTTTTTACGTCTCTGTGAGCAACATTCCTTAGTGAAAAGAAAATTGCACCCGAACACCTGAAGAGTGTAATATTCCTGGCAGGAATTTGTTTTCATTGCGTATTACAATCAGTTCCCAATTTTAGCCAGGTCAATCAGTGCTTTGCAAATCCAGAGCTCGACAAGCTAGGTGCGTTTATCCCCGTTTTTAATTCTCAGATGTTTGGGAAAGATAAGGGCAGGAGATTTCCCCTCACCGGACAACACTCCGCCAGAAATACATTTTGCCGACGATTATCGACCCCTCGATTAGCTCTCCCGAAAAATGGCGGATGAATAACGCAGCTTCTGGAAACATTTTTCAGCGGAAAGCTATTGTTTAAACACTACAAGTTAGGAAATTCTTTCTAAGGGCATTAGAAAAATGATGCTTTTAATTCTGCTTTCTCTTTGTTGATAACGCTCTCAGTTTTAATCTTTTTAAAGCTTTAATAATTTTTATTCATTGCCTGCTAATCTGCTTAAATTTCCCATTTTTTTTCTGTGGTTGTTCTAGGTGTGTACGGGGAGTGCACTGGTATTATTTTGTTCAGCCGGCATTCTTACACACAGAAAGAATAAAGAATGCCTAAAATCGCCGCCTTTTTCTCCCTTTCGCTTCGTAACAGAGAAATGAAAAGCCCCCTTTACACACACCGGTATTTGATAATTTGATTGTGTGGAATTAAGAATATTACCATGAAACGCGATTTATCACAAAGTATCACTTTGGTCACGTGAATTTTTAGCTAGATGCCCGATGATAAGTCACGAAGAAACAACCTTAGCTTCAGAAATAAATCAATAAATCGGCTTACGCGTCTGAAACAACAACGATGGAAAGAAAACCCTCTCAATGCAGCACGCCCTCACGATCAAACATTGAAAGGTACATGCTTTCTCTGCATTGAATCGTGCATTTATAGAATTATCCGCATTGCTTTAACTTAGAATTATACCTTCTTAGAGAAATTTTTAAAAGTCTAGATCATTCGTCTGAGGCAATACCTAATAGCTGCTTTTGTGTCGATGTTAGGGATATGAAACTGGCTTTCGTCACCGAATTTGTGTCAAGTAGATGGACGCATCTTTAGTCGCTTGTGCATGTTATATTTGCTCAGTTTTTGTCAGTTGTTTTAAAACGTTTAAGAGTTAACTGGTTTTAAACCAAGTCGGCACCAGGTTGTAGAAAGAATGCTTATAATAAGTCAATAGTATTAAGGCAAAAAGATAAGACATTTGATTTGAAATTTTCCAATTAACTGAACACAATCGGAAACTTACAAGTGGCATGGTATCAACAGAACCAAAATATATCAATGATGAATTCTAAAAACAGTTTAGTTCCAAATTAAACCAGCTTATTATCAGTTTAAAAGAGAAAAACAAATCTTTTTTCAACCACATGCTTCCCTAATGCATGTTAAATCCATTCATGATGGGTGAATGTATGTAATCTGCGGGCAATATTTTTAACACGACGTTAAAAAGCTATATCCCTTCACCGGAATGTCGGACTTCACACCATTTGGGATGAGAGCGGCTGGATTAACTTTGCTTGTGTTTAGTTGAAGAAAATTATATTTAGAAACCACTATTACGTATCTGAGATTATTTTCCGCTTACAAAGTGCGTCAAAAACGAGTACCGCGATAAACGAGGCGGAAATACTTGAAGGAGTGATTCATCGGCAAAAATAGCTTTCCCTTCTTCAATTCAGTCGAGATCGTAAAGTAAGTGCTAAATACAGTACCTAAGTTTGTATCGGGAGTGTTTTGGAAATCTAACACGGACACAGTTTTGTTTTGCTATAAACCACGGAAGGGATCATGGCAATAAAAAGTGGGCCTTAATGAGCTTCATGCTTATAGTGCAAAATCTTCAGTGTAAACTAAAAAAAAATGCTTTGGCTTCGGCGGACAAAAATAAACTCGAATAATACGTGTATTTTTGGCGTATAATTATAACTAAAAGCTTTCTTCAGTCGATAGCTCTCTCAAATTAGTAACTTCTATTTTCCAGCTGTATTCTCTTCCTTTGCGGTTTTTACAAAGTCTTGTCAGTCACTCAAAAGCCAGGAGGAAACGTGTTCTTCATGTTTTGCATACAATTGCTGGAGGTTTTAGTTAATTGAACTTGTTATAATGATAGGAAAGCTACGGAATTAGTTCTCTACTCCTGCGTCTGACGGCAATGAGCGCGCATCCGATTAGCTCCGATTGTTTAGTCCTGCAACATGAATGAGCCGTTAGAAATGAAGAACTTTTACTCTCTTTGATCGAAACTGGACAACCGAGACCAAACTCCATTTTCCTTTGCTTACAAAATATAAAATCCTGACAGACAGTACTATATAACGAAGAATTAGCTGATAGGTTTCATTCCTTTCAGCCGTTCAGCCAAACGTAAGAAGCACATCCAATGAACCCCTGGGTTTTCACTTCATGGATATAAATCGATTCAAATAGTTATTAATAATATTTTTTCTATGGGTCGTTTGTTGTAAGCTTCACCAGCTGCAATGTCAGGCGGGCTTGTCAGTGGTCAAAGATATCTGAAATTAAAACTTATAGCTATAGCCACATGAAGCGGTTTTGGTTTTAGGCGGGGACAGAAAAGAAGTACTTTTTCTTCATTAACTTCGTTCGTTAACAATATTTCCATAACCGCAAAATTCAATGTCAAGTTCTAAAATTGGCTCTCTATTATGAACGGATCTTTCAGCTGTCCGAAACAAAGAAATTCATGATCAGTGCCTTAAAATATATGTCGAAGCTTTGCAGGGGTCAAAAAAAAATCTCTGTGAGTTAAAGTAAACACATTGCTCTGGCTGGACTTTCTTAATGGTTTATATTGTTATATTCTGTTACCAATTTGCCGAAAAAACATCTTGTTTTCTTATCATTTTTGTCGGTTTATTTTGATGACAGCCTAGAGGCGTACAAGTTTTCTCGTAAATTACCTAAAAGCAAACTTCACTAAACATCTGCTGGCGCAGTTACGAGCACGCCTCGGTTGTTTTCTTAGCTGTTTGCACTAGAAACGAAAACATGCGACACGATTTTTGAGAAAGACAACACTTTAGACTTAGCTGAGCTTTTGTTTTCTTAAAAATTTAACTAAACTAGCTTTGGCATGCTTGTTTTACAAAAGCACAATTTTGACCCCTTGGAAGGTAAATGATTATCGCAGATGAGACAGGATTTGTCTTAAAAACTGAACTACACCGAATCCTAACAGATATTTAAAGAATTGATGAACTATAATGATTTAAACTACTAGTCGAGAAGACAGAACAGTCTTTAAGGTTTTGAAAATTGCAAAGGTTTGTTCGCTTGAGATCGCGAAATTATTTGAGAAAAGACCTTGACCTATTTCGACCTTGCATTAACAGCGTAATATTTTTACAAACAAACGAGATGACGAAGTCAAAAGGTCCTTAAACAATGGATAAATGCAGCTTTTAATCCATCGCTAAAAGTATCCGGTTCGGTATTAGGCTTAAAAATATTTTCATTCCAATACCAAGATATGTTCCTTCAATCTCGTCTTTAACTCATCTCGACATTTTGAAAGAAAGGCTCATGACGAAACTATTAAAATAATATCTATAACTTTACAAGTTCGTGCAATAAGGAAACGCTTACATCGATATTGGTGTCAAGCGTGCTGATATGATAATTATTTCAATCATATCACGAGATATTGCATGAGATAACAGTGTATTTTGCTTTCTTTTTGGTTAGATATTCAGGGTTATCGGTGGTTCAAATCAAAGATATGTGTTCATAAATAAACTCACGACCTATAGGTAAAATCAGAACTTCTTATCAGACCATTAGAACATGACTCACGGCTAAGCTAAATGGTTAAAAGCGAGCGTCTGTTGTCTCCCAAGCCACTGACTAAGTTCTCGCTCGCATATTTTGAATTCTACAGAAAGCAATTTTTCAATACACACCACACTTTGTCAAAAATTTGTTCAAAGCCGATGAAAATTTGAGTCACTCGCGTGTGATGAATAAAAAGCTCAGCTACTGCTTACTGACAGTAGAAAACATAAGTATTTTCCACTTTTAGTCTATTATATATGTTGTTTCAATCTTGGCAAAAACTCACAAGGGGGTAAACTGTGGCTTTTTAACGGATAGCAAGCTTGTTATAAAAAAGAGATTGCCATGAGATCGCGCGCGTGTTGCAACGAGGTAAAGTTCAGCCATATATACAACAAACGCCATCGAACAGTTTAAAGCGAAGCGCTCCCTTCAGATTTACGTGTGCCAGAAAAAACTTTCACGGTTTGTAAGTGAAATCATAAAGATGAATTTAAACAATAACCCATGCGCAGTCCCCGACGGGAATCAAACTACGACCAGTTCTGCACACCCTGCGGAAAATACTGAGCTACTCAGGGGATTTTTGTGATGAGCGAAACCATTTGCTGGCTAAGCGTCCTGCATACTGCTAGGATCAGCAATGTCCAAAGCGGCACGAGTTTCCAGTAGCTCAATCGTTAAAGAGTTTCGACCGGTGTGCAGAACGTACGTCATGGATTCGATTCCCGTCGGGTTTCAGATCCTGTACTGGGAACATTTCATCTGTTCTAAAGCAGGTCAGTCCTGTTTCTAAGCCCGGAGCCATATGAAGAGCAGATTGAACCAACTTTGCATTGGGTTCTAATCTTCATTTCTCCGAAAGTTTTCCTCCTGTGCAGACTACACACATGATCAATTCTCGATAAATGTCGGTAAATGTGAAAAAAAAAAAAAAAAAAGAAAAAGAAAAAAACAAACAAACCATAATCTGGGTGAGAGGCGACATTTGCGTCGCGCGATCGCACCGCTGTTCCAAAGCGATGTCCCACACGCTAGATGTTACGATTTATTAACCTTACATGTTTGGGTTTGAACCAAAATAATGGTAAGTAAAAGCGGGAATTCGTTGATCAGTGTCCTTTATATAAAAGAAATCCATAGCCCGCTTTGTCCGTGAGAAATATAGAGATCCGTCACAGACGGCAGTTTCTTAAATTGTCACCGCAATCTAACAGGCAGTGAGCAGCCAGGGATAGGGCGAAAAGAAAAACAGCGAGTGGAGGGGGTGAAGGGAAGAGAAAGAGGAAAATTACATGTAAAAATGTTCATTGTTCATGAGCTGATCTATATTCGCCGCCATTTTGAACGTCATAGCCAAGAAAAGGGGAATGGGTGCCCATAATTCCAAAGGAGTGTTCTGCGCTGAAGTCAAAAGGAGTTTATAAGCAATTCAGTTCAGTCAATACGCTGCTGATAAAGCAGAGGCAGTACCATAGATCAAGTGTAGGTATAATAGGGAAAGATTTCCGGTGGACACAAACTATCTTAACTCTATACGAGCTGTAAAACTTCCGTAAATTTTAATCCAATATTTTCAATTACACTAAGTTAATTAATCTTCATTAAAAGCCAAACGATTTAAACATTATCCCTATATCTCCATTTTCATAAACATGGCCGCACGCCAGGGAACATAGGAGTCCGTGTTTTTCTTTATGCTTTAACGATGCACAGTTCATTCGAATCATGCTAGATTCTGTAGAATGAACGCCTGTACACAAATCTTTTTCCTAACCCGCCTCAGTCAGAATTTTCCTCTTGACTTCCTCGTTGTTTTCTGATTACGGAACTTACGTTCTTAGCCTTTCCACTTTCCTAAAGAGCTAAGAGGTTTCTCGCACGAAGCATATGGCGTTGTAGTGGTGTCGTTAAAGGGCTGTTTGCAAGCCATGTATGCTTTAAAAGTTAAAGCTTTAAAACCCCAATATATTAGCTAAACGTCGCCTATCAAGTGAACGGTGAATTGGACTGCATCCAGAAAGCTGACAACTGGGAAAAAAGAACGGCATGAACTTCGCTTGGCATCAATACCAAAATGTTAAAATGTTCAGCCGGATTGACTAACTTTTTACTTCAAGGGATTTCCTCTATTAATTATCTTAATATAGAACCGTTCCTGCGGAAGGGGTATAACTTGGTCATGATGTGAGGTCCGTATTCTTACTTTACTCTTAGTTTTAAACGTGGTAGGTCTAACCACAACAATAGCACTCAAATAGAGGACCTACCGCACTTAAATAGAAGACCCACCGCTCTTTCTGTCGAGTACAGAGTTTCGATGAAATGCTCTGTTACAATTACTGAAAGCTTGTTTGTGCTGAGACGAGGCACAGTTTCAGTTGCTAACGCCACAGAAGGAATCTTGCAACATGCCGACATACTGTTGAACGTTAGTCATATAAGACTCTTTTGTACGCAGAACAAACAATACGCCTTTCAAACTGGATATGAAACCGTCTGAGAACAAAATGCCGTTATATTTGAAATAAAGAATCATAGAGAAACTTGAACGTCCTCCAATTATCAGCAGCGCTCGGTGCATGCTTGAGTAGTTGAGATTTGTCACATGAACACGATACATGTACGTTGCTAAGGCAACCTAGAACTTAAAATATGTGGGCTAAAATGTTGGCCTTGATTTCGGTTGTGTAATTCTCTGACACTTGTCCCTAAACTGGAATAAAAAAGTTCGGCGAAGACGAGAAATAAAACCAGTGTCGGAAGAATGAGTGCTACCTTCTCCTTCTTTTTATTGTCCCTTCAGAAATGATACTACTGACAGCTGATACTAGTACTTTTAAAATTGCCGGACGAATCACCTTGCCACCGGTTGCTAGACAACATCACCGTTGTAAACCGCAAGCTCAGATGAGTCTTGAAGAAGACGATTTTGACCAAAAGGTTCTAGCCGTTCTTATTGAATTTGTTTATTTCCAGGTAAAACGATAAAGGGAGAAAAGAGAGACAGACAGAAAGATAGATAGGAAGAAAATACCGGCAAACAAAACTGCATTTACCCTGTTAGAAGAAGTGTGCACTTTTTCATGAAAGTTTCCTTGCATTGGTAAACAGTCACACGATGAAGGCTGCCAGAGGAACAAGAGCCAGTGAAAGATGCAGTTCAAAGAAAATCAAACACCATTTTGCATATTTTCCTAGGTAATTTTATTTTTTTATTGAAAACAAATGAAACGCTTTTGTTAATGCTAAAGCCCACGGGAAATTGACTTGGATCATCTGATTACCTTCTGTATTATATGTTTCGCAGTAGTATACATGACGCAAACATACTGTGTATAATTCGTGCTGGTTTACATGAAACGGAAGGCGTACGAAAACGTACGTTGCGTACATACGTCAGCTGTGGTTAATCCATTTCCAACGAGTTGTCGGTTTACATTGTAAACTCCACAGATACCGGTAGTTTTTGCGACCTTAGCGATTTGTGAAAACTACCGCTTACGTAAAAATAGAAGGAATTACAACACTTTCGGTATCATCGATAACTCGAACTAACTTTTGGCACTGATGGCTTTGTAGCAAAGTACTTGCCGGTACATTCAATGGAGCTCCCTGATCTCTGAGTGATATATTTTAAACCGTCTTTTAAGAACAAAACAATCGCTTCTCAGTTTAATTTTACGAACACCGCGTATATTCACTCCGATATCTACTATTTTTTTTTTATAATTTTGAGCTTCCGGCCTTGGATGAGGCCCTGAAGATAAATCTGCTATTAAGTACTTAAAGGGGAAGTATCATGGGGTTGATATGTTTTGTTAAAAATGATGAAACAAGACCTTCAATCACCTTCCAAATAATTCTAGAATGACGAGAAAAACGAAATCAATCAATTCTTGAAAGAAACAACTCGTGATCTGTTCTAGCGAATTTTGGAAACACTGAAAAATGTGAGAACTTGAAAAACGGCATTAGCCTAATATTTTTCAAGTTTCAATCCAAACCGGCCTACTCTTTCTCTGGCCAGAGGCACTAATCGACAGTTTTATTGCACTGGGGTGATAATTTTTAACAAACTTGACAATTATTTCGTTGTTTCTGCTGACAGTCAAACATTTTTGGGTTTTGAAATGACAGCAAATTTTCGTGATACTTCCCCTTTAAGTGTGCTACTGTTGCTGTGCGAGGTAGTTCTAACGAAATTGCACCTGAAAGAAAATGTGATGTTATGTTTTAAACCTGGTGAATAAATAAATTTTCCAGTCACTGGCTCAGGCATACTCGAGTTCAACCAGCAGGAGTCGAAGCTATGAACTTCAAATTTCTAGTTCGAATGCTCTACCACTGATGGGAGACTCGTGGGAGCTAAAACCATTAAAGTCGGTTCATGTGAGAAACATCCTGGTATGTGTGAAAAAAATCATGATTTTATGTTTTAAGCCTGGTGAATAAATGCCGATAGATGAATTTTTCACTCAGTGCCGACATAGGTATGCTTGGAAAAAGAAAATCCAAATTCTGCCAACAGGAGTCTAACCTATGACCTTCTGATTACTAGTTCGGACACTCTACCACTGATGGATAGGAGATTCTTGGGAGCTAGGCCATTTAACTAGGTTCATGTATACGACACTTCATTGAAAGTGTCAGCATTCTAAACAGTTAAAGCTATTGCGACGTAATTTCCTGTGTGTGCTGCACTTTACAAGATCGTTTTAACTTCAGTTGTCTATGGAGAAAACCCTATAGTATACGATTGACAATTCAAATGAGTAGTAGTTCCGCGGTGGTGTTGCTTACTATGGCTTGTGGGCTATAATTAAATCCTAAAGTGCTACCTCATTCAAACAAAAACTACTGAACAGTACTTCTCTGTGGTACCCTTCGTTGCTTTGTTTGATGCTGTACTTGCTGAAATTGGTTCAAATTTTTGAGTCTGTGTAGGTAGCTCTAAAGCTGATGAGTCTTACTTTCCTTTGTCTGTACTGCTAATAATATATCTGGGAATGAAATTTTAAAATTACGACCATTAAAATATAAGCTATTTGTCAGCAGTACTGTGTAGGTCTCTTTCTCTGGGATGCTTTTCACATTTTAGCCTGACTTGTGCTTAACTCACAAATTACGGGTTTTAATTTTGTCAAAAGATACTCGGCTGTGAACTGGTTGAAGATAACTCGTTTTACGACGGTAAATCTTCAACGCCGATTGCGTGTGGTATGTAATTGTCCCCAAGCATTTAGTTTAGGCATGACTGGCTCTTCGTAACCTAGAACGACAAGCATACCTCGCATTCGTCGCATATATGCAACCTATCTGTAAATTAATTTGAACTGATATACAGTCTCCACAAAGACTGACTCGACGATTTACACGAAAAGCCTTTAAACTGATTAAATGGCCATTTTCGAACAATGTAGGAATTCAGCAATGAGAATTTCTCCGAGTCACACCCTTGCCTTAAAGTCGAAAAAGAAGAATCAAGAAATAGTGATCGGAATGATTAAGCTCTGAGATCAGAATTTCTTTCGACTTATGCTATCTGTAGAAGATTTTACATCGGACGTGACTGGCGGTATAATTGAAGATTGCGGTGGAGACAAACTGAAAGCTCAAATGAAGATTAGCGGTTTATTTGGACGGCCGGCACGTGCTCGGTTAAAGAGCTTTTTATCGGATATGTACTTAAGCATAACTGAACGCATTTTTAATTGCTAATACATACTCTCACCGCAGGAAAAACTGATTGTGAATACTTTTTCCTGTGGACTCCTTGAATTACCTTGCGGGTGCTCTGTGCGTACGCAATCTTATTGTAACCATTTTGCGGTTGGAGAAATTCAGTTTGAATGCACGCAACAACATGGTGCAAAAAATTCCAGAGTTTAATAGGATCTCCCAACCCTTAGCCTACTCATAGTCAATAGGTCTGAGAAGAAGATCTGATTTAATCCGCTTTTGGTTTATTGCTGTAAACTATGGAGCCTTAAAGTCCCCGTTCGTGAAATGTTGTAAGCTTTTTCAGGAAAATGCTGATTCCAGAGTCGCTGAGTGTTAAGTGCATGGAGTTGAGTTTGTTCTGCATGTCGGTCGGCAGCTAAGAGAAAAGCAGATTAAGTATTTCATAATTAATATTAAAGTAATTCCCTTTAGTTAATTGCACTACTACTGATTATTCATTTTTCATACCGATCAAAAGACGATAAATATTCGAGAAACGTCTGTGAGTCTCTGTCTTGATCGTCGATTTATGCTTCTTTAAGCCAACAAAGTTAATTGTTTCCATCGCAACTTAAGTGATATTTTTATATGTTATGATCAAAGAGTTATACGAATACGTAGCGCTCTGAAAACCTGAGTTTGCCTTAAGCGAGGGTCAACGAAGGACAGCATGTTAGTGAAGTGAAACAAGGGCGAGGTTTAACCTCCCGTCTATTTAACAATGATAGATAGCCAACGAGGCGCGTGGCGTCGAGTTGGCCATAATCATCTCATATCCAACAAGCGCGAGTGAAATAATTGTTTTAAAAACAATCAAGAAATTGCTAGATATTGCTGATTTCGCTATGCAAGAACAACCAGAAGGCAATTTAATGGTCCCTATCAGCCATGCATGGTATAATGGTTCATATGTCATGGCTACTAAGCCAATCAAATTCCTGGAATTGCATTATACAATGATCCAGATTTTAATAATCGCAGATACACAATCTTTTATACAAGATTCCACGTACAAAATCAGAGGAGAGAACGCGAGAGAATAGCCGGAAAGATTAACCAGAGATAGACAGTCTAACTTCCCGTCGATTTTCAGAGTAACACCCTTCTATAGCACACAAGGGTCGAGTGAAGCGTGCAAGAGATAGGGAAGAGCGCACGGCCATAGTGAAATGATTAGCCGGAGGCGGAGAGCAAAGTTGTGACGGCTCCCTTCGTTTCTCGTGCATACTGGTTATCTCCAGTGTTCTTAATGGCATCGAAAGTAGTCCTAGCTTGCTAAGATCTGCTTTAATTTCCTTCTATGGTACTATTAGGAGGAACCGACCTTAAACTCGTGAGGGACTGCCTTGTAGACAAGCCATGGTTAGAAATGTTAGCTTTTTTTTAGTTTTTGAATATATAACGAGTCGAATAAGTAGTATGTGTAAGCATTATCACCTTTTGCAACTAAAATGTGCCTTATAATTTGATCAATAATAAGTAGAAATCTATAGAGGTAGTTAGTTAAGTAGGAAGATAGGTAGGCAAGTATGTGTAGGTAGGTATGTAGGTAGTTTGATAGGCGGGTTGTTAGGTTGGTAAGTGGCTACATAGGTATCATTCATAGGTATCATTGGTAGGTAGGTAGGTAGGTAGGTAGGTAGGTAGGTAGGTAGGTAGGTAGGTAGGTAGGTAGGTAGGTAGGTAGGTAGCCAGTAGGTAGGTAGGTAGGTTATAGATTAGTTGGTTGTATGACAGGTAAAAAGTCGAAATGGGCGGAAAAAATTCAGCGAAGACTGACAAGGGGGAAAAGTAAGGGTCCCTGGAGACAGTGCTTGGCAGGAACAGTTCCAAACGATGCTTGCTCTCGACTGGAAAGAAAATTCGTTTTGTTTGTTTTTTTTTTTCTGTTGTTGTTGTTTTTTTTTTGTTTTTCTGCTCAATTGGTGAGCAGCAAGTCCCGAGTCAGCTTTGTGCATTCTTACACGGAGAACTGAATTAAGTCACTGTGTTCATTGCCAGCTCTATCAAGGTAAATATATCACAAATTCTACTTATATAATGAGTCAGCAAAATTAATTGGTTAATTTTTATTAATAAACAATCGACAGCACGTTATACGGGAGCAATAAACTTTAGAATTTAGTCTTTTTACCAAGAGTTTCAGATCCCAACTGGGACGTGACTCTGGTCGACCGTGTGGTTTAGAAAAAATGACAAAGATGTGCTAGTGCATTTTTTTTTTAGAACAAATCGACAAATTATTTGTCGTTCGAGTCAGTTTTCTTGCAAACATTTTGAGCTGAAAATCATACTTTTGCTCCTTCCAGGGACTTCTCGCTTCCGGACAATTTTGAAACAACAAAGAGATGAGAGTACCAATGAAGAAAATCCGGGAAATGTTTGTTCTATCAATTCACGTGCGTGAAGATACCGACGGACGAAAAGCGGAAATATCAGTGGCGATTTCATGGTAGTCCTTGATCGGAAGGGAGAAGTTGTTTATTTGTTAAAAGATAACCCTGTCAAGTTTTTAAACTTGAAGCACAATGAAGTGAGTTGAAAAGCGTTTTTTGAAGACGTCAATCTCATGCAGGTAGCATAAAGAAAGAGTTTTCAAACAGTTTTAAAAACTGTGTACTAAAATGTTTGAAGTGTTTTCTTTTCGTCTGAAACAACACAAACCAGCCCTTGTTTCCGCAGTTTTCGTGCTTTCCTCAAAGGTTAAAACTCCAGGATCAATGTATATTAGGTTTCTTTCAAGAGCCAGTGTGTCAATAACTTGCTAAACCCTCCCAACTTATCAAAAGAAGGGGGAAAAGCACATTAAGGCAAATAACATTAAACTGAATTAGATTAGGTTAAATCCCCTGTGTATTTATTTTACAGTTTTTCTTCTAAAAGATATCTAAGTCACCTTGTAAGTAGGTACGTTTATTCACGTTAGGTATTTGATGGAGATAAACGACCTTGTTAAAGTTCGTTTAACAACTCATTGACAGACATCATGGCTCTGATCAGGGAATTCTGCCTTTTCCTGTTTCGTAATATGTGTTTGTAGTTGTTGATAATTGTCAGAAACATTGCATTTCTTTTTGTTGCACGATATCGATCAAACGATCATTTTATGGCTGTTTAATTGTTCTCTCAATTTCAATAAACAGTTTTGTGTAAAAAATGCCAACAACTTTGCGTAGGTATTTGGAGGATTTTTTTAAAATAAACTGAGTTATTCTTTTTTGTGGTAAATTTATTGTTGGATAGTTACGTCGCAGGGTACTGTACGTGGGACACTACCATTTGTCAGAACTGGAGGCAAAAGCAATGTACAAACTGACTAGCATCTAAATTCTCCTTACAATACACCTACTTGATCAAACATACAAGTCATGAGAATCAAGGCAATGATCACCAGAGATAGGATGTCTTGATATTTAAACCAATTCTCCCAACTAGCTCCATAAGTAATGTATGAAGAACGCTGAGAAGAAAATACGTTTTGATGCTGGAGCTGAAGGGTTATAATGGTGCTTACCATTTTGCAAGTGCCTCGCCGTTTGGAAGAGGTTCCGCAGCGTAGAACCAGCCGGTTTTATTTTAGGATTTCGTTCACGAACTGAAGAACTTGAACTGAACACTGACCTTGTGCAAGCATAATAAACAGCTCCACAGGAGAGTAAATATTGGTCTATTGATGGTTTATGTGTGACCTCATGGCGGCCATGTTGGTGTACAGGAACAATAAGATTTTTCTCCTCTGGGACTTAAAAGTGCACCTAGCCCCCAATTTTTTTTTTCGCTTAAATAAATCTTTGCACCTGTTCGAAACATATTGCGCTATTTGGCGCCTTTTCAACCAAATTTTGACTCTTTATAGGCTGTAAAAGTTACGAAATCTAGCCATCGTCTGTCCCATGACCGACCTAGTAAGAGGCATGGGTCTATTCCTTACCTGACGTCACAAACTGATTTGCATTGTATTAAGTCTTTGTAAAAATGCATGCAAAGCAGTTTGTGACGTCATGTAAGGAATAGACCCATGCCCCTTACTAGCTCGGTCATGGGACAGATGACGGCTAGATTTCGTAACTTTTACAGCCTATAAAAAGTCAAGATTTGGTTGAAAAAAGGCGCAAAAAGGCTCAATCCGTTTCGAACAGGTGCAGAGATTTATTTAAGCGAAAAAGTTTTTTTGGGGGGTTAGGTGCACTTCGGATCCATTTTTATGCAAACTATATGAAAAAATTTTCTTTTGTTTTGAACACCAACATGGCGGCAATGCAAACCATCTATAGCTTTCGTTTGAATTGTCACAGAATACATTCCACTTTGGAGCATTGCTGCTTTCTCAGCAAAGTGGTTTTCATTTTCTTGTGTGCGTCAGTGTGTGTGTGTTTGTACTACCCATGCATAGATGCAACTACATTTCTATTCATCATAATTAGAGGCGTTCAGTTCACCATACAATATAAAGCCCAGTTAAAGTTCAGTTTTC
Source organism: Pavona decussata (assembly GCF_977016875.1). Lineage (NCBI taxonomy): Eukaryota > Metazoa > Cnidaria > Anthozoa > Scleractinia > Agariciidae > Pavona > Pavona decussata. The sequence goes on from NW_028145546.1 coordinate 480,084, forward strand.
ATTTGCCATTCAGTTAAAATTTGATAGCCACGAAAGATCAGTAATCTTGAGACTTACTCGGTAGCGATTCCTAACGGCCCTCAGTTCCAGTTGACTAAAAGTTGGTTGAAAGAAACTTCATATCAAGAGATACGGAAAAGGTCCAGTAACCATCTACTTTTTATTTTACTCACCGTACTTAAAAATAAAATACAAAAGTGGAACAATTACAAATTGGAAGCGGGGAGTAAAACTAAAACTTCAAACTGCACGTGTGTTCAAGGAACCATCTTGTAGGTCTTGTACAGCATGGTAACAGCAATACAAGTAAGTCAGCCGGACGCATGCTCCGTGGCTTTCACTTCGATCGATGGTCGCACTCTAGGATTTCACCCACAGACTCAAAAGTGAGAACCACCTTGTACAGCATAATAAACAGCACCACAGGAACGTACTGCTCAGAAGCTTACATTTGAATGGTCACACTTGAGAATTTCACCCACAGACTCAAAAGTGAGACCCATCTTGTACAGCATAATAAACGGCACCACAGGAAAGTGCTGCTCAGTAGCTTTCATTTGAATGGTCACACTGTAGGATTTTCAGTATCGACAGGACAGGTTCAACTCAAGGTTTACATCAACTTAAAACTGAATAAACGAGTCTAATAAAACACGACTAATGTGTAGCTTTCATTAAATATGCTATCGACTTTAGGATCTTGTCCACATGCCCAAAATAGCAAAAATTAAAACAACCTAGTACATTAACCGGGATTATGTACTGCTCATTTGAATAACAATACAGTTAGGATTCCATCTACATGACAGGCTTAAAAGCGCCAACCATCAGTCGTGTACGGCATAACAAATAGCACCACTATACCTTTATTGCTCGGCATAGAGTTTCTGTTACTCTGAACCTTCTTTCCCGGCTTCAAAAGCTAGAATCACACTCCTTGATCGAAGGATTTTACTCTGGGAACCAACCGGTGATACGTTTTAAGGACCGATGCCTACTAATACAGAAGTATTTTTGTGCGGTTTATAACTATGCGGGAAAGGCAGACTTAAGCAAGGGTTATTGGATTCCAAAAAGAAAATTGGGTGTAACCACGTATTTTTCAGACATAATTAAGCAACAATAATCCAAAAAAGCAGTAAAATACAAAGCAATGCATGGCGTTTTTTTTTCCATAATGAAGCTTTATTATATCTGAAAAATGCATGGTTGCCTCCAATTTTCGTGTTTCCAAGAGCGCTTGCTAAGTTCTACTTGCTCTGCATAGTTTTAAACCAAAAATATCCCTGAATTAGTAGCCACCCCGAGTATCTCGAGATGCGCAGAACGTATGCGCAGTAACAAAAGTAGGCACCGTCCTTATTTAAAAATAAAATAAGATTCAAAACACCGTATAACGCTCGGCTTTGTAGTGGACAATGAGAGAGAAAGTCGTCGTTGAAGCCGGTCTAAAAAATGCCGCACGTAGAGGCGTATAACCAAGGGTCAAAGTTGCGTGAAATCAGGGTTAAAATATGAAGCCTGTAAAATAAGGATTGTATGAAGAGAGATGATGTTCTTAGAGAGAACATGTATCAATTAAAATCTTATGTGCAAAAAATGAAAGATCCTGTAAAGATCATACACGTAAGAAGCACTCTAACACGGCATGGTCTCGTTGTTGGTAGTGTCCACTTAAAGATTTCTAGATATAGTAGTGACGGTAGGAAAGTTTGAATCTTTTACATGGATGACGTTTCGATCAAAAATCGAGGGCGCCCAGTTCGATAAATCTGTCTCAGGGATGGGCTATTTTATTTCAAGAAGAGGGCTGACCAATAATTTTCTGCCCGAATTTGTTGTCTGAACTTCGTTTCAATAGGTTGGAAGATAATTCTTTGCTTTGCTACGCTGTGCACGATTGTTTTCCTTATGCAAAAGTTTCACGGTAATAATTGCTCTGTATGTGCCCAAACACCCCCCCGCCCCCCCCCCCCCCCCAAAAAGGAGAAAATACAGCAAATGCGTTACTGAATACGTTTCAGTTCATGCCCTAAAGCTCCCTCACAATTTGTTCCTTGAGATGTAATGAAGAGCAGTACCGGACTATACACCGATATTTGAAGAAATGAAGGATGGCAGGATGCAATAATTTGATCATTTTTGAAGAACTTCAGAGACAACTTTCTAATCGTTGGAAATCAACGTAACAAGAAGAGGATGTTTGATCCTATGAAAATTATTCTTTTCACTGAATTAAAAACAAATGTGGTATGCCATATACCGTCTGCGAAGTAATTTATAACGGTTGTGTAATAAGTACTGATATCAGTCTTGGCTTGAGCTAATTAAATTTGCCATGTCTGAACTCGACAGACATGAATAAGTCCAAGCGCGTTGAAAACCTAAGGTTACTTGGGAGGAGTTGGTTTTAATTAATTACTCCCCAACAGTGCACTGACGGCATCAATGCAATAACGAGTTTTGGAGGAACTGGTTAGAAAAACCAATATGTATAAGCAGTAACATACATGGAAAGAGTTAAACTGCAATGACCAAAAAATGACATGTTACAGCTGGAAATACCACTCCAAAAACGAACGTTTTCTGTTCTCCCTAATGTAATTTTCCTTGTTTTGTCCATCAGCAAGGAATTACATCTATTTTAAGCCCATAACAGTTCATATCCCTTTTCCCGGCCGCAAAGACCAAACAAAAAATCAATTTTCTTTTGAAAAGGGGTCAAAGAAAGCAGCAATTTGTCGGCCCTTTTGATTCAGGAGGCGCTTGCCCTTTCGGGGAGGAAAATTAATCATCTCTTCTTGTTGACACTATGAATGTACGCCAAAAGATACTAAGCATATTATTGCTATTTCAATTCAGTAGATATAAAAAATAATCCATTTTAGTACTTGGCCTATCAGCCAAGGTTAATTCTTCGATTTACCATACTAAAAAAAAAAAAACCAGTAGAACTCTGGTTAACTCAGGGCCCATTGATTTTGTGTTGTGCCAGATGGTCCACTGGCTTGGGGCTTTCTACGGATACAGCTATTTCAATAAACGTTGTCGGTTCAAAGCATAAAGCTAAAAGACAAGACCGAAAGTTTATGTGGGATTTTTATGAATAAATTTATCAAAATCAGTCATGCCTGGAGAAAACAATAGGTTGTAATTAGCAGTACAATGACCTGTGAGACCTGCACGTGCAGGGATGATTTTGATGAAATTATTCATAAAAAATAATCCCACAAAACATTGCGGTCTTGTCTTTTAGCTTTATTTTGATCCGACAACGTTAATTGAAATAGCTGTATATGCGAGCTAAAATAGTATACAACTGAACTAATCTCCTGCCTCCTGTAATGACAGTTTCATTCTCATGTCTTATGATCATCAGTTTCGGTGTAGTTTACCTAAGTTCGAATCGGGTTGACCTGCACAACCAAAGAAATTCACAAGATCCACATGTGTTTTATTTTAGAATTTTTTTTTTCAAGCGGCAAAAGACGAGTTGCGTCTTACAAAGAAAACTTTATTGGAACTGTTTCAGCTATTACCCTTGAAGTGTTCTTTTCCCTTGTTCACCGTATTTTTGTCAAAGGGGTTTGTATCTTTGTTTCATTAATCGATATGTAGCTTCAATTTCGAGATTCGAGGTAATTATAAAGAGAATCATTCCGGTTATAATTGCACAGCCGGGATAGTTATTGATTTTTAGCCAATATCATTGTACTTTCTTAATGCTTTGTTAATTAACCGGGATTGTTCGCTGACGAGGTCGACATTTGTGAACCTCGTTTCCTGGCATATGTGAATACATTAGTACAATTATACCTTCCTTCTCTTCTTCCTTCCGATTATCTCTTTACTGAAGACTAATATCACCTTGCCGCTTTGCTGACGTATTTCGTAAACGGCTTACCGGTCCCCCCGTATTACTTTTATCTAATATTATTTTTTATCTAATTTCAACTAACATCACCTGGCAACTTTGATGACGTATTTCACAATTAGGTAAAGGGCTTGTCTCCATATTATTTTTTATCTAATGCTATAAACTACTTATGTATTTTTTATCTAATGAAACCTTTTTCATATGTACGTACATTTCACCACCCCAATTCAAAGGTTGCACCTTGTCACCGCCCAAAAATTCCAAAGATATTTTTATATATTTAGCAAAGTTCCATAACTCATAATTAATGATACATATTGTATTAAATTTGTAACGTTTCGCACCTTTGCTTTTCCGTGTTTTAAATATATCGTTACTGCATGCTTAATATCTTCTCTTATGCCAAGTCAAAGTTAAAGAAATTCCAGCAAATACAAATGATTCAGTTGTGAAATTCGTAAACACCAGTCAATAAATGAATTATTTCTATTTCTAGAAAGATAATATTTTCATGGTAAAGGGCGCGTACATTTTTTTCAGGAAGATGTAATCTAGATAAGCATGGCCCCATAGGCCTGGCGCATTTTCTTGTTTTTAAAACATGGACATAAATGTTATCAAAACAAGTTGATTGAGTGAAACTTCACAGTAAGAATTTTATTGCGTGCGAGTTTGTTTGCAAGAGACTTCCTTTCACTAGCGACCATCTGGTGTCTTGAACTTTAGAGATATTTTAAAGGAGAAAAATTAAATTGGTTACCTAGCAAGTTACACTGATCGAAGAAAATGAGGCCATTTCCTACTCCGACAAACTCATAATACTTTAAAACCATTATAGTTCTTCCTAAATCCTTAGACAAAAGGAAGTTTAAGTTACAAATTAAGAGAAAAAAAGGCTATCCCGTTGTTACAGTGAGTACACATTTCATAAAGTCGCAAATACGGTATGGGTTATGGAATAGCTATTCCATTTACGTCAAAGACCTATTTTTAACAGACAAACACTGAAAGCTAAGAATTGCTGAAGAGGTTTGAGCGGGATGTTTGTCTCTTGTGGTTTGCGTTTGTAGAGGGGGTCTGCCTACTATTAGCACACCAAATTGACAATCAATTGATTCTGATCATGGTATAAAGCCTCGTCTACACGAGCAATTTTTATGTGGCAACTGTATGTGGCAATTTCTATTTGCCCGTGTAGATGGCTCGACAAATATTTGTTGTCAATTTGCGTCAGTAATAATTTCGCACAGCGGAGATGTTCATGTAACGGCAAAAAGCAAGATGGCGCCATGCTGGGTGCGCAAATGTTACAAATGCGCAATTGTCACATTTTGTGTGGCATCTCGTCTACACGGACAATTTTTTTAATGTGGCAATTTTTATTTGCCACATAAAAACTAACACGCCATCTTTTCAGCAAATGCAGCTGTGACATAAAAATTGGTCATTTCTCATCATCTACACGGGCAAATAAAAATTGCCACATAAAAATTGCCATATAAAAATTGCTCGGGTTGACGGGGCTTAAGACGCGTACATATTTGTAGCTAATTTTTGAACCCGCGTTATTTGATCTGTGTGTATGGTTGGACTGTTCGAAAGAATTTGAATGAACAGCCAAACAAACTAAAACCTGCTAATCGAGCCTGGAGAACTCAGTCACAGCAAAACAACAACGACAACAAATGACAAATGATCAGCATTTCCAAACAATAAATGATCATAAAGAACAGAGAAAAGAGTTAAATTCTTGAGACATTTGTTTGAAGTTTTCAGCCCTTCTGAGATCACCAACAAGTGGTTTTATGACCTTTTATGCCTGACCGCGATGCTGTCTCACCCCACCCCACCCCCTCCCCGTCAATCATCTCTAGAATTTAAATTTAACCACATCCAAACAAATTTCAAATCTTTTGAATTAACAGAGGGCGTTGTTGAGAAATGGAAAATGGAACCATTTAAAAACTCTGGAAAGAGGCTGATTTTGACCGTAAGACGTTAACGAGTCTCTCTCCGCGGTGAGGGAAACGCTCTCATATTGTTCCACTGAAAAACGTGCACGCCACGGGACGAAGCAGTGAACTTGTATCCAAGGTAGCACACTTCAGAGACTCAATGAGAACTAGTTGAGAGAGAAAGGACACTTTCAGACAACTTGAATTCTGAAAACGAGGGTTTATCAAATAAGGTAGTGGCGGTACATATTGCGCCACACACCTTGAGTTTAGGCTGAGCGACACTGTGCGGGTTTTCTATTTGAGAGGGGCGTCAGTTGAAACCAAGAGCGAGCAATCTAATTGTTTTAGCATATTCAACAAAGAAATTCGATAAAAACAATGGCTTATTTCAGTTCCCGCTAGTTAGATTAAGAGGTCGGCAATTTTCTTTGCTCGCGCTTCAGGGAACTGGTCTTGCTTACCCAATCAGATTGCGAGTTTGTCGTACAGTTGGTCGATGGGTAACGCTGATAATTGATAACTGGTCTTACTATGGAGACAATCTTTCAGCTGGTGCTAAACCACTGTTGGATCTGTCTCCTTTCAAAGCCTAATCAACTGTTGGAGTCAGCATGCTGAGACCGCAGTCAAGCGACAAGTCAGTGCGCGCGCATCCGTTCAAGAGAAGCGCGCGCAGATCACAGCTTGATTGTTACGTCAGCTTTAAACCGCGGCTTTGTTTGGCAGACACCCGGGCGCTTTCTTTTTAACAAACATTTTGGTTTAACCCGTTGAAATGCAAATGGTACGTGGGGATCAAACTTGTCCCGTTCCAACCGATTGAAACGGAAATTACCATCCATTTTCACAAAATTTCCATCCGTCCACTTTGTTGTCTCCTTGCGCCATCATGTAACTTTATCTTTTTTTTATCTAGCGATGAGATTGCAAGATTTTGCAAAAATTTTACAAAAAGCCTTTGCATTTGCCGAGAAGTTTCCAGGAATTTCCAACCGAAAGCGCTGTGAACGAAAACATCACACTGAATGGCTTGTCAGGCTGTTAGCAACCAGCCCATAAGAGTAGTAATGACAGACCCTGGTGCAATTCTCGAGTTCACGTTTTTCTTATTTCAAGTCTAGATCTTTCAAAAGGCTAGGAAGTGGAGGCTGTTTCAGTAAGAATCCACGTGAGGAAAACTGACGAGAAAGTAAATCACTTTGAGCCGCATGAGGAAGATGTCAACTGTAACTTACAGGATACCTAGAACGGTTTGGAATGTCAAAGTAACTGTTCGTGTTTGCTTCGTTTTTACCTAATTACTTCGCGCCCAAAAACGCGCTTGGCGTTAGTTAGGTTAGTTGTATTTTCTTCGAGTTCTTCAGTATTGACTGCCAGTGTCTGGTCATGCAAGAAGCATGCAGTAGGCAAGCTACCTAACTACTCAAACATGTCCAGTATACACAACTCAGGCACTGCGGAAAGATCAAACTCAGGAAACCCTTAGCTAAAAGGCGACCGCCAAAATGAGAAGTGTCGAAATTGGACTTCATAGTCGGTAGCACTCATTGTCTCATGGTCTAGCTTGTTATTTCAGATTTAACTGATAGATTTCCCTTGTTTTTTTGACCTGTTAGTGGCAGTACCACATAGAGCGATATATGTGGTCCGTGTTCTTACAGGAAGGCTCACCTGAAAGCTGGTCGCTAAACATGTTGGGCCTAGCTAACCACAGAAATAGCTCAAATAACTGCAAGGCTGATCTGACTCCGTAGGTCTAGAAAACCAGAAGCATATAACCCCGGAGCGATTAGGTCTGTCGCAAAGCTGGGTTTCATTAGCGCGCGAGATTAGCCAATCAGAATTTACTTCCTAATATGGATACACGCGACCATTGCGTGAGCCTCGCGCGAGTGCTCAGGGAAAAGCTACATCGCGTTGTAAACAATGTCATCGGTGCGCTGCAAAAGAAAATTGCAGTTTGTTGAGGTCAAGTTTGACCAAAGTGGGACCCTTATTCAATCTAAACGCCCTAGAGTGACTGCGACCGAAAGTCCCAAATGCAACTTCGCGAAGTTAGGAAGTTCACGTAACGATGCGAGCGCAAATGCTCAAGAAAATTTGTCACTCCGGCAGCGAGGATATTGTTTTATCGCTCCGCGACCAGTCCAGCTGTGTGCAGAAAATTACCAAAAGACGAGTAATAACCCTGTAAATGGCCTTCAGTCGGACACTTCGAACATAACGGGGAAAGAAACGCCAATAAAGTCAAGCTACACAACATCCACTACGCCGATCCATTCCGATGTCGGCGATAATTGGATTCAGCGAGCTAAAAAAGTTGTTTCTGCCAAAGCTCCAGGATTTCAATTCACATTGTGGAAGGCTGGCCACGGTGAAGTATGTATGGTGTCAAAAGCTGACTTGTCTGGGTACGATCCAAACTTGTTAGCGAATGGTTGTGCTCCAGTGTGTTTACATGTTTCCTCGGACGGGAACTACGCCATTAAAGTACTCTTTCGTGAAGCATTTAAAGGCGCACTTAAGGATGAAGGTGATTTGACCTCTCTCCTTGACATTATGAACAGCTACAAAATTTGTCCTGGCCTGAAATCGCCATCAGAGGTCAACTCGGATTTGAAACGGACATGGGGATTCCCTTTCCAAAGAGTCGACAGCCATAAATGTTTACTGCTACATCTACCTGGCAACAAAAAGCAAGTACCTGGCTCTGCACTCTTGATGTATGTACAGATTGCAAGAAACTTTACTGGAAACTGAGTAATATCGCGAAGAAACGTCGAAGTAACGGAAGAAATCGTGTGCAGAAGTCTTCAACGTGTAATTGGAAGTTCGTAAGTCCGAAAAGTGCAAAGAAAAGAGTGCGTAATCTAACGGCGGATGCGCGACGACTAACGAAGGAAGTCGAAAGACTGAGGAAAAAACTTGACGTTTCTCTCTCTCCTGAGTTGTCTAGTGAGATGAGGCAAATTACGTCCAAAATAAGTTCACAGTATCACGAATGTTTGGACGATATTTTCGAGGAAGCGGAAAAGAAAACGAAAGGAAAGGGCGGACTGATGAAAGAAATGTGGAAGCAGGATGTGGACGACAGAAAGGCCTTTTGGAAAGATCAGTGTCGAAACGTAAGGCGTCAAAAATTTGATTTTCCTGTAAGTGTGAAATTTTTAAAATTAACCTCTCTGAAAATCTCGGTATTTTGCTTTTGGGAACAAACTGTTTTATCATTTTCTCTTTTATCAGTTCTTATATATTTACTTAATCAGAATTGTTACATGTACATCCGCTTGCGTTACAAAATATTGTTATGTAAAATAAATTTTGCCTCCTAGAATTTCAGTCAACCTTGCTCTGCTCAGAGTTTAAGATAATTTCTTATCGTCATATTTCTGACCGCTTGTTTAAAAGGAGCCACTGCAAGTAACACTTTGATAACAGTTAAATTTAGGCCTGTATGCTTTGGTCACGCAATAACAAAAGAAAAAAAACATGAATTGTTTACAAAGTGAAAATTTGAAGAAATAGCTCCGGGAAATAGCTGTCATAAATGGCAACCCGTAAACCACTTTTTCAGCTTTTGTTCAATCTAAGCGATCCTATTTTTTTCTTCATTTAAATTAGGAAAGGGAAGAACTGGTAATAGATGGTCTGCAATAACATACAGGATTGCACTGGCGGTGTTCACCCGCAGTCCAGCAGCATATGAAGCACTAAAAAGCTATCACATTTTGAACCTGCCATCAGTGTCTTCATTAAAGCAGTTCACTTCTGCAAACACCCAAGCGGCTGGTTTAAACCTCCCACATCTGCATGATGCAAAATTAACATATGCTGCATACAAAGTGGAAAGGAAAGACCAGGGTTTTCCCGAGCCTAAGGATACAGGTGTACTTGTTTTTGATGAGGTGAAAGTGGTGATGAAAGTCCACTGGAATAGTGCAAACAATGGGTAAGACTGTTTTTTAACCATCAAACGAGTAGCATGGTAAAATCTGATCAGTTTATTAGCTTTCAATATATAAACGGAATAATTCTGGAGGAGCATAAAGGCATTAAGGGACTATATCACATGTTGGCTCTTG
>NW_028145546.1:495000-712500 GCF_977016875.1 Pavona decussata
AACATCCTCATTAAATCCTTGAAGTTCATGAAGGATCCTGGCAAAGGTCTTTGCAAGATCCTTACTATCAAGGATCCTTTTAAGATCCGTCAAAGATAATTCAGCTTAATTTAAAAATCCTTTAGGAGCCCTAAGGATCCTGACAAAGATCTTTGCAAGATCTTCGAAGGATCCTTATTAAATTGTTGAAGATTTTGGCAAAGATCTCTTGCAAGATCTTTGAAAGGATCTTTTAAAGATTCTTCAAAGATCCTCATTAAATCCTTGAGGATCCTGGCAAAGATCTTTGCAGGATCTTCAAAAGGATCTTTCTAAGATTCTTTAAAGATCCTCATTAAATCCTTGAGGATCCTGGCAAAGATCTTTGCAAGATCTTTAAAAGGATCTTTCTAAGATTCTTTAAAGATCCTCATTAAATCCTTGAGGATCCTGGCAAAGATCTTTGCAAGATCTTTAAAAGGATCTTTGTAAGATTCTTCAAAGATCCTCATTAAATCCTTGAGGATCCTGAAGGATCCTTGCAAAGATCTTTGCAAGATCTTTAAAAGGATCTTTGTAAGATTCTTCAAAGATCCTCATCAAATCTTTGAGGATCTTGAAGGATCCTTGCAAAGATCTTTGCAGGAATCTTTGCAAGGATCTTACAAAGATCCTTGCAAGATCCTTACCAATTCCTTGAGGATCTTTGCAGATAGTATAACAAGATCTTGCATATGCAGGATCTTTGAAGATCTTTGGAGGATCTTCAAAGATCCTATAAGGATCCTTTGAGGATCTTTATCTTTAAAGATCTTTGGCAGGTCTTTGAAGATCTTTAAAGATCCTTGAAGATCCTGTGAGGTTTTTCACCAGGGAACCGGGGTCACCGAAAAAACCGACACTTTGAAATTTAAAGAAATATTCTTGTTTTTGATTGGTTTACAAACTACCAAAGCCAGACTCCTTTGTTGTGAACGTGACCTGTGATTGGCTTATCAATGTTGGGTGGCCTCGGTTGAGTTCGTTGCACTGTATTTATTTCATACTAATGTTCACCATATACCTCAATATTGCTAAGCAATTAATTCAAAAATGTGAAATTTTACTTAAAAAAATTATATTTGAAGTTTCCAGTGCTTTGCCTTGAGCATTTTGTTTTCCATGAATTCAGTTTTACACGTTGAAAGTTTAAGATGTCGCTTATTACTCTTGGTCTGAGTGATGGAAAGTGCATGCAGTAAATATGGAGACAGCATAATAATAGCACTTTAATACCTCCACTAGCTAACCCAACCAGGACTCAGAACTCTTATATGATGAGCTGATCAGTAGACAAATTATTGCTTGCTTCGGTATCATCTGATTTTGTTTTATGTTAATAAATCTCATTATCTTTACCTCTGTTTGAAATAAATTTTTCTGTTTAGTTGAAAAGCTTGATTGCTGCACTTCACTCCTCTCGTCAAGCAAATGGTAGCCGAAGAAAGGATTTCAATTTATATGGAGTGAAGTTTGGATGGCAAGTCATTAAAGATCTGTGGAGGAGAGAGATGGCTAGAGCAAAGAATGGTAGAATGCGACGGGTGCCACAGCTATGTTACAGACACGTCTACAGAGACTGTTGGACAAGGCTCAATGTCAAACCAGCAAAAATCATGCAGGTTCATACTTGAATTAGAAAGTTAGATAGAAATGGCAGTCATACATTTGTCAATGAGCACAACTTGTGGAAACCATGCATATAATTTTGTTATGCATGGATGCAAGAATTTCATTAGTACATAAAAAGGAATTCATGTTAGACAAAGTTATGCACTTCATTATTTTATAATGTAATTGAATATCAATGTATGAAGTCATTAACCCTTTGCATACAACATACCATCTTAAATTGGCACCTGCCTAAGCTGTTTCAAATGATAGTAACTGACAACTACAATTAATAATAAAAAAGAAAGAAGACAGTATTGTAATAATATTATTTTGAAAAATTTACAATTTCTTTAAATTGCAGCAAAATGGAGTTATTGCTGAACTCTCTGAATACAAGGAAAGTAATCCACCAGATGCTGAAAATGTTGGAAAGACCATTGAATACCTAGATGCTTACCGCCAGTTATTCGAAAGGGGTATATTGAGTCATGAAAAGATCACAAATGAGCATTCCAGTGTTTTGCAAAACATGTCTAATGGTTATAACTTCTTTGTTGGCTGGGCTGACTATGCCTGGGAGCAAGGTAGACTTCCATTGTTTAAATGAAAAAAAAATTAAATGTCCATAATTTGTGACAGTTCTCTCATTGACAGATTTCCTGTTTTCAATCTATTCGCAATTGTATAACCATTATGACAATTCCTTCATTGACAGAATTTCTGTTATGAATCTATTGTACACTCAAAGACCTCTATAGTCTTTATAGTTTCTATTTGACAATGTTCAAAAAGGAATACCATAAATATTGGTAGTATACACATAAGTGATTGTTACAAGACAAATATCAATACAACCAAGCAGCTACATGTGTGCAATGTATGTATTTCACGCTTGTTTTGATTCAAATCTCTTGTCAATTTACAGAGCCAAACTTGACTGCTTCCAACCAAAAAGGGTTTCTTGCATGGCAGGTAAGTAACTTTTTTTGTATCAAATTATTCAATATTCAGTACGTATCATTATGACAGTGAAGCTGTTTTTTTATTGGTAGAGGCAAGTTTAATAACAATTAAAAATCCAAATATCAACAACTTGTTAGTAATAAGCTTGCTAGGTAATCAAGCTACATGTGGAAGACTTTCATAATTCAAAAGACATTAATTTTTAATGAAAATAATTCCATGTCAAGTTGTTTCCCTCTCTTTTTTTTTTCCCCAGAATTAGAAGCTAATACAAAACCTTTTTATTGTTCCCTACAGACGTGGGATTTGACAAGACTTATGTATTATGGCTTCACTGAGTTCTGCAAACACTTCGTCAGTATCTTCCCAGGCTACTACATATGGCCTCTCCGCTTAAATGGGAGTGCACTTGAAACTATATTCAGTCAGCTGAAATTCAATATGAATGGCCAGTTGTCCAGTGTCAATTACTCAGCAGCGCTTACAACACTGAAGTTAAAACGACGCATTCATGGGTGGAGGGGAAAGTTTGTCTACAGAAAGACACCATTATATGTAAAAGAAATTTCTCTAAAAAGAAAATAATGTTCACGTTTAGAGAAATTTATCTTTCATACAATTGTGTGAACACTGGGTGATTACAAATATTATCTATAAAGCTATATCAAGGTCAATTTGGTCAAATGTAGACCAAATGGCTTTTGTTATGATGTGCATTTGCTCACATTGAAGACAAATATATATCAGAAATTATGAAACTAGGGTTTTTTTTTTTTGGGGGGGGGGGGGGGGGGCAATAATGATTATATAATTATAGGCCATTTCCTGAATTGCTTTGGGCCTCTATAAATGAAACCGAGGCTAGGTGCAGTCTTTCCTATGAAAAGAAGTCTTCATTCACATGTCTTTAAAACTAATTTCAATGAGAAAGATTATGTATCTGGCCTCACTTCGACAAAGAGGCTCAAGTAACTCAGAAATGGCCTTTTTAAAAAGGAAGTGAGATTCTGATTTTAATTTCAAGTACAGAAACAAAAGCTACTTGCATCTTTTATATCAATATATAGAAAAAGTCAGCAATGTTGTGCAATTCATATTTGAAAGTGAGAAGTGATCATCGCAGTGAATTTTCCAATTTATGCAATTGGAAATTGGAAGCCTGAATTTTTTTTCAGGCTTCCAATTTCCAATTGCATAAATTGGAAAATTCACTGCGATGATCACTTCTCACTTTCATCTATATCCGCAGTTCATATATGAATTATTTCATATACTTTACATCGTTTCACTCCTCTCACGGGAAAATGGGAACCTACAATTGACCTTGCTCCCAATGTGTGGCTTCATAGCTCAGTTGGTAGAGCATCGCACCGGTAACGCGGAGGTCACGGGTTCGAATTCCGTTGAAGCCTGAATTTTTTTTTCAGGCTTCCAATTTCCAATTGCATAAATTGGAAAATTCACTGCGATGATCACTTCTCACTTTCATCTATATCCGCAGTTCATATATGAATCATTTCATATACTTTACATCGTTTCACTCCTCTCACGGGAAAATGGGAACCTACAATTGACCTTGCTCCCAATGTGTGGCTTCATAGCTCAGTTGGTAGAGCATCGCACCGGTAACGCGGAGGTCACGGGTTCGAATCCCGTTGAAGCCTGAATTTTTTTTTCAGGCTTCCAATTTCCAATTGCATAAATTGGAAAATTCACTGCGATGATCACTTCTCACTTTCATCTATATCCGCAGTTCATATATGAATTATTTCATATACTTTACATCAATTCATATTTGTTGACTACATGCAAAAAGTTATGTAAATCCAAGCAAATTATTTGTAAAAATGTTCTGTATGTTCTGAGGTAACAGGTACAAACACGCAGTTATATGAACTTGAGCACGAAATATCTTTTAATTAAAGCAGTAAAAGGTATTTTATTATCCCACATGCTTCCTGCTAGCCTCCCACGCAGACGTCCTTAGGGGGAAGGAAACGCGTGACTAACCCCTAAGGACGTCTGCATGGGAGGCTAGCTTCTTGCTAGAAATTATATACATTGTAAAAAAATAACCATAATTTAAATTGAAGATTTAAAATGATTTGATGATTTGAAAATGAATGAAGATTGTCAACAGCATTGAGATAATCAAATATTTATTTTTCTGAAAAGTATGTTGCAGTTCATGAATACACAACCACAATGGTTAACTCTCACCATCATTACATACTCAAATAAAGTGCTCTGTCTATCACACTACTCTGTCTACCACTACACTAATAACTTCACTAATGTAATGTTCAGGGGTTTTCTGTTAGGGTTATTCCTAAGCTGTTCGATAACAATTCTCTAGAGGTTTAGAACTCCCCCTCTCATAAATAAATTACAGCTGGATATTTCATACTCACATACTGACAGATATGGCAGACGTTAGTTGTTATGGATAAGCCATGATGAGTAAAGTTTGTTCAAACTGCACAAAATGTAAACCCAGACAGTTCTTTCTCTTATTTTGCAATATAGAAAATATTTTCATGGGAAAAAGACAATATTCTTCTTTATAAAAATAATAACCTTATGATAGTATGAATTTTGTGTTCTCATTTTTTGACTGGTGTTTAGATGCGAGTATGTAAACATGGTTGTGACGGCACTATCATTGTGTTTCCTGGCACAATTTGGAAACACTTCAAAGCTCTTGCTAGACTCTTAAAGTAATTTTGATGACTTTTTTTTTTGGGGGGGGGGGGGGAGGTTGGCTATCTCTTCCCCCCTGAGCGTGAGGAAACATGGCAAAAGAAAGAAGGGCCACACTGCTTTGCCAGCCTTGTCTTCATTTGCTGAATTACTTTTGGGATTTATGTTTTACAAAAGCAATAGGACTTTCCCTTGTTAACATAGCTTCATCTAAACATGAGGAGGGGTGGGTGAATTTGAGACAGATATGCAAACCAGAGATGCAGGTTTGCATATCTGTCTCAAATTCTCCTAACCCCCTTTGTGTTTGGATGAGGCTAGGAAAACATGGAAAATTGTTTTAAATGCATCTGATGATTAGTTGGCAACCTTCAGCTTATTCCTTAACATAACTTGTCTGTCCTGTGTTTGCCTCTCATGATGCTCCTCCAGACATTTCTGCGCTCTGACAAATTCATTGCACCTGATGTTGAAGATTTTGCGCAATAGTCTATTATAGAGATCTGCTTTTATGCCTGGGGAAATTTTTATGCCAATGGATATCAGTGCTTCATTAAATTTCCTATTAATGCCACCGTCACTCAACACTTGTTGTTCGGCAACCTGTAACAGCCAATTTAATTATTAGTTAAAAAATCAGGAAGCATTAGTGACCCTTTAACTCACAAGGCATGTTGAACGAACCAAGATCACGCAAACATCTATTTGTGTAATGCACATGCAAATGTGTTAGTGTGTCACAGAGGAGAGATCTTTTTACTGCAGCTGTCTAAAGGTAAGGTTCTTATTCCTTTGAAAAGGCAACCATATACAGTGTAACCGTGTTTGATGAGAAGAAGCATATGCCTCTGTGCTAACCTATTCAGGTACAAATTGATTTCCAATTCGTGGATACGCAAAGGTAAATGCAGTAGAGTGAATGGTTAAATGAAAAAAAGAAATAAAAGTAATGCTATTGATATCTCAAGCATTCGTTAAGAGGCCTAGGGGTGATAGTTTGCTTTAATAGTTCTAAACTAATCTTGAACAGTCTTCTACCAAATGAGTGATACCCATTTTGATTCACGACTCTTCCGAACACTTGCGTAAACTTTCGCAGAAAACAAATCAGTTCCACCTTCAAAACAAGTAGGTTTCCTTCATCGAGATTATGCAGAAAACTTGGGAGGTTTGTCTTTTCGTGATCCTCCATTTTCTCAATAGCGTCTATCTCCTTCAATATCATGTTCTTAAGGCTCTGCTTAGACCTTGAAAGTGGTTGGGCAATTTGTCGTAAACGTTTTTTCAGTTTCAACGCCGCCGCAGAACCTAGCTTTAAAAGCGAAACATCGTCCTCAGAAAAATCAACACTCTCTCTAGCAACCATAACTGTTGAACTAGCTTCCTGACTCTCCCTAACAAACTTAAAACCAGCGCTCGCAACACTCTCCAAAATACACGACACTATCTCCTTACCCCGGGATGGAACTGCCTTCACTATTTCCTCCATATCTCCGCTAGCTAGCACCTGCCTAACTAACTCGTACCATCTCACCTGTATTAACGCATGCTTGTCAAACGAACCCTTAACTCTTTCGGAAAATAAATCAAAGAAATGGTCATTGCAACGCTTCACTAACCCACGAAACGGTCCACTTGCCTCCAGCACATCCACATCGGCTGGCGTGCTCGAATTAAAAAAAAACCCAAAGTTCGCTCTAGCTTCTCTGAAGATCCTTTCCACCACAACCTCTTCCGAAAGCGTTTTCCCGGCTAGACTGATCGAATTTATCTTCGCTCTCGATAGTTTTTTGACGGTCTCTTTGCGAGCGGCCGCCATTTTGTTTGTTATGAATCCTTCCATATTTGGGCAAAAAATACATTCGTGCTCCTGATTGGTCGACTAATAAACCCCAGCTTGTTTCAAAACATTATAGCGGAATTTAGACGCTTCGGGGTTATAAGCTTCTGAGAAAACTTAACACGACTACGTAGTCAGATCAGCCTTGCAGTTCTTTGAGCTACTATGTTACCATGCTACTATTTTTGGCTGATCCTGCGTATACTTGCAGCATTTTCGTTTGCGGTCCTTTGCAGTTTATTCCGCTTTAAAGAAGTAGCGCTGTCGAAGACGAGAAGATCCTTTTCTGATCGAGATACAGACGGCTAACCACACTTCCTGTCGGGGGACCAAAGGGTTCGATGGATTATTCTATTAGAATAGTTGAAAGCATGTTTGGACTGAGACCAACACAGGTAGTCTGAGTTGCCATCGTTGCCAGTGTCAGTTAGTAGGCCGATGTATTAACAACAGGGAAGAGCTTTAGTCCTGCTTCAGGGAATTAACTGAATTTTTTCCATGCCACTGAAGTTCCCATTTTACCCGCGCGGTGTTTCTCGCTCGCAGAGAAACTACAACCCTACAGACGATGTTTTGCCTAATGGATCTGTACTCTGACTTACTTCCCAACATTGCATTAATTTAGCTTCAATTATGTTTCGAAAAGAATAGCCCGCACAACAGGAATTACTTTTCTAAATGGAATTTTGGGGCAAGAATATTTAAAACATCCGACTTATCAGAAAAATTGTTTATCATGAAACGTTTATCGCTCAGCCTAATATCACATCCTCTCTTGCCTTTATCTAAGCTGGATATAAGTGACTCACATTTTGCTAATCTCGTTTCAAATGTTCCGTCGAGTTGTCGGCTAACATATAGGGCGTCCTCGATTCCACTTCAAACCGAGCCAGCTGTTTGCTGGAATATAACCTGGTCGTCAGCATTTTCCTGATTATAAGCTTTCAACAGTTCAATATTATAATAAAAAACGGAGACCTTAAGGCTTCAAACTTTTTCAGCAAAGCTGACTAAGCCAGAGATCCTATTAGCGAAAACGGGAAAAAGAGATCCTATTAACCACATTGTCGCGTAAAGGGAAGGTGAACTTCCTGACTGTAAGTGACTGTAGAAAGGTTTTCTACGTACAAAGCAGCCGCAATACTGCCGAAACAGTCTGACTGACAGTTAAAGGTATTGATATTCCGTTTCTTCTACGACCAGAGGAAGTTATTCAGCTGCAATTAAAAAGACAAATTTGCTCAAGTATATCCTGGCGTGTGCCATTTAAAGCAGCCACAGATCCTGCCGCACACGGCTAATACAAGCTCCATTACAAACTTGAAGATGCCTTTGAACTCTACGGTCTCTACAGCTAGTCACGTTCAAATTATGAAAAAAAAAGCACAACTGGCTTTTTTAAATAATCACTAAAACAAGTGGCTTGGCAAATGATTAAGAAAACGCTTTTGATGTTCGGCTAAAACAAAAACAAGAATGCCCCGCAATGTTCAAAACAATCTTTCTGTAGCCAGCTTACAGAGACTGAATCAAGCTGCTATAAAGCCTGGTTTACACTTACAACGCAAGCATAAGCATAAGCATAAGCATAAGCATAAGCATAAGCATAAGCAAAAGCATAAGCATAAGCATAAGCATAAGCACAAGCATAGGCACAAGGACGTTTACACGTGCGATAATCATAAGCATAAGCATAAGCATAAGCATAAGGTGACAAACGCAAGCGCAGAAGCATAAAAATGTGACACAATCGCGCGGCCGGATTGCCTTTTGGCGCGAGATTTGATTACAACATGGCGGACTAGAATGTACGCTGACAACTTGTCACTGTTTTTCAGTTTCCTTTCCTTGCGCTTGTGCTTATGTTTGCGTCGTCCTGGTTTACACGTACGACGCAACGACGGAAGCACAAGCACAAGAGAATGGAAATCGTTCCATTCTCTTGTGCTTGCCGGTTTATGCTTGCGTCGTTGCGTCGTACGTGTAAACCGGAACGACGCAAGCATAAGGCGCTTATGCTTGCATCGTACCGGTTTACACGTACGTTTCTTGTGCTTCTGCTTATGCTTGCGTCGTGCGTGTAAACCAGGCTTAACATATGCCTCAGTACGGGTAAAACAGAGACTAAGTACTTCTCAATCGTAAACAGATCGAATTTGTTTCGTACATCAATTGCAACCCAATTTGTCTTTTAGCGATAGTAAAATGACTGGTTAAAAATCTTAACTGGTTATCCGGTAAATTAAAGTTCAGCTTCAAGCCACGCCGGACGATTTTTTAACGGTTGCCTTAAAAGTTGTTATCGTGTGAGAGCGAGTGGACAACTTTTAACGAAGTAATTGTGTTGCTGCAACCATGACATTGCAAGTTTTTTTCTTCAAAACCACGCAACGCATTGCCGCAAATGTTGAGTTAAAAAATCGTCGTTGAAAGTTGCCTCGTGCAACATCGTCTTTAATTAGCAAAACAACGGCCTTGCACGTGCCTTACATGCAGACTAGCACGTGAAATAACAAAGATAAAAAATAACATGTACAAATTTAAACTTTTATGGGGAATACAGGGTTGTTTAGTGTTTTGGAATATTTGAATAAAGACTCAGTTCATTCATTCATTCATTCATTCATTCATTCATTCATTCATTCATTCATTCATTCATTCATTCATTCATTCATTCATTCATTCATTCATTCATTCATTCATTCATTCATTCATTCTTTCATTCATTCATTCATTCATTCATTCATTCATTCATTCATTCATTCGTTCATTCGTTCATTCGTTCGCTCTAATGATCCTCTGGATCAGTGTGTTTACCGCTGTAGACTGACGTTACAATTAGATGAAGATGCAAAAGCGCGCGCTGCTTTCTAACCGGGAGGCGCGCGCAAGTGATTTGTCAATCATGATTCATACGGTGTTTGGCACTGACTATTGTTAACGTTAAAAACAACGTTAATGAAGCATCAAAGACGTTTCGGCCAAACAACTTCGGCCTCCATCGGTTATTTTGAAAAGCCAACTGAATCACTGCTTTGTAACGGTTCACAGTTCTGCGCGTGCTACGCCAGCAAAACGCAATGAATGGCAGCCGCGCGTGTTTACATGAGGCTCGGTCATACGGTGGTCTTTGTGCATGGTGACGTAGGTGCTTTTTATTCGCCAGGCCCCAGTTGTTCAAAGGCCGGATAACTTTGTCCAATGGATAAGTCACTATCCGACAGTTTCAATCTGTGCAAAGATTTCAGTATTTCATCGTAAGTCACTATCCGACAGTTTCAATCTGTGCAAAGATTTCAGTATTTCATCGTGTACAAGCGAATATGCACACTCTAACCACAGTCTAGTTTAGGAGTGAACGAAAACCTTGGACAACGTTTAACGTAAAGTATATTTTAGACCCCGAATAGTGCGATATCCAGCCTGAGCGGATAAAGTTATCCGGCCTTTGAACAACTGGGGCCAGGCTGCTTGGCCAGACCGGCCAGTCTGTAAATCAAATGCGTCAATTTGAAGATCGCGATGGTCTTTGAAATGTAGAGGATCACACGACGCACAAATATCGTGTTGTGAACACTTTTCATCGCTGGGTTTCTTGTAGTGGAGACGCACGTGTTAAACGCCACTTTGGCGTGTAAATAAACCAAACTGGTTACAGGTCTGACACCACTGGTCTGACACTACGGTAGCCTGCGAACGCGAACGCGATTTCAGGCTGTCGCTAACACTAAGGCAAACTAAGGACAATTTTATTTAGCCTGTAGGGTAGTTCTTTGGCATCCTGCGGACGAGGTTATGTCCATAGCCTGGACACCGGTGTCAGAAGCCGCTGCGGCAGTTCCACCATTGTATTATTATTATTATTATTATTATTATTTTGGAAGGGGGGCCGGGGGGTAGGTGGGATTGGGCAAATACCAAATGCAAAATATCCTACGCAGTCTTTGTTTTGCAAAAGGAAACATCGTGAATAGCATATCAAAGCAACGAAAACAACTTGCACTCAAAAAATTCTCGCTTTTGGCCACGAAAAAAGAACCTATCTTCCCCACAGAAATAACACGTTCCATCCACTAATGGGATGGTTTTGAGCCACTTGAATTTTGGATCACGCGACATTGTGGAATAAGCCGGACGTGGAACTTTTTCTTATCGGACGGACCTCTTTGTGTATCACCTGTAGGTGAGGGAGCTTTCCGGCTGAAATATTATTATTATTTTGTGAAAAAGGAATCAGATACACGCACTGGACGTCACACAAAGTGAAAGAACACAAATTTAAAAAAAAATATAAGGCCAGTACAACTTTAGAAAACAGGGGAAATTTGTTGCAGGCAAATATTTCGACAAGTCTTGCACAGATCTTCCACAGGGTCAAAAGTAAGAATGAGGAAATATTGGTCAAAATATTGGCCTGCCTTGTGCCCGCTGTATTAGCCTTGTACTTTTGTTTTTGAGCCGTTTTGGTGTGCTTGTCCTGCGTTGGTCCTGCGTTGCGTTGGTCTTGTAAAAGCGGAAAATTTCTTTGTTCACTTATTTCCCTAGATGGAAAAGAAAGAATGAAAAGATCGGGACAGGAAGAAAAGGGAGGGGAACAACAGGAAAAACAATGCACGTGATTGGCTAGAAAGCAAGCGATGACGCAAAGACATGCGCAGTTTGAATGGCAGCCCAGAGTGCATTGCGTCACTAGACAAAGACGAGGAGCGATCAGGGAGCGGCGCGTTTACAAAGATGGAGTCAGAGAGGGAACAAAGTAAGGGTTTTGCTCTTGATAAATTGTTATTTTTGTGCTGTTGATCACGTTTTTACATAAATGGTTTACTTTATCAAGTTTCTGTGTTGTTTAAGTCGAGCCTTGGTGGCGTACAGAGGGCCTTATGTCGCGTGGATTCGCCCTATTTTGTTTCGAACTTCTTCGACAGCCTTTTGTTTCTGGGACTCGGTAGCCATCTTTTCCTTCTCCTTCTATGCTTTTTTGTCGACCTTTTTGGGGGTAAATTCGATTTTTAGCTCGTTGATGTCGTTTAGTCGTTTCTATTGTTCGAGGATCACGCGGGATGGCGATAGAAACATCTGCTGTCGTTTCAAGTTTTAGCTTTCTTCCCGGAAGATTGAAAACGGTGAATTTTCGCTTCTTCGACGATCAAGGCGTTGTACGGGTATTCCCTGACTCCTTTACCCACCCTTTTGAACGGTTTTGGCCTCCTTCGATCGTTTTTTCTTTGATGATGAAACACGTGTTGTAGACATAGACGTCTTTCTCGTCTCTTTGATTCCAAATACGCCCAGTTTTTCCTTTGAGCAATTTTCAAAGCCTTTCTCCTCCATTTAGAC
The DNA here is from genome assembly GCF_977016875.1 of Pavona decussata. NCBI lineage: Eukaryota > Metazoa > Cnidaria > Anthozoa > Scleractinia > Agariciidae > Pavona > Pavona decussata. Next base: position 507,473 of record NW_028145546.1, read on the forward strand.
TTGTTCCCCATTTTAGCACCCCTTTCGAAATATGGGTACTGCCTTCGAGCAACCAGTGTGTGTTGAGTCGAGTTTATTGGACAAGAATGCTTCGCGTATTTCACAGCAACCTAAATGGCGGATAATGAATCAGATAGCGACGAAGAAGTCGATATCCTTTCAAGTGTAGACGAAGGAAGGGATCCTGTTATGTTTGGAGAGCATTTTTCCCACCATTTTCGACCATCAGCCATTTCCCTTGGCCACATCGGAAGCCTTCATGGATCCACGGGCTTTTCCTTCCCGGAGCAACAACACGTAGCGAGGTAAATTCCTCTTGCAAATTACCCCATATTACATGTCCGCCATATTTTCTTTGTCTTCGTGAAAGAAACATGCAATGTCGCTTGGATTTTACGAGGGAAGGTTCTGTAACTGTACTGCTTTGTATGGGTTGGCTAGGAGGAAAAGTCAAGTAAACAGATGCGAAAGAATCAATCAGGAAGCATTGATCTTAATCCTGTTCGTACCGAGAGGGCACGATCCTTTTATTTCTTCTCGTTTTCGAAGTGTTTACGTGTCGCGTTGTATTGTGTGTTGACGCTATTTTCAGTACTTTCTTCATGCTGAAACATTTTGCTTCCCTTACACATCCAATCAACCGCTTTTCCCATTCTTTTAGCGCCATAGTCTTAAAGAACCGAAACATTAAGAGCTTTCGTGAATTTTTCGCTTGAAATACGTGTTCGAGACAGCGCCCTATTTGCATCGGCTTGTATTTTTTAAACTGTAGTGTTGATTTTCGCCTGGTTCTGTTCGATGTCTCCCCTGAATCAGGAAGTCAAGCAAAGGTAACAATGGGCTAGCGCGAGCTTCTCTAAAATCATCTGTACAAATCTGAACTCGGTCATCATAATATATATTTTTTTTACATCACATGAATTCACATAAGCTTATTCTTGCCATAGGCAGCAGCTGTTGATTTCGACAAGAAATCTATAGATGTGAAATCGACATGTTTCACTGTTGTGTTGTTCGCCCGATATTCGTTCTTTGTGGGTGATTCCCTGGGGTTTTTTTTTTACAAGGAAGAGGGAAGTTGATTCTTTATTTTACTCTCGTATATCTCACTGAAAACATTCCGAGCTACCTTTTCTACATATTACATATTATTTATTGGAGTTTTTATGCCACCTTACAATGTAAATCATGAGCGTGGTGAAACGTGTGGAAATTTTGACCTCCATATCTGCTGATAATCAAATTATCAAAGAAGGAACTACGATTTTTTTCTTTACAATTCGACATTTTGCTGTCATGTTTTGTTTCCTTGCTCCAGGTCATTTTTTGACATCAAAATGGTCTGATGAAAATTGAATATTTTTATTCTGGTTGGCAGAATTAAAAAAAATATATCGCCTGCAAGCATATTAATGGAAAGGCAAAAGTAAAAGGATTTTTCTTCCTTTTTGGCTGAAGGCACTTTTCAAACTAAGGATCACTGGGGAGATATACACTTCAGTGCAGTGCTAAGCATTTGGGAATAGGCTAACAAGATTGATTATTTTGATACTATCAAATATTTTGATTGGTGATGGTGTTACAATTTTATGAATTATAATTCATTTGGGGACCTCAAAATTATTATTATTTTGTGCAGTTAATAAGCGTATGGATGCTAAAATAGAACCACATAGTGCGCGCAGCGTAACCTACGCGATCTTAAGGAACTATAAAAAAGAAAACTGCTGAGTTATTATTATTATTATTATTATTATTATTATTATTATTATTATTATTATTGCTACTACTAGTATTATTATGCATTAGAGCCTGAGTACGAGTTTTGTTCCAAAAACAAAATGTTTCTGATTTTATGTGAACAACAGCAAACCAAAGGAACAAACAACAGGTGTGTGTTCAATTGCAAAGTTTATTTATTCTCAAAGTTACTGTGTTTGTTCAGAGAGAAAATTTTTGGGTTTTCTTTTTTAACTATAGGAATAAACTTTCCAGTAAGATCTAACAAACAAACAAACACAAATTTTGGAAAGGAGAGAATATTTGCCGAGAAATTGCCTTAAAGGTGTTACAGGGCAGAACTTGTTTGTGTGGTGAGGATTTTTTTCAAGTGCTGGTTTTTCAAACTTTAATTTTCACTTGGACGTGACATTTTTAAGAGTTAAAACTCAAAAACGATTTGGCCGTTTTCAGTCAAATTTGGCCAGATGCTAGAAAAAAAAATGTGTTGGGGAATTCGATAATTCTAAAAATTATTTCCTTGAATACCATTCTGTGTGTTCACTCCGCATGTTTTTCTTGCAGTTTTAAAATGTTCTGTAATTAAATTAAGGAACACCCAACACAATCTTTTAGCCTTTGGAATCCTCTTGTGACCTTGAGAAAAAAAAATCCAAAATATAAAAATTGCAATGAGTTATAACTCTAGCACAATGATCTGGCCCTTCAAGTTTTGACTGAGCAGAAATAAAACTCAGGAATTCATTAAAAAAAAAAAAAAAAAACTTTTGGAAAGCGAGATCTGTGTGATATAACCGAGAGGTGCTACATCTGTTAAACTGGTCGAAGGTACACGGTAACCTTATAACATTTATAACAATATCCATTGAAGTCATGTGTTCTCTCTCAGTCATAATAGGTGTGTCTACTAATATGACAACTTAACAGTAAACATGGGAACAAAATTTTGGGACCCTGGTGATTGTCCTTGCAATGAACGGTACCCATTTAATGCAGGTTTGACTGTATCATCCTTCCAATATGCATAAAACATCTTGATGGATAGACAATAATCCAAATGAAAACTCAAAATCCTGTTTACGTGTGTAAACAATCAGGAATTGCATGTACAAGCAAAGGCTGTTTCTGTAAGGTTAAACTACTTTTCCAGATTATTCCTTACTCTCCACAATCAAAACTTTCTAATAAAAATGTTCTTCAAATAGTAAGAACACAGTGTACCTTTCAAGGGTCCAAACAGGTGTGAGCATTTTTTATCTATCTCTCTGGCTCCTCTCTAAAGCTTTAACTCAAAGGAAGTTATCTTCAAAGGTTCTAAATAAAACCTTTAGAGTTGGACTTTTCAGATTTTTAGTTTCAGTAAAGAGATTGATGTTCTAAAATGAGAATGGCTGTACATGAATTTCAGTAAGCATGACAGGCTTGGAAATTTTTGTACTCTCTGACATAGTTTTCTGGTTAAACGTTGCTGTACCAGTCCTTCAAATTCAACTAAAATAAGGGCAGTGGTCAAAACTATTTTAAACTCGAACAGTGCCCAGAAAACAAACAAAATAGATGGTGGTGTCTGCCTGCACCCCTCCCCACTCCCTTCCTCCTTCCTTAACCTCAACAGATGGTGTCTTTATTGCAAAGCCACCCCTCTATCCAGCAGTACAAATGTCAATAAGTCTTAAGATTCAAACCTCACTTTTTTGTTTATCTAGCAATTCTGACTCTTGCTAGCTGAATCTTTCTGTGTCAACACAAATTTTAAAGCCAATAAAATTTTTTTGTAATGTTCACGAGATAGGTGCAGATGTCTTTGATAACCCCTCTACCCCAGATGGGTCCTCTTCAAACAAACTTGTTAGGACCAGTTCAATTCCCTTATCACCCTTGCATTCTAAGTCAATGCCTCTTTCAACTTGAAAATAATATATTTGAGAGTACAGCACAAGACGTCCTATGGTCCTTGGCATTGACGGCTGTATATGTTTGTAAACAGAACATGTGCCAAATTCTTGTTGCGTTTTTCCAGACTACAAGGATACTTCTCCCCCATGGAAGCCGCTGGAAATTCCAAATTAAGACCCTCTCTCCCTCTAGGAATTTCTACTACCTTCCATGGGAGACTTGTGGAAATTTTCTGGATCCATACATCTGCAATGAAATCTTTCCATTGGATTTAATTTCCGTAAATGTTTATCTGATTTTTATAGTGTTTTCTGGTAAGGAGAAAGATGAACCTCATCCTTAAGTAAAAAAAGAAAATAAATGTTTGGCCCTTGAAGGTACATCACATGTTGAAAAAACGCCCTTCCTTCAGTTCTTAATAAAAGTATAATAATTATTACTGGTAACTTGACTGCTTAAATCTCTGGATTAAAATTTTCAGTGATAAAAACCATTAGAAAAAAAATTTGTTTCCACACTTTCTTTTCACAACAGCTTAAGTTATTACTGGTATCTGCAAATGGGGTTGGTGTGCTGGATTTAAAAAAGCTTAAGTTGCGTACTAACTGTGAGGGTCTTTCTTCTTTTTAATCTTTCATCTGCAGTTCAATATATGATGTTTCATTTATTCATATTCATTCAAAAACCATTAGTATTGAGGGACTTGTCAGAAAAATTGGTTAAGATTACTAGTTAATAGTTTACTGGCAAGACTAAAGTTTTCGTGTATCATCATCATCATGACATTCCGGCCCTTTTCCTAGCAAGAATGTGCTTGAGATATTTGTATCCCGGTCTGATCTTTCTTTATTCTTTTCATATTCCTGCCTCACTCTACCTCATGCATATGAATATGTTTCTTGCCTCCTCTGATTTTGCGTCACAGTGAAGTCCTGTAAGTCTACGTCAATGGTAGAATTAGAATTTGGAATCATTTCCGTGATATTGTTACCACTCTAGAACAACCAATGCAACAGATCAGTTACAGAACCTTCATCTTGCTGCCAAATAATAAAATGTAATACTGTTTAGACTTTATTTGCTGGGCCAGCGGTTGGTTACCAGGAGAGACTCTCAGGGTTACCCAACGACAGTTTTCTCTCAGATCCTTTGAAACGCTATTTTAGGCTATCTGGAGTGCCTTTAAAGCTCTGTAGGTTCATTTTAGGCTGTACTATAATAGTTTTATTTGTTCGGTCATTCTAGGGGAACTTGAGTCTTTTCGAAATTACTACGGCATTTTTGTCCATTTCCCAAAAACCTTAGGTCTTATTTCTTTTCCGAAAATCTTAGCTTATGCCTTACCCGGTAAATTTTCCATATCACGAAAGTGCGAGCTGAAAATTCCCCTCAGAAAATTGTAGGGGATTAAGGACCTCATGAACAGATAATTTACCGAAACGTTGGGTGCTCCTGAGACTCTGGGGAAATATTCGAAACAATTTAAATTTTTTGATTGTCTGCGCCATAACGGCTTGCATTGTTTTACTGCACAAATCCTGCGGTAATAAAATTCCAGCTCCCCAGAGTCTCTCCAGACGAGCCTTAGGACTCTGGGTACACGATCGTCCAATCTCCACCTTGAAACCCTATAGCAACAAATGTGTGGTTCCACAAAATATCCATACCCACTTCATGAAATTCTGATAGGACGGGTGTCTGCGTGTAGCACTCTCAAAAGCCAAAATTTTAAAGAAAAATATGACACTAAATTGGAATTTCCAGATTGCTATAAGTGGTTGGTGGAGAGGGGGGTAAAAACCTGTGGGAGGTGGCATGGATTTCTTCTGGTATAGCGCAATGTTAGGCACCCAGCAGTTCATCGTAAATATAGTGTATGCTCAGCCCTGTCCCAGTTGCCCTTGGCACCTGGCCAGTTGAATGTTACATTACCAGTTGAGCTGATGGGGGACAGGCTCATGCTATTGTGTGCAAGCCCATGTAAGGTGGCAATACTAACGTGCTCTTTATTGACAAATTAAAATAATTATCAAACGCATACCTAAACATTGGTAAACAAGTGAATGTCATATTTTAAATTAATAGGTTACCATAGCAACAGTATAACCTGTCAAAACAGCTCTGAATTTAGCTTTAGCTTCAAACTACCTTTCAATAGAAATTATGACTCTGTCCCTGCTCAGAGAGAGCCCCATCTAACCCTCCCCCTCCCCCCTCTGATCTTTGAGATGCCATCCCCCCCCCCCCTCCTCCACCAATCCAACCCCACTTTTGGGAGGTGTGTACGCTACTGCACAGTACACCCAACATCTTCATACTTAACTCTTGGTATATTCTTTCTTTGAAATGTGACCTTTAACAGACAGGACAGTGAGTCAGGATCTGAAGGCTCCGGGAGCAGTCAGTCTGATTCAGAGTCCGATGACGATGGAAATGAGCAGCCTCAGGTGCAGCAGAAACAGCCTCCTCCTTTGTCGCATTACTACCCAGCCATGCAGATGTCATCGCCTCCCGGACACCTCGAACACACGTTTAACAACAATCCCACTACGCCAACACAGAAGAAGAAGTTTGATGAGAGGGTATGTGTAGTGCTAGTGTACATATAATAATAATGATAATACAGTCAACTCTCACCTTGCAGACACCCCGATAATACGGACAGCAACTAAATCCCCAGAAATAAATTCCTGCTATTACAGACTCTTGCTATTATAGACACTAACTCGCGGTCCTGAGGGTGTCTACAATCAAGGGAGTTGACTTTATATATCCAAGTCTTGGTATAATTACTGTTATTATTGTAGTAGCACAGAGATGATCCCAAGGAGCTGACGAGAGTAGCTGGTGTTGACTTGTTATAGGATGGGGCCCTTTTATATGTTTCACATTCAGACCCCAATTTTCTGAATCTTTCTCAAGGTTCCTGCAACTAAGATTTAGCATTGTTTTCTTCAAGTTATTTTACAGAAACAAAATGTTTCAGTCTGGAAATAATTAACTAAAATACATTTATTTATTAAGTTTCTCAGAAGCAAAAAAGGTTTCTGCAATAAGTGTTTGGTGACTGTGCAAATGGGGAACATTATTTTAGGAAACGATGTTTCTATTTCCTCATTTGCAGGGGTCCAGCCTGGGCTTGTAAATTTACTTTCCCTAAAGATAAAGCATGGGTGGAAACAGGGATAACACACAGTATTGACATCATTCACCTGCACTTAATATAATGTTGACTGACTGAGTTTGTTACTCAGGTTCTCCTTCCTCCAAGCATTTTTCTTTGTAATTTGAGCTCTCCACTTTTCCTGGATAACATATTGTTAAATCGTGCTTTTAATTTATTTTGTTTCAATATAGTTTTGGGAAGAAGATCCAGAAACATATGGTGTAAGAAGATCAGGACGATCAAGGAAAGAACCAGAGAGATTTAATGTACTACAAGAGGTAACTTCAATGATTTATTTAGTGTCAGCTGTGTGCGCTGGGTGTTGAGTGCGTTTCATATCTTTAATAACCCTTTACAGTGATCAGCATCAAATTTCTCCTTGTAATATCAATGCTTATTCAACCCCTGGGGTCATGAGAACTAAGGATATAATCACCCTGGGAAGGTGTTTTTCTTTATATTTTAAAAAACTTCTCCCTTGTTCTTTTATAAGATAAGTATGGGGACAAGATAGGAGAATTTGCTATTTGGTATTAGGGGTTAAAAACACACACTCCGGTGAATCATGGTGTCAAGAAATAGGCACTTATAAAATGAACTATTTCTTAGCTAAGTTTTAAGACAAGTCAAAGGCCAGGAAAAGGTCCCAGGTGTAGCATTGTACCTTTTAGGAATTAAAATTTATGGTTTGGGACCAGGGGACCATTTCTTGACTTAAACCTCCAATAACTTACCATGCCTGAAAACCAGAGATTCAGTATTAATAATTATTGATTTTGAAAATAAACTAAATATTTTCAAATTCTTTACAGTGTAATTACTGTACCTTATTCGAGTTTGAATTAATAATTTTAACACCAGTGGATAAAGATCTTGGTTTGTTAAAGTGCACCTAACCCCAAAATGTTTTTTTCTCTTAAATAAATCTTTACACCTGTTCGAAACATATTGCGCTATTTAGCGCCTTTTTTCAACCAAATCTTGACTTTTTATAGGCTGTAAAAGTTACGAAATCTAGCCATCATCTGTCCCATGACCGAGCTAGTAAGGGGCATGGGTCTATTCCTGAATTTACGTCACAAACTGATTTGCATTGTATTAAGTCTTTCTGAAAATGCATGCAAAGCAGTTTGTGACGTAAATTCAGGAATAGACCCATGCCCCTTACTAGCTCGGTCATGGGACAGATGATGGCTAGATTTCGTAACTTTTACAGCCTATAAAAAGTCAATATTTGGTTGAAAAAAGGTGCAAAAAGGCTCAATGTGTTTCGAACAGGTGCAAAGATTTATTTAAGCGAAAAAAAAATTTGGGGGTCAGGTGCACTTTAAGTGACCACTCACTCACTCATTCACTCAGTTTTGGGTGGGTTACTGGTGAATGTATTCTGACTGTCTCAGTACCTTCTTAGTTACAGTGTAAGCTAGGAAAAAAATTGTCAGGAAACACAACTACTTGCTACAACAGGGACCTTTAAGGAGTGCAGACATGTATGAACCACATGCATTTAAGATGTCTTTTTGATGTTCCTTTCAAAATCCCCCCCCCCCCCCCACCCAGGAATACATGTAAGTCTGTGAAGAATACCATTTGTGTAGTTACTGTAATATTTACATGTATAAAAGCTCTGTGTTAAGTCACATCACTTATATACATTTTCAAGGGATCAGGAAGTGAAGATGGTGAGAAACCTGGAGGAATTCAAAGGAAAAAGAAAGCAAACTTGAAAGGAAGGCAAACCAGAAGAATTTCATCCACAAGGTTGGAGGTTATTAACACCTGCTCCTCTTACTTTAAGTTTATTCAGCGAATAAGCCACTTATATTACTCATTCAATGTTTACACAGAGTACATGCAGGTCTGATCTTTTTCAATTTATTCATAATTTCTATTCAAAAACCTGATATTATTTTTCACATTTGAATTTTACATTTTACTTTTAGTTAATAATGCTCTTTCAACTTGATGTAAAGTAAAAAAAGTAATTAAAAGTAATTTATGTGCATGTTATGTCACAGGGAATGCTTGCACAATCTCTTGAGCCAGAGGCTCATGATAAAGTGCTTGACAACAATCCGATCAAATTGGAATTTGGAAATGTTGGTTTTTTGAGGAGAGGGGAAAGCCAGAGTACCTGGAGAAAAACCTCTCAGAGCAAGGACGAGCACCAACAACAAACTCAACCCACTAAATTATGATGCTGAGTGCGGGAATCAAATCCAGGCCACATTCAATTTGGTGGGAGGTGAGCTCTCTCACCGCTGTGCCATCCCTACTCCCCCAGTATTAATTCTGACCAGTTAACTGGTTCTGAAATATGGGATAGGAAATGACAGCGAGGTGTACCCCTCAAGTCTCTCTTTTTTTTAAATCTGTCACATAAATTTTTGGAAGGTTGCATTTTCTTGTTACTTAATAATAATTGACTAATTTTCTTCAAGATTTTAACAACTACTTTCTTAGTCTCATTTTCATGAAATAATTATATGATTGTGTGTTTTCATTTTCAGCGAAGACTGGTCAGCAGTAGATGGTGACCACGGCAGTGAGAGTGACAGCAGTGATAACTACATGCCTGAACATGAGGTGCGGAACAGACCTAGACCTGTGCCACGTGCTAATGCAAGGGTACCACCTGTTGTACCAAAACCAAAAGATCCTATCCCTCGTAAAAAAACTCTGGCTCCCTCACCACAGAAAGTGCCTAGCAGAGTGAAGAAGTTAGAGAGCGAAGAATCCGATGATGATGATGATGATGATGACGATGATGACGATGATGAAAATAGCAGGAACTCTGTCAGAAGGGCCACAGTTAACATTTCAAGGTAGATGAGTTGTTGGTGAGAAGGAATCAATTGTGCAGTTCCAGAAAGAAAGAAAAAACATACCCGGCACCCCATGGAAGGTCATCAAAAATTCCTTGGGGGGGGGAGGGGGGGGGGTCTTTAAGGTCAAACACTCAAAAGCAACACTGAAGCTACACTGGAATTCTGGGGGGACGGGGTGCAAAACAAAAAAAAAACTGTGGGGGAGTATATTGGATATTTTCTGGAACTGCACATTCGTTACAGAAGTGGTTTCCTATTTTTTCCTCTTTTTGCCCTTCACTTCAGAGTTTACTGTAACTTGTTCATCAAATGTTTTTTTTTTTTTTTTTTTCATTTCTGAAAGTAATTTTTGGTTAATTTGGAACCCAAGGAAATCAATATGGACATGAATGCCTCAAAAACTGTGGAAAATTGTTTTTGAGAAGAGTTAATTTGAACCCTGTCTGTGAATCATGTTACATTTACTTGTACATCAACCCAGTGCTCCAAGCTCAATTTTCTTAAAGTAGCCTTTGGGCAACCTTTTATGATAAAAGATTGACAGATATAAAATTGTGGTCACCATCATTGCATGTTAAAAAAATGTAATGGAAAACTGCTGACCCTTTTGAGTCAAAGAAAATCAAGGTCGATATGATGATCATAAATAAATGGACTACAGTATTCTGTTCTACAAATGAAATGCAGGAATTTACATTGCAAATAATTCACAGCCAAAACACTCGCCAAATTGACTATCTTCATAACATTTTTATGTCTGTTGCCATCCTTATTTTCGGAGTTGAAAAAGTATGAAAATTTGCAAACTAGTTTTCCAGACCTGGAAAAGTTTGGAAAATACATAATGTAAAGTCTGAAAAAGAAATGGAAAAAAGTTTGTTTCAACAAGTGCTAATAACAGTAGTTATTGCTAATTGTTATCCTTCTCAGTTTGTCAAATTTCGATCTAAATTTTGTCTTAGCTAAAATGTTCAATCAAAGTATTATGAGAACTCTCTCTTTCCTCAATCCCCAAGCATGACTATCTTCTGTGTGATTTGACTCATAACCTTGAGTCTGGAGAAAGCAAATAATGGCTTACAACACTATGGAAAAAGTCTTGAATTTTGCATGAAAGAATGTGTATGAAACCCGTATCTTCTACTCACTGTGGTGACCAAAATGGTCGCATCTTGGAGCGCTGTGACCAAATAATATTTTTTATCACAGACTTCATGAAAATTATATGACTTCGTGTTCCATTCTTGATACAGTTATAAAGAGGAGAGTGAAGATGGAACAGACTCAGATGAACTCATAGAGCAAAGTCAAGACGCCACAGGAGATTACGTGGAAGACGACAGGGAATGTATCGAGAAAGTACTGTACAGCCGCATAGGTCGACCAGGGGAGATTGGGGCAATAACGACAATCTACGCACCAGATTACGAGGAAATGATGAAGAGGGGGGAGCCTCTACCCGGTGAACCAAGTGAAGTGCAATATCTGATCAAGTGGAAAGGGTGGTCTCATCTTCATAATACGTGGGAAACAGAAAACAGTCTGATAGAGCAGAATGTGAAGGGAATGAAAAAGCTCAGTAACTGCATGAAACGGGAGCAGGACATAGCAACATGGTGAGCTAGGATGCTTTATTAAACTGCCAGTTGGAAACTTATGTGTCTACTGAGAGACATTCAACAGGGCTGTCAACCTCAAATATGGCAAATATCACTTCCTCGGCCAGCAATAACAAAGCGCCTAACACAGAGGCGACGCATCAAGGCCAAATTCACAGGGTTCAGTTGGGGGAGGGGGGGGGGGGGACGTACATTTCACAGTACCAGAAACAACACTAAACATTTCAGATTTTCTTGTCATTAGTCGAGGCATGTACTAAAACCCGAAACGGCGAAACGAAACCACCGAAACAAAACGACTGAAACAACCGAAACAAAACAAAATTACCGAAACGGCTGAAACGAAACGAAACGAAACGACCAAAACAAAACGAAATGACCGAAACGAAACGAAACCGCTGAAATGACTTGAAATACGGTAAAATACGAAAAAAAAATGGCTATCTACACCGCGAAGCCATTGACTAATCAAACTTGGGATAGCATGTGCTATTCAACTTCATTTCGATGAACACGGTGAATAATGGTCAAAAGTAAAACAAAACCCCAAAACAAGGGATCAAAATCAACTTTCTTTTAATGGTATATGGCAATTTCCTTGCATGCGTGAATTCAAGAAAACTGATCTTCGCTTGAACAGCATTACCAAAAAAAAAAATTTATAATAACGGAAACAGATTCAATCAGTTACACCATCTTTACATGGATCGAAATTGATCCATAACTGAATCTTGTCCTCCCTATAATACAGAAATAATTGATAACGAAAAGATCGGTACGTCTTATAACTGTTTCAGCCGCCTAAAAGAAAATCCGTAGCAGATGCAATTAAGTATAGGTATATAATAATAATGTCAACAAGAGATAAAATTGAACTATAAACGTCCAAGACATTCACTGGTTCAGCTCTTTTGATGTGCTACCAGCTCTATTCCGATGTCAAACTAATTGGGAAGAGAAAGACTATCGACGATTTACATGTAGACTTGTTCCTAAACATGACTGACCAACAAATGCTATGGCAGATCTATGGCAGATCGATGGGGAAGTGGATGAAAGAGGCTCTCTTCACTTGTTTTATCATAACAGCACGTCCACTGTGAAACACCTCACATACTGTTCCACAGCTGGCAACTGTACGTATTACCTGTTAGTTTTGAAACGCTGCTTGATTTAAAGATAGCTTTATTTTAAGTTTAGAGAACGTGATTATATGAAACCTTCTAGAAACATTTTGTAGGTTTTTGGCTTATGTCTATTTTTTGCTACTCTTTGTGCGAGTCGTCGACCAAAGTAAGTCTTTCTTTTTTATTCTCAAACTCATTAATAATTCATCAAGAGAAAACAAAGCAAATCACCACTGTGACCGTGGTTTGGATATGTGATCCTAATTACCATAAAATTTTGCCAACTTTAGCCTTGAATATCTCCAAGAATTATTGATCATTTGAGAAGCCATATCAAACACTCGAAAGTGTGTTTCATCAGATATCCAAGACCTCGAAGTCGTTTTAAAAAAACTCGGCTGCGTCTCGTTTTTTCAACCTACTTCTCAGTGTTTGGATATCTGATGAAACACTCTTTCTCGTGTTTGATATATTACTTCTTATATTTATCTAGATTTGGCGAAAATCTCTCTTTTATTCTGCGATTGATGTGGAACATGCCTTCTCATTAAAAACTTTGCTAAATAAAATTTATTTATATAAGAATAAAAAAGAAAGACTTAATTTGGTAGACGACTTGTACAAAGAGTAGCAAAAAATAGTGATCGTAGCAGCAGCAAACATCGTACGATAACAACTTCAATGGTAGCAGAATCAAAATATGTTTTTACCTTTGCTGCGTGTCGTCTTTTTAATTTCAGTATAAGAAAGTATACATGCATTATGCATAGGGCGTTAATAAACGTAAATTTACTCCTACGGAGACCTTACGCGTTTCCTTGCAGAAAGTACTGAGCATGACATAAGCCAAAAACCTACAAAATGTTTTTTTTCGTAATGCTGTTCAAACGAAGGTCAGTTTTCTTGAATTCACGCATGCAAGGAAATTGTCATATGCCATTAAAAGAAAGTTGATTTTGACCCCTTGTTTTGGGGTTTTGTTTTACTTTTGACCATTATTCATCGTGTTCATCGAAATGAAGTTGAATAGCACATGCTATCCCAAGTTTGATTAGTCAATAGGGAGCGGGTGATATAAGAACCAATCTCATTCTCAGAAAAGGTAAAAAAAACAAAAAACACGTGTCATTGTCTTCGCGGTGTAGATAGCCATTTTTTTCGTATTGTACCGTATTTCAAGTCATTTCAGCGGTTTCGTTTCGGTCATTTCGTTTTGTTTTGGTCATTTTTAACTCGTGAATGCGCGCATGCGCAATGAACGAGTTATAGCGATAGCTGACTCTCGACTTGGTCGGTCGATCAGTCGGTTTTGTCGTTAACTTTCGGGCGTGCGCAGTGAATGAGTTTTAAATTCAATTAGTGGAAAAAAACACGGGAACATTTGTTGTTCATGGCGCATCAGGAAATTCTTATTCAATATGTAGAGAATAATTTGACGATCATTTAGTGCAAGAATGGCGATTTTTCGTTCAATCTGAGCAAAGTTTCAAGTTTTTTCAGTTTTTCAGAAAGTCCGGGGTCGTAAACTCAATTAGTGAAAAAAAAAAAACGTGAAAATTTGTTTAACGACGCGTCAGAATTCTCTCATTCATTCTGTAGAGAATAATTTGACAATCATTTTAGTGTAAGAATGGGGATTTTTCGTTGAATCTGAGCAAAGTTATAGGATTTTTTCGTTTTTTTCTATGAAGTGCGGTTTCTTTCAAGAATTAAAAATAATTTAATTTAAAAATAATTTAATTAAAAAATAATTTAATTTGTCAGTTTTCACGCGAAAGCGGAACGTGCCATGTCACGCATCATTGACGTCGTAAACAAAATTATGCAAATTTCTGGTGAAATGAACACTTTTAAGATCTTGTCAGCTTTCATAGAGGTTTCAAAGGGAAAAAATGTTTCATTTTCGAAATTTACAACTGGTAATTTATGGGAAAGCAAAAGGACGCGGTCGATAAATAATTCTTATTTAGCAAGAGCTTGTCATAGTTCATTATTTTTACTTGAGGATTGCGTGGACTGAACTCCAAAGGAAAAATTTCACGCATTTATGTCGGGCATGAATCGTAATGCGATACTTTGTTGAACATATTTCCCTTTGTGAGATCGGCTTGCCCTACAGCAATTTTGTAATTTTAATTCCCAAAAAAACTTCACGTGCCCATCGGGCAAGTGATGGTTAGAATCCACTAGCCCGATCGCGAAATCCAGTAGCTGCGGACTATCACACGAATTTGCATGACGTAGCTGCACATGGCGTGCTCCTATAAACTTTGAATAAAAAAAACACGTGATATTTTTTAATCGGCGCATCAGAATAATCGGCTTATTCAATCTGTACAGAATAATTTGACAATCATTTTAATAGTACAAGAATGGTCATTTTTCGTTACATAATCGGGCAAAGATATAATTTCTTTTAGCTTTTGAGGAAGTTTCCGTAGCCGTCTAAATTGCAATTACTATGTGTCATCTGCATTCACGAGTTGGCTCACAGGAGCCTTTGATTTGTTTCGGTCGTTTCGTTTTGTTTCGGTTGTTTCGGTCGTTTCATTTCGTTTCGGTTGTTTTGGTTGTTTCGGTCGTTTCGTTTCGTTTTGGTTGTTTTTTCGGTCGTTTCGTTTCGTTTCGGTGGTTTCGGTCGTATCGTTATGGTTGTTTCGGCCGTTTCAGTGGTTTCGTTTCGGTGGTTTCGTTTCGCCGTTTCGGGTTTTAGTACATGCCATTAGTCGAGTCTTCGACAAATGGGAAACTTCGTCAATTATCTGGGAGATTACGGACATAAATCTGGAAAGCAGAAAATATGGCTCAAAATCTCGAGATTACAGACACAAATCTGGAGACAGGGAGATACGGCTCAAAATCTGGAGACTCCCGGATTATCCAGCAGAGTTGGCAGCCCTGATTCAATGACTGTTTTACAGTAGGACCCTATTAATATGACCACCTTCAGGCTGAGAAAATGTGGGCATAATAACGAGGTTGTAAAACTTTACTTTTACTTCATGTGGGGCACAAAAAAGTGGTTGTGAGGAGGGTTTCTCTGTAACTTGTCCTGACCCTGTGGAACTTGGAGAATTGAGAAAATAAAGCCACATAAACCACAGATCTAGAATACCTCGGTTTGCGGCCCATAAGTTCTAAAAATTCCCAAACAATGTACATGTATGATGCATAAGAAATTTCATTCTTGCAACAGGATTTTTTTTCCACACACACATATAGTGGTTTATTTACCAGAGGGTTTTTACTAGACGGTACGATTTTTGCTTACGGCTGTCGCATGCAATTTCTAGAGCGCACGCTGCTCGTGTCATGCAAAAAATCACACAACTCTGGTCACTCAACATTGCCTATACCTACGATTCCTACGACATTTTTTTGTGACATACATGACAGTCGTAAGCGAGTTACATAGGCTTTATTTACACGAAACAATTTGTGTTGTAGGCCTGTTGTACAGTAAGCTTGTCGCATGCGACAAAGTAGTACTGTGTAAATCGCCCTTTATGGAGTTATAACCTTTGGAGAAAACTGATTCTCTTCTTCTTTTCAACAGGAAAAAGTTTGCCTTACCGGAAGACATTGAGTATTTCAACATTCAGTTAGAAATGAACTATGATCTTTTTGATGAATACAAAGAAGTGGAGAGAATTATTGGTAAGTATTACAGTTCCTGTGTGTAATAATATTAACAATAATAATGTTGCACAGTTGTGGGTTGGCTCCATTTCTGGAAGATCTCTTGGTGAATCCATTCCAAACGAATGTCTCCCTCTGACCCCAGAAGT
The DNA here is from genome assembly GCF_977016875.1 of Pavona decussata. Classification (NCBI taxonomy): domain Eukaryota; kingdom Metazoa; phylum Cnidaria; class Anthozoa; order Scleractinia; family Agariciidae; genus Pavona; species Pavona decussata. The sequence goes on from NW_028145546.1 coordinate 523,637, forward strand.
TCCTCCCGATTTCTAAAAAAAAATTATGATTATTATCCTTATGATTATTATTATGATTTCATGGGTTAAATAACGTACTTTGAATGTTTATGTTTTTTTAGTTGGATTGTTTTGGTAAAATATAAAGCACTGCTAGCAATAGGCCATTTTACAGTTGTGTGCTCAGTGCAGTGGCCTTGGATTGGAAGCAAGGCTGTGGCTGACCTTGTTTTCATACAAACCTCAGTGCTTTTCCAGGGTTCTCATCAGAAGGTGGGACCCGGGTACCAGTACCAGGATACACAGAGTCAGTACCTGCCTACTTTCAAACTGAACATAAAGAAAGTCACTTCAAGTGTAATTTACTGCCCAGCTACTCTCCTATAGGTGCCCCCCTACTTCAAAGCTTAATGAAATGCCTGCTTTTCATGTATAAATGCAAACTAGTTAACATAAGAGCACCATGATCGATCTACATATGGAAAGCAGTGAGGTTTGTATCAAGACAAGGTCACCCGCAGACTCACTTCCAATCCAAAGCTAGGTCACTAAGCACACTTGTAACTGTAAAATGGGCTTAATTGTCTTAATGTTTACTCTCAGGTGAAACCCATCTTGTAATTGTTACTATAGGATACGAAGAGCTTGTGCATTTATTGTGCAATAGATCAATAGAAAGTATTAGGGCCGGCTTGAAGTAATGATGCATTATTTGATGTTGCAGCTCATACCATGGTTAAAAACCTGGATGAGAAAGGGAACACTGTCAATCAGGTGGACTACTTATGCAAGTGGCAGGGGCTGCCATATGTTGAGAGTACGTGGGAAGATGGAGGACTCATCTCAAGGTTTCATCAGCAGAAAATTGACGCCTATCTCAAGCGACAACAGTCAGAAAGAATTCCACCAAGAAGTGCAAAGGTTCAACGGCAACGACCAAGATTTGTTCCTATAAAAAAACAGCCATCCTTTATTGGTGGCGAAGACCTCATACTTCGGGACTACCAACTGGATGGACTGAATTGGCTTGTTAACTCTTGGTGCAAAGGACATTCAGTCATTCTTGCTGATGAAATGGGTCTTGGGAAAACAATTCAAGTTATCTCTTTTCTGTCATATTTGTATAATGCTCAGGCTCTTTATGGACCTTTCTTGTTGGTTGTACCACTGTCGACACTAGCTGCTTGGCAGAGAGAGTTCAGTCTGTGGAGCAAGGAAATTAATGTTGTGGTTTATCTTGGAGATGTAACAAGTAGAAACAAGGTGAGCTTTGTAATAAAAATATTATTTTTCTGTGCTGATACAGGGATGTCACTAAGAGCCGGCTACCAGCAAACTTCATTGTCTGAAAGGGAACTTATCACAATCGGGAGATGTCTAGAAATCTTCAGGGGCAGCCAACAGAACCGTTCCAGCAACAGTGAAGAGCCTCCAAGGGCTGTGGCATCAAGGCTATATTTAGGGCTTCAATTGGGGGGGGGGGGGGGGGTTCAACCTTCCACCATAATTTTAACATTTCATTAGGTTCAACGGTAAAAAGAAAGCCACAATCTGCGTTCGATCTTATCTAGTGGGAGTGTGACACAAAAAGACAAGGAGGAAGTCTGTTTTATTTTTTACTAAGTATTCGATATTTATAGTGGACGTAAAAAAGCAGGACATTTATGTACCAAAGCGGGAGAGCGGGAGATGAGGCAAAAAAGTGGGAGAGTTGGCATCACTGCTGCTGAGTTTTTTTTCTTAGCTACTTCCCTGCTGATATATATATAAAAAAGGAACAGTCTGACATGTTGATTGTACCCAGGCCAGTGTAGGCACCCTGCATATTGATTGGCATGTATAAACAGTAGAGAAAGGAAAAGGGCCGATGGGTTGAACAGCAACCACCTACAAGAGCTTTTGAGCACAGAACAGGAAGGAAAGCATGCCACACAGCTGAAGCACTCTCAAACATTGGCAAAATGTCTGCTTGGAGAGTGTGCATTACTATTGGTTAAATTGCATTTAATTGTAAATTAAATAAATACAAAGTAGCAAAATAATGGCTTTGCTGACTCATTTAAAATGCAGCGTTACTAGTTAGTATAAAATGTCACCAAGCTGTCGGCTACACACATGCATGACTGACAGGTCTTTTTTTGTAACTTTCAGATTCGGGAATTTGAATGGTATCGTTCCAACAGCAAGTCTATAAAATTCAATGCACTTCTGACAACTTATGAAATCTTGCTAAAAGACAAGGTAGGTCCCAAGTCAAAGATAACATGCATCTATTTTGTGTGCTGGGATTTTATGTAATGTTACGGATTGTACTTCATTTGAGTTTGTATAAGGGAGCAAAAATGCTGTTGGCATTAGAAGATATGTCTTTTTCTTATGATGTCAATCAAGAGTGTGAGTTGTGCTGCCTTGTTAGCCGAGAACCCACTTTACCAGTGAAACGTTTTATGTATGGGAGCCTGTCTTTGCTGGTGTTTGTTTCTGTAAATTCTCTGGGCTGAGACAAAACCTACAACCATGCTATACAGCTGTAGATGATACAAAGTGTCCAAAAGCCGATTGACAAGTACACTTGTCTGTAGAAAACTGCCTCAGTTGTGAAAAATGTTTTATTTTCAATTGTTAATTAATTTTATTAGTTAAATATTGTCAAGAATTTTCCATGGTCGAAATTTCCAAGCTTCTTTGGTTGTTTGATTGTTGTTGTTTTTTTAAATTGTCTTGCCAGCCTATTCCTCTACATTATTTATTTATTTTGTCTGGTTTTGTTTTCTCAAAAGCTTACCTTAGGAACTGTCAACTGGTGCTGTCTTGTGGTGGACGAAGCTCACAGGCTGAAGAATGATGACTCCCTGCTGTACAAAGCTCTTATGGAGTTCAACACCTACCACAGGGTGCTAATAACAGGCACACCCCTGCAGAATTCACTGAAAGAACTGTGGGCATTGTTACATTTTATCATGCCTAACAGGTACATGTAACAGTGTTTTCTTCTTCAGATTACAGTAGTTTGAAGTTGGGGAAAAGTAGACAAACTGCCGGTAATATAATGGAGCAACTGTATGAATGGACTTGAGGGGGTGGGAGGGGAGTAAGTGTTTATATGTGGTTGTCACAGCTAAGTGTTGTTGTTGTTTGTTTGTTTGTTTTTTTTCACACATAGCATGTGAAAGGGTCAGGAAATGTAATTTTTTAGTATTTTACTTTAAAGGCTAGGATTTACCAAAGCATTGATTTGAAACTGTAGCAATTACATCCAACTATTAGAGAAGGTGGCAAAAACTTAGCAGAAATGTTTTTGGTTGTCTTGGGAGATATTTTAAAAGGGTGTATAGTTTTTATGTGCATGTGTGTGGGAAAGGGTAAGGGGCTGTACCTCCTGGGATAAAATCTTATTGAGTAGCCTCCACCCCTCACCCCCTCCCCCCCCCCCCCCCCCCCACACACACACACACACATACGCTACACCTTAGAGTTGGAGTTCCTTAAGGTTGGGTTTTGTAGCTAAGAAGAAGACATACACCTAACCCCAGAGTATTTTGCACCATAATAATTACTTGAGACCAAAAATATATTCATGGTCCCAATCTTCAGTCTAATTACTTACCACAGTGGTCATTTTGCTTATGAACTGTAACCTTTGGTGACTGATTCATGTACAGCATATGCTGTCAGTAGTAAAACATATACTTGTTTGGTTAATTGTTTTCAAGCTGTGACTCACTCTGTTATGTGCAGTACATGTGCAGGCTGTAGTGTTCTTTACTGGTCAATAGAGTTCTATTAACTATTATTAGAACTCTATCCATAGTGTTAATTACTGGACAGAATTTTAATGATTATTATTAGAATTCTGTCCAGTTACGGTGTAACAGGGGTTTCATCAAGGTTTGAAGTAGGGGGGGGGGGGGGGGCACCTAAAGGAGAGTAGGGCAGAAAATTACACTTGAAGTGAATTTCTTTATGTTCAGTTTGAAAGTAGGCAGGTACTGATTCTTGTGTATCCTGGTACTGGTACCCGGGTCCCGCCTTCTAATGAGAACCCTGAGTTATGAACACTAGCCTGTTATTTGAAGGATAATGGCAGAATGACCATGTGACCTTATTTACCCTACATTTGCCTGACTCACCGTTTTCAGTTTCTTAGTAAATTTGAGTAGTTTTACGTTAGCGTCAAAGGTCCTGAAGAATTATTTTCCACTATTCTGACCTCTGTACTAATTTTTTCAAGAAAACATTGAGGCACATCTTATGTTTTCTGTTTGCCGTTTGCCATTTGCGGTAAACGTGATTGTTAATCTCTATTGTTATGGATAGGTTTGACTCATGGGACCTGTTTGACAAGGCCCATGCTACCCAAGAGGAGAAAGATAAAGGATTTTCTACACTTCACAAGGAACTAGAGCCTTTTCTTTTAAGAAGAGTCAAGAAAGATGTTGAGAAGTCCTTGCCGGCTAAGGTACTAATAATGTTATGGTGGAAGCATTTAAGTGGCAGTGCTTTCGTAAAGGGTTGGGGGGGGGGGGGAAGGATATACCTTAACTGTATTGTGTCAGTTTTAGTTCCGCAATTCAAATGTCTTTGTTGACAGTTATGAAACCTGTAGGACAACAGTACAATTGTACATGTACATGTTAAAGCACACACTGTCTTTACTGCTGGCATAATAATATTCATTTCATTTGACATACAATATCACCAGCTCTGAGGTGAATTAACATTCATTTGTTACATTGTATTATTTTATTTTATTTATTTCATTTTTATTGGATGTATAGGTGGAACAGATTCTTAGAGTGGAAATGTCATCAATTCAGAAACAGTATTATAGGTAAGGTACAAATCGAAAATATGGTCATGAAAAATAAGTAAAAAAATAATGCCAAACTTGTCCCATTAACACTGCACAGTAAATAGCAGAATAAAATGGCCAACATATTGGTGGATCAGATAAGGAAAGGTAACTCTAATATACATGTATTATAACATTGCATATAGCTGCAGTGTTTATTGCAGTTTGCTGCTATATGAATTTATTTGTTTTAAAATATTTGTATGACTTGCTGTATTTATTTTAATTTTATAGATGGATCCTCACAAAAAACTTTGCAGCTTTAAACAAGGGTTTAAAGGGAAACACAAACAGCTTCTTGAACATTGTGATGGAGCTAAAGAAATGCTGTAACCATGCTCAGCTGATCAGACCTGACAACTACCAGACAACTACAGACCCACTACAGGTATTAATAAACGTAACGTCTAAGTTCTGCAACCTATTTATTACAGATTCGTTTGCGAAAATGTAATTGTTTCAAGAAAGGTGATTATTGTTTCAGGAAGAAATGCTACAAATGCAGGTAAAAGGAAATGAATTCCATTTTTTCAGCAATGAACAATAAATTTTATTTTTCCTGGAACGTACAGTACTCTTAAATTTAGGTACCCTTTGTAATCTTGTTAAAGGTGTGATGCACTTGTCTGAGTTAAGCCACAGTGGTGGGGCGGGATGGTGGGCAAAGGCAGGACACTTTTACTTACACTGGCGGTGAGATTTTTTATTCGGCTGTCCCAGAACATAATTTGTGGCTGGTCAAAAGAATCAGTAGATATAATTATCTATGAAAAATCATTAGTAGCAAAAATGTTCATAATAATTATGGTCACCATTACGGGCAGATAGTTGCTGTCAAGTCAACTGTCTGTGCCTGCCCCTTTCCCCCCCCCCCCCCCCCCACCCCTTAGCAGCTCATCGTTGATCGGGTGCATAATACTCGAGATCTGTTACATAGAGATTTAACTGGTCCTTATTTGAGAGAAGAGTTAAAATTATTGTAGAGTAGAAGGAGCATGTATCTTTCTTGTGAAATTGTCAGATGCAATCTAGACTAAATTAAACTTGTTGTTCATTTGCCATTTAATTGTTCCTGGTGTTATTTTCAGAACCTTATCAGAGGGAGTGGCAAGCTGTTCCTGCTAGATAAGTTACTGTGCAGATTAAAGGAAACTGGCCACAGGGTTCTTATCTTTTCACAGATGGTTCGAATGCTGGATATCTTAGCAGAGTATCTCCAGCTACGTCGCTTCCAATTTCAAGTAAGTGATCTAAAGCAGACTGTCTTGATCATTACGTGCATGTACATGACTGTATGCTAGCTGCTTTTTTATGCACAACCATCCAAGAGTAGCAGAAGTGTCAATGAGGCTGTGGGGCAGTTACCAAGTCTTAGCGTTAAATGCAATCATCTCTGTCACATGTTTTTCTCTCTAGAGATTGGATGGCTCCATTAAAGGAGACTTGAGAAAACAGGCTTTGGACCACTTCAATGCTGAAGGTTCTGAGGTATGTGCTGTATCCATATTATTGTCCATAACAATATTGGCCATGGTAGTCATGATTGTCTCCAGGTGACCCTGGTTTGTCATGGCTGGCCATGATACAGGGTAGGTCTTTAGGTACCCATGGTTGGCCATGGGTTGGCTGCTAAAGGCTTGTTAAGTTTGAATGTGTTTTTCATTAATTCCTACAGTGTAAATGAACTGACATTGGTTTTCCATTCTCTTACAGGACTTCTGTTTCCTGTTATCTACTCGTGCTGGTGGCCTGGGTATTAATCTGGCCACAGCTGACACAGTGATCATATTCGACTCAGACTGGAACCCCCAGAATGACTTGCAAGCACAGGCTCGCGCCCACAGAATAGGACAGAGGAATCAGGTTGGTGGGTTGGTCCATTTAAAAAATGGAAAATTCTCATACTCACTCTTGTTATTATGATCGCGATGAAAATTAAGGGAAGAAGAAAAAAACATTGTGTACACAGAATTACATCATCATTTATCTGTTTTTGTATTTGTTCTTTTTCAAGGTAAATATTTATCGACTTGTGTCTAAAGGAAGCATCGAAGAGGACATATTAGAGCGAGCAAAGCGCAAGATGGTGCTTGATCATCTCATTATCCAGAGAATGGACACAACTGGTCGCAAGGTGTTGTCCAAGTCATCAGCAGCTCCCTCATCGTAAGCTCTTATAAGCCGATTCTTATTTTAGTCTGATTCAAACTCGTGAAGCAAGTTTAATCACCATCATTTTATGATGCTTTTATTTCTGTTACTGGGAGCTCCAAAATTCTGATATTGATAGCATGCTTGTGTGTTTGTACTCAGTTTAGTAAGGTTCATTTCAGGTCACATTAGGGTAAGGTTGTGTCATTTTACAACCACATTTTGATGAAAATTATTGTCCTTAAATTGCAGGAGCAACCCTTTTAACAAAGAGGAACTTGCAGCAATCTTAAAATTTGGAGCTGAAGAGCTTTTCAAGGAGAGTGATGGAGGAGACACTCAGCTGCAGGTTTGCAACAAAAACCTAATAAATAAACTGAGATGAATATTTGAGTGTCCAGTTAATGATGTGTGATATGATTAATGATTGTGCAGTTCCAGAAAAAATCCACACCCACCCCTTGGAAGGGGTGAATGGCATCCTAAAGTGTTAATTCAAGTTTGGTTTAACTTCCAGGAAATGGACATTGATGACATTTTGCGAGGAGCCGAAACAAGAGAATCTGATGATCATCCACAGACAATTGGGGAAGAACTTCTCTCTCAGTTCAAGGTACAGTAGCATGCACACCACTTTGGCCTGAAATTTTCATTCTATATTGGGGAGTTGCTTATCTATCGGATGCCTGGAAAGTGTTTGCACCTTTACTGCCAAAATACATTTTTGTGACGGCTTGAAACCAGTTCTTTCCCGTCCAATCGATCACATGCCTGCTTTTTAAGTTTTCCACGACTGTAAACCAAAATGTGCCATTCCTTGCTTTATAAAATATACTCCCTGAAAAATTGACCCAGTGCATCTTCCTGTGAGGTTAGCAACGACGATCGATGATGATGATAATGATGATGATGATGATAAGTAATTTGCCTTTGTTGAAGACATGCTAGTAAACAGTTGCCAAAGAAATGCCTACCCTTTTTCCATGAAGTATTGTACATGTAGCCAAACAGTGACATTACTCACGAGATTGTTATAAAATTTCCATAAAGCCAACAGGCATAAAGATTGTTATAATTCACTTGCTTTTGAGACTTTTCCATTTTGGGAGGTTTTCCTTCATTGGAACAATCAGTTCCAGTGTGTTGTTCCAGAAAATATCCATACCTCTTTTGTCCAGAGGTGACCAGTGTTGGTAAATTCCTGATGGACATAATGTTTTTAGGTTGCTAGTATCACAATGGATGCAGATGAAGATGAGGTTAATATTGTGGATCAAGAGATTAAAGCCAAAGATGAAGAGAAAAGCTGGACAGATATCATCCCTGAATCAGAGAGGCAAAAACTTGAGGAAGAGGAGGAGCAAAAGAAACAACTAGAGCTGTATTTACCAAAGCGAAATAGGAAAACTGTGAAAAAGGTACAATATCCCAGTTCCTTTCTTTTGCGTGTTACCTAGGTATAGATTGTTTTGAGTAGCTTTAACGAGAGTTAAACAACTGACAAATTAAACCTGACTGGCACTTGGATATGAATTGTGAAGGCTGTTGAATAGGCTGGAAAATCAAGCCTTCAGTAGAGAGGACTAGGACCAGTAACAAACTGAACCCAACTAAATAAAGGTACAGGAACAGAGTGTCAAACCATGTTTACTCTGGTGGAAGACCCAGGGGAGATGCTCAGGTATAAACGTGACAGGGGGTCAGACATATTTTTTTGGGTCTAAAATTTTCAACTCCAGCCTGTACTTTTTTGGGTTGAAGATTTAACCGCGTATTTTTTGGGTTCAAATTTCCACCAGGCTAATAGTTCTTATGCAATTCAAGCCAAAGTTCCTGCAAGATCCGAAAGCATGGGTCTAAAATTTCTAGTCTTGTGTTTTTTTGGGTGCACAATATAAGGTCCATGTATCTTTTTGGGTGCAAAACATTAGGCTCTGTCGGACCCCCCCCCCGTCACGTTTATATCCGAGTACCCCCACTGGGGTGGAAGACCAGCAAGCTTCACCACAGTATCACAGAACTGTTCCTTCTTTCTTTGCTGCAAAATGAACGATTTTAAGTAAAACATAGAAAGGCACATGAAGTCTTTGTTTTCAGAGGTCGTTCATCAGTTTTGTTGTGAACGGCTAAAGAATTTGGCACCGATTGGTTTTGAAATGTTTAAATCCATTAGTCTTGTCACTATTACTTTATCAACAGATGAATTATGGCAAAGCTGCCAACAGTGACAGTGAACAGGAAGAGAACCACGCGAAGAAAGGAAGAAGTCGAAAGAAGAAGTCTGAGTCTGATAGTGATGAAGATTCTGGAGCAGAAGGCAAGGAAACAAAGAGAAAACGAGGAAGGCCACGTACCATCAAGAGGGAAGATGTGGATGGATTCAACGATGCTGAGATAAGAAGGTTGGGACAGAATGATCATTCGAAGGGGTGTGTGGAAAAAAGCCCTAAGTGACATCTGATCTTACGTCAAGATCTCCTTTGCTCATACAAGGAAGAACAAGGCAATTTACTAGGAGAATTAAGCACTCAATTAGATGTCACTTAAAACTTTTTTCCAGGCACCCCTTCATTTGATGTCATCATTATCATCATCATCATTATTAATATTTAACTGTCCAACCAGCGTAATTTTACACAAATTCGTATAAATTTACATGTAAAACATTACATGTTTGCACAAAATTAACATTAAAAATGACTGGGTGCTCTGAAAAGTAGCACAAATCTCCGCTGGACACTGCTGATTTTACCCTGCACAAGTGAGCTTAGCTTTCTATTTACTCTGTCAAAACATTTGCAGGTTTGTCAAAGGTTACAAGAAGTTTGGGAGACCAAGATCAAGGTAATCTTAATTTTTGTTTGTTTGTTTGTTTGTTCATTTGGTTGTTCATGCAGCCAACCAACCAGGCAGTCAGGTAGTCAATTATTTTTAATTGATATCTTGAACTCGGGTTTTGTTGGCAGAGGCGAATTCATCTGTCAAATGTCACAAAGAACATGTATACTGTAGGTTTAAGTCAAGTTCAAGGCAGACATTTTCTGAACTTTCTTTGAAACTGACATAGTTGCTTTTATTACAGCTATGAGCTCATTGAAGATAACTTGTAATAATTTGTTATTGTTTATATTGCAACACATTGTTTTTAATTTCAGTAGAGGTTTGCAATGTTGTTTAATGTCTGAAACCTTTTTCTCTATCCTTAAGGCTTGATGCTATTGCTGCTGATGCTGAACTGGAAGATAAATCCATTGAGGATCTTTCCAGACTGGCAGATATTCTTCACAACAGTTGTGTGAAAGCTGTGGCAGAGTATGAAGACAAACTAAAGGAGGATCCCAACTTTGATGGTGAGCTGTCTTGCATTCTACTTGTTCAAATTAAATTTGCACTTATTAATGGATGAAGGTACAGATAATACATGGTAACCAGAAAAAAAAAAAACCCATAATATTGTTGTTATGGCGGCTAACCGTTTTTCTTTAATGTGACTTACATGTATGGTATATGCCTGTGGCAATGAAAACTCCACCAGCTACATGAATAAAATCTTGGCTATATTCCTGAAATATTTACATTTTATTGTTACTTGTATTCATTTATTTGTTTAAATTATTATTGTTTGTTATTGGTTCTCGTCCTTACTCTGAGGGTTTTTCTCCATGCAGGTACTCTGGTTTTCCTTCCTACACAAAAACCAACATTTCCAAATTCCAATTTGATCTGGAATGTATAGACATCTTTGAATGAGTTTAGTGGTTAAACAAATTACATTTTTTATAACAATTTATTAACTTGTTAGTTTATCTTTTTATTTAAGTTAATTTTTTTTTTTTTCAGGTAAAAAGCGTGGAGCCACTGTAAGACTCAGCAATGTGACAGTAAATGCACCATCGGTGTTAAAACATGAAGAAGAACTTGAATGTGTTGCTGCCATTATGCCAGATGACCATGAAGCCAGGAGAAAGTGAGTGAAAAATTTGGGATATGGCAGTAAAAGTTCTTTTAGAGTTCTGCCCTGAACTCTCCAGCTTGAATGGGTAATGGTACAACTCCTTGTTGTTTTATGCATGGTACCAGAACTGGAACTGCTGACTTTACTGGTCACCTGCAACTCAGTGCTGGACATTGTCCAACCATATTTCTAAAATATCAGACTTGTTCTTAAGTTTGCTGGGACGCCGTACCCCTGCAACTCAGAATTATTTTGTCTGTAAAAGGTTGTTAACTGGTGGCATTTGATAGTGAAAAGCATTCAAATTGCAAAGTGGCGCATCTCCATCTTATCTTTTACAGTGTCAAACACTATCCCAACCGCGTTTACTTGGGTTAAAAGATGGAAATGTCACTAAGCTCTGTGCAAAGGGCCCTATAGTGCAATGCAAAACCAGGTTCTGCACATCATCATTTATGCCAATGGATCGTGTCTCATGTATATGTCCAATCAAAACACACGCCCTGTCAAGCAAGAAGAAGTATTTCCATCACTAATCACTGAGTGCCATTGCTCCTATCCGTCGCATTTTCTCACACTTAACGTGATAAAGGTTGAGAAACAGGACTATTAAAACTTACAGGTATTTTGTCTGTTTGCTGTGCAGATTTCGCTTGATGGCACCTGCTAAGAGCGTCCACTGGGGGGTACCCTGGGACATTCCTGATGATTCTATGTTACTGGTTGGCATCTTTGAGTGTGGATTAGGCAACTGGGAGGCCATCAAGGCTGATCAGACCCTGTCGCTGTCATCTAAGGTAAGGTCAATAAAGAAAACAAGAACAGCAGGGCCCTAAAGTGAGGATGTCACTAAAACTAAATCTGGGAAATTATGGGAGTAGATATTTGAAAAGAGCATGATGAAAACGCCCACGTACTAAAAATTGGCATGTATTATTACAATTTGCAGACAAGATACTGACACTTCTGCTCTGATGACCCTATACAAATTCTTCTAAATTTGTTTTGGTCCTGATCCAGTTACCTGAGGGAAAAGTAAAAGGGTTTGTATTGAGTCATCCGAGCATAAAGGTCGCAATAAAATTGCTGGTTTGGGCGTCTAGCTCTTTCTAAATAAAATTATCTCAATAAATTCCACAAAGTTCTTTACAAAATAATTTAAATATTAGTTATGTCACACTTTAGGACTCTGTTGAGTAATACTTTTGTGCTGCGCTTCATTCGCTTTCCAATTCTTTGACCCAAATTAGGGTTTCAGAAAATGTGTAAATTATTTATTTACTTATGGCATAACTCCACCAACCTCTTTTTCCAAGTTTAGGGATAAATAGTTATTACAGACATAAACTACTTTTGTTTTTGTTGTTAAGTACTCAATTAATTTAAATCAAGCGTGCTCTTTTTTCCACAAAAGATCCTGCCTCCTGGAAATTTAAAGCCACAAGACAAGCATTTGCAAACAAGAGTGGAATACCTGATTAAACTGCTAAAACAAGCTGAAGTGGAGGACAAAGCAGAACAGCTAAGAAAGGTAAACATTTAACCTGACTTAAACATTTTGGGTCAGTTATTAAAAGACAGTTTAGACGGTGTTTAACAAAACCACGTTCTAAGCCATTTTCAGTTTTGCCAACAATCATATCTAGACATTGTCTACTGCCCACTGTAACAAGAAGGCTTTCATCCCAGGCTAGAAAACTATTTATCTACTTAAAATAAAACACCTATAAACAGATTTGGAGGCCCACTGATTGTTTTAAGCCGGGGCCTAAGTTAGACTCTGGTTAAATAGCTGGCTCTTTGCCTTTTTATTCATCATTTACCTACAAACATGAACTTGACTTTCTCAGTATATAAGGGAGAGAAATAACCTATATACCAGGGCAGCAACAATGCCATCCACATCCTGCAGTCCTGAAATGAAGCATTTTCTGGCAGCATCCGGTTGTCCTTTGGCAATTTCTACTTGATGTTGTGTTTAAGATTGCTGAAAGTAAAAACAATAGGGTAAAATTGTGACTTTTTCTTATCTCCACATTCAAAACAAAAATTCACTGCGTAATATGTAGATCACAGGTAATGTTACAAAATGTTTGGCTGCGGGATGAAGTAAACCATCTGAAAGATGCTGCGGTTAAAATCTAAATTGACTGCAAGTTTCCCAAACTTCAGATTTACAATATCCATTTTTCGTATTGCAGTGGAACCTCAATTTACGAAATGCAAAGGGACTAGGGAAATTGGTTCGTTATAGCGAGGTTCTGTTCCATACATTTTAAAAAGGCCAGGCTGGTGAATGTTGTTTGTCATACCGAGTACTTCGTTATGTAGAGGCTCGTTTAATCGAGGTTCCACTGAATTTTGTCTCCTTCCTAGTCATCGCAAATGCTCAAGTCAAAAATACGCCAACTGAAACGGAAAGAATCTAAAAAGGGAAAGCCACACTCAGACGTGGAATCACTCAACAACAGCGCTGCACCCTCGCCTATGGAGGTGTTGTCCCCCCCTGATGGAGCAGAAAATAAAGAAGATGGAGTCACTGTTGACACAAGTCAGGAGGGGCAGGTGGTACCAGAAGTGAAAAAGAAAAGAAAGGTTTCCAAAAAGAAGGAGAATGGCAAAGAAGAGGGAGAAAAGGTGAGTTTGTTTTTTATGCCCAAAGTGGTCAACAAATGATTTTTCTTTTGATTACGTTGTTACTTGTAGTGAGTCATGCATAGTGGATGCATGATATCTAGGTGTTAGACACGCCATAACCGCCGAGCCCTTGGAAACGTTGCTACGATGTTTTATCCGCGTTTTTGCGCTTCGTTTTGCCCATATTCTTGGCTTCTTATTGCACAGGAAGCCGAGAACAGCGGATAAAACATTGGAGCACGTTTCCTGAAGGAATTCAAGGCCACATGCAAAAATTCCGGTGAATCTGAGCTAAACAACAAAACGCGATCTGAAATGCATTTAGGTCGGTTATGCCCCGAGCTCTTCATTTGTATGTCAGAAATTCATGATTAGGTTTGGGACATTAGAGCGGTTTCCAATTGAGTGTCGTAAAACCAAAACCAAAGTAATAACTCTGGCCAATCTCAACAGATGTAAACAACACAACGAGCCAATCAGAATTCGAAGCAAATACATGAAACTGGCGTCAAGCGCGGGAAAACGCGTGCGGCCAAAACACGATTGGTTTTGGTTTGGATTCCCATTGGTTGAAAAAGTGGCGCGAGTTTTGTTAACCAATCACAGAGCGTAGTAATGCAAAACCAATGCAAACGCGAAATTACTTTCGACACTCAATTGAAAACCGCTCTAACAGAAAACTTTCACCAGTGCTCATGTTCTGGACTGATCTTTGTTTAGCCCAAACGACAAAAGAAAGAGAAAAAGGAAGTGTCCAAAGAAAAGAAGCAGGATGTCAAAGAAGCTGTGGATCATGAAGAACCTGCCTCACCTGCAAAGGAAGACATCAGCAAACCATCTAAAGAAGAAGGCAAGCCTCGGGGCTCCTATGCACTGGCAGACATGGACAAGGCTACATTTGATGAAGTATGTGTAGTGCTTGTAAAATAGTGTCTTGCTATGGACGACCGCTTTGCATTTCTCAATTTTTGTTTTCAAATTTGGCTCAGACAGAAATTGGTGCCACTAACTCTTTGAAAAGATAATTGAGCTGAAGATATCGCAGTCCATCAAGATATGTAAATACGGGCGATGGTGTATCCTCACAAGCTGACAAAATACTGGTAGTAACCTTGTGATGGAGTAACTTCTCGTTTGGGTATATAACGAGCGGCTGTTTTCATTCCTTAGTTAAGATGTATCCTAAGCATTGCTGTAATATAAAAGCCTATTGTCGAAGAGCAATACGTAGGATCACTGATCCAGCCCCTGTACAGTAGTGTTATATGGACTGATGCATTCGCCTTAGGGATCTTTTATTTTTACAGGGGAGGAGGTTTGGTACAATTTTGTCCTTCCAAAATAATTTTACTTAGTCCCCCTCGGAAAGACATTTTTTTCTCAGGCAAGCCCCTCCCCCAAAGAAAACAGAGAAAGAAAAGAAACTTGGGGTACATGTCACATTAAGGTAATAGAGTTTCTTTTTTTGACCGCTGGAAATTGTTTGACGCCCCCTCCCTTGCCCCTTCCTATGAAGCCAATATTTTCCCATGTCCGCCCTTCCAGTTCCAACAGGCCACCCCATCTAACAGTTCCTTGTGTTGTGTATGTTACAGTGCAAAGAAAAGATGCGTCCAGTGAAGCGAGCGCTAAAAATGCTGGAGAGCCCTGAAGACATGAAAGAAACCGATCAAGTGGCGCAGACGAGACAGGTACGACAGAAGAAGAGAAGACAATTTATAAACGGTTACGGAAACTAACTCGGGGGTGAAGATCTGTTAGCCTTATGCGCCAGCCAGCGCTAGAGATGTGGTGAAGTACAGTGGTCGAGTTGGCGTCTTGGGGCATGTTATGAAAAGCCATATACTTGTTTTTGTTAAACTTTTTGGGGAGGTGGAATAACATCTTCCCCTACCAAGTCTAATAACATTTTATAATAATAATTTTGCAGCATTCAAATCGCCAAAAACACGCAGACTTTCTGGCATAATAGATTTTTGCAAAATCAACAACTTTATTAACATAGCATGCGAACAGGCTCCTGAGTGGGGTGTGCTCGCCGAGTTTTCTTATCGCCCTTAACCCAACTTTACTTGAGAGCCTGTTCGTGGACTAAATTAACGTGTCAATAACATCTAGTTTACAATACAACTAGCCTGGCCCCTGCCTTTTTAGTAACTTACCTTATACCATTTGCCATTTCAGTGCTTGTTAAAGATTGGAGATCACATCATGGATATCACTTCTTACTACAGTGACGGCGATGGAGAAGCATTATGGAGAAAGTAAGAACTTTACAGCGCTGAAACATTCCGCTGCTGGAGTTCTTTTGTTTGTGAGTTTCATATATTGACCGTGTATTTTCTTTCTGTTTGTATAGTAACCTTTGGACGTTTGTGTCCAAATTCACGTCATTTGAAGCTAAGAAGCTCTTTAAGCTGTACAAGCATGCGGCCAAGAAAAGAGAAGAATTGAAATCCCAGGAGGTACGTGAAGCTTTAAAAATTGTCTTCTACCATTGTATTTATTTATTTATAAACTGAAAACAACCCACCTTTTGACTGATTGATTGACTCACTTACTGACTGACTGACTGACTGACTGACTGATTGATTGATTGATTGATTGATTCTCATCCCAGCGTAACCCTACCACGTGGTTACCTTAGCTCAATATACAACTGTACCAGCAGGAAACGTAGTCCTTGAGAAATTACGCCTTTATACTTGTAGCCTTTTTGGAGTTAACTCATTTGACTTTTTGCAGCGTGCTCAGCACAAGCCGTCCGTTCAACAACAGCGCTCCCATCAAGACCCCAAGAAACACACAGGAGACCATGCGTCCCAGCGGTCCAGTGACCTTAAAAGACCGCTGGACGGAGGGGGGCCTGGAGGCAAGTTTCCCCGGATGGACCGCACGTATTCAGGCTCTAGTTCTCATAGCGGCGGAAGGCATTCTGGGAGCGGAGATAGCTACGATCCTCGGCGCTCTTCATCCTTCAGTCACTCGGATAGGGCTGGGAGTTCCTCCAAGGACAGATCACGTGACGGGTATGTTTCTCTTTTTGTTGTAGAGTTGCATATCAAAATACACTGCCCCGTCGTAAACTGAAAAAAAATCCACAGTTAAAAACTTGGAACAGGTTCTGTTCTCTTCTTTCAAATCGAAATTAACGTATCTGTAAAGAAGATGATGAGAAAAATAAGGGCCAGCACTGTATAGAAAGCGATTTTAAGCACTTGCGTCGAACAGAGAGATAAGCCACTGGTTTTTGCCATCGAATGTGTCTTTGGATAGACCTCTGATAAAATTCGGTATTTACATCATGATTTTTTTTTTACAGTCACGACCACAGTCACAGATACCACGACTCACATCGCGACAGATCGTCGTACCATTCCTCCGACTACTCCCGACCTCACGACCGCTCTTCGGATCATAGTCGCCCCCACGACCAACACTCGCGATCCTACGAGAGGAGCTCCGACCACCACTCGCGCTCTTACGAGAAGAAAGATCGAAGAGACGACCATCACCGAGGTAGCTCTCGTGATTACTCGTCTGAAAGTCGGCATCACTCGCACCGTGATCGAAACAGCGATTCGGCTTCGCGACACAGTAATCCAACGAGCTCACCCAAGTCTGGTTCTTCGCACGAGAGTAAAAGATACGGAGAAGAAAAGCGAAGCTCGGAGACTGATCGCGAGAAGAGATGACGGCGCGTGATTTTACTTAACTTTAAAGATTTTTTAACACATAACTTGATACAGATATTACAGTGAAACTTGCCGTATTTTTTTCACTCGGAGTTTTCTTGATTACTTTTGACATATTTAACATTTTTTGGGTTGTTGTGATGGTGAGTCCGTTTTCTTTTCTCCTCTGTTTTGGTTTGGTTTTCTTTTTTTATTATTTTCATTTCTCGGCAAATCAAAGCTTCTTTTTTGTGGCAAAGACGTGGAGCTGTCGCTTTGAATTTAAATGTGTGGCTGTTGCCTCTGATTGGTCGAGACGGAAAAACCAACCACTGACGCGTTTCTTCACCTGACGCACGTTAGCTTTCCTCTCCACTCGCGTTTTTTGTTTGTCGTTCTTCTTTAAAGACAAAGAAAGCCGAGTTGCTACTTGAAGACAAACAAATTTTTCAACAGTTAATCTAAATCTCCATCAGTATTCATCCATTCGGCACGTGGCACTGTAAAAAGGGAAGGTTGGAAAACGGTCCGTGTTACGCGAAATAGTGCGGCGTTTGAGGGGTCTAGAGCGAGGGTCAGTTTTGCTGCCTCGCGCCTCTTCCCTCGAACTGAGAGAAGGCGACAGTTTTGCAATCTATCGAAGAAACAATAGCGTATACTTGTAAGTAGATATTTTGTAGTATAGAGCCTATTTATTATCTAAATGAAAGTGAAAATGCCTGCTGAGTGTACGACGTGGTTGAATATGGCAGGCATGTGTAGTGTACAGTATTTTCATGACGGTGTTTCAATCGGGGAATTTAGGTCTGTTGTTTTCAGTTTAAAATAACGGTCAAAGAAATTTGATCACTAAAATGATAGAAGTAAGATTTAACATACATTCGTTTGTAATCGTTTGATCACTGCTGTGCAGGGATGGGAAAATCTAACAATGGAATTCGTTGTGTATGTTTTGTACTCGAGGTGGAATGTATTTTTATGGTATTTTTCCGTGTGTAAAAAAAGGTTTTCTGAAGATATTTAGCTGTACAGTTTGGTGATAACTCCTTTTCTGGAAATGGAATAAAAAAGTGGTTTTGTATTGCATGTTTGCATTTGTGAACGGAAATGTCTGGTTCAAACTGGAGACTTGCGGCTATAAATTGCCATTCCATGTTTCAGTTGTACACTTGTGCCCTGTTCACATAACCCAGACTACTACATAAAACAGAAATGTAGAATAACTTGCAACCTACCAAATATGAACATTACAGGCCGCCTAAAATCTCCTTTCTCGTACGTTTGGTCCACGGACGCCTCTTGCATCCCTACTCGGAAAACTGGGGTAGATAATCGGAGCGGTGGGGGGGGCACTTTTGGAAGTCTGTTGTCGGAGAGGAACAATCCGGGATTGTGGTATGGACGAAAGCAATCAGTGGTCGGAGCGTAACACTTAAGAGACGTCACATGTATTTCTGCCCCAGGTTGTGAATGAATGGTGTAGAAATTCAAGTCTCCATTCAAACAAATCTGTATATGTTTTCAGGGGTTTGATCCGGATAACTAAAACTGTAGTCTGAAATGTCAGCCGTCTCCTCCCCTAACCCACAGGGGGCGCGGGAGAGAGTCTCTCTCTCCCGCGCCCCCTGCGGGTTAGAGGGAGGAGACGGCTTACATTTCAGACTACTAAAACTGCATCAAAAATTGAGGCAAAGGAAAGAAAGTTAAAAATGATGTAAGAAGTAGAACGAAGAGAGCATAAGGGAACTGGTCCAAACAAGTTTGTTCGAAGAGGACCCACCTTGTCTGGGTAGAGGGCTTACCGAAGACCACCTATTTTGTGAACATTGCCAACAAAATTTTATTGGCTTTAAAATTTAAGATTGCTAGATAGACGATCTAGATAAAAGAAGTTAGGTTTGAATCTTTGTCAGAGATAGAGATGGATAGAGGGATGGCTATGCAATAAATACACCATCTTTTGAGGTTGAGGAGGGGGTGTAGGGCGGGGGAAAGGGTAAAGGCCGAGACCACCATCGTTTTTTGTCCTGTTCGAGTACAGTAGTTTTGACGACTTCTCTAAAGAGTTTTTCTTGCACATGTTTCTTCCGGATGACTGAAATTTGAGCGTTTCGCCGTTTTGATGGTTCACTGTTGTTGTTGTTGTTGTTTTGTTTTGTTTTCTTTCATTCCAGAGCGTAGTGTTCAGGTTACTCTTGCAAGAGGGTTCCATGAAAACACTATTAAGCGCCCACCCCTCGCCCCTGTTCTCTAGCTAATATAATTAGTTTACCCGTTTATGTGGGCAATTTTAATTGGCTCACATTATTGCAAAGGGTCGACGGAGGTAGCCTCCTTCGCAGACGCTCTTTTGGCTCGTCACGCAATCTTTCCTCCCCATTGCGTGACGAGCGAAAAGAGAGGCTACGACGGAGGGGGTACTCCTCGGAATTTTTGGTGGATTGGGCGGCACGGTTTTCCAAAACCTGACCCTATTTCAGACCAAAATATGTAATTTCTCCACTCTCATCCACAGAGGCCTCTTTCGCGCTCGAGCTAAGACACACAATATGAGATGAGGAGTGTAGTGGTAGGGCGGACTCGACTGGAGAGAGGCTATCTGAGCCTCGATTTGGTTTTACCCGCGCGAAGCCTGTTTCTAGGATCATCTGCGCGCGCTTGCCACGTCACCATTTCCAACATGTCCGGATTCCAAACATGACGTTTGGTGCTAAAATTAGAATTTTCTAGTTGACAACAACCGAAATACAGTTTCGTTCCACGTATAAACTGTGTGTGTTGGCAGAGGTTTGGTCATTTGATATTCATTGTTTGACAAAATGGTGGTAAATGCGTCGCCTTCCACGGTCTCCTTGGATCATCTGTACGCCAAGAAAGTTGATTTACTCGAAGATGAGTTGTTTTCGAGCTCTGCGGATTTCTTAAACACATGGAGCCAGGTGAGAGGGAGAAAACTTGGCACATATCCATCCGATTCGATTCGTCTTCAAGAGTGCTTATATACAGTTTGTAAATTCCTCTGACGTTTAACAACCAAAAAATTAAACAAGTTACCATTAAGGTTAAGCCCTATATTAAATATTAAGCCTAGTACATGAAGTAAGAACTTTACCATTTAGCAATGGCCAGCCACACTCAACTGCCAACTGAGGCCGCCATTACAGCCCATAAAATTACATTTTGAAATGTGGACGTGTATTCCAATGCTGTAGCGATCTAGCGTTTCACACAGTGTTAGTTTCTGTCGTGGACTGATCGACGTTTTGCCAGTTTGAAGTTTCGTTTTCTTGGTAGCTTAGCATTATAATGAATATCATCTCTTCAATGTGAAAGGATCTGTCATGCAATAATTCCTTTACATGGTAAATTGACTGTAGAACTTCAATGTTTGCACAGTTTTGCAGAAGTTGACCTTCCCAACCTAATCAGACAGTCAGATGTGTCCAGCACATAATGTGTTGAAATTATATAAATGTCCATTGATTGATTATCTTTATGCACCCCTTTCATAACTGGCCTCAGCTGTTCAAAGAGCGGATAACTCTATCCAATGGATAAGTCACTGACCAGTGGATAAAATGAACTCCAACTAATACGTTTTATCAGCTAGATAGCGACTTATCCTCTGGATAAAGTTATCCGCTCTTTGAACAACCAGCACTTGGATGGAAGTTATCACTTAGTACTATTGTCGTATGGTTCGATGTCCATTGCCTGATCTTATTGACCAGGAAAAACAATGAGAAACAAGTAACAATTTCATGTGATCTTTCTGATCTATTCACAGTATAATAAATGTTAATCCAGTTTAAACTTCTCTGTGAGCTCTGATGGTGTTCCAGGTGTGAGGGGGAGTCATTGAATCCTTAGCTTGTCCTATATCTGTTCATTTCCGCTAATATTTTAACCTTAAATATAATAATGATTATTGTTCTTACTCACAGGATAACCTTGGCAACAGTGATGATGATGACATTCTCAATCTCTTGTTTGGACAAGACTTTACAGACTTTGGTGATTTTTCTTCACCGCGCAGTGAGAGCACATCATCCGATTCAGACATGACTCCTAGCCCTGGCACGGTGGATGATGTAGAGCTGAGTGAAATACTTAGCTCAACATCAGCATCACCTGGCCTTGTGCAAACCAGTGAGGACTTCACCATTGATCTTGGTAGGTATTTTGAGCTTGTTTGGTTTCGACAGCAGTGAAGCCACAATGCCTCTTGTTTAGAAGTATTTCTACCAAGGTGGTTGCCCTGCAGTTTTAGGAATAACACATTGATAGTTCATGCATGTTCTATAAAGAATGGTACATGTATATGAAGGGATTCATTGTGTGACCAACACATTTTCATCAAAAAATCTAGTCCTTGTGACCAGTTCTGTCATGTAAACACCACAAGCAACTTGTTCTAGGGACGTGTAGAGTCCTATCCCTTGTCCACTCATGTGTGCTGGCCTTTAAGGGCATTTGCTCAGACCCAAAATGTGGTTAAATAAGTTGTTTTTTTACAGACAACCTGTGTGCAGTGAGAACAGCTGTTACCAATATATTACTATGTACATGTACGCGTAGTCTATGAATAAAATATTAATAATCTAAAACAAATAATTGTTTGTCGATTCATGTGTACAGGTTGGAACATGGATTTTGATTTACCTGACTTGGAAGAAAGCAAGGATGATTCAGAGTTAACGAGTGTCACTGCCAGTCTGCCAACATCAGTATCATCATCAACAGTAACAATCCACAATCAGTCCAGTACAGCACCAGTGCGTCCAACTGTCTCTCGTGCTAACAAAGTATGTTGATGTAGGAGGAACTTTGTGTGCATCTAGTTATCTAAAGCCTCATTAGCACATGCCAATTAATTGAGCCAATTTCGCCCAATTATACAAAGAAAGCAAATAAGTGGATGAAAATCAGTCTGATTTTTAAAAACCTGTGGTAGTGCTACAGATTTTTTTCAATCAGGTAGATTTTCACCCCACATTACAGAACAGAAAATTAAAGAAATTGACTGACAAATTGAACTTACTACATGTGTTTGGTCCAATAAATTGGGTTATTATAAGCAGCCCTAACTGACATCAAGTCTTCATTTAAGTTGTCCGTAGCTGGCATTAATACCAAGTGCATGGAATAAGAAAGTTGTGGAACCGGCCATGTTAATGGGCTTTAGATGCAGAACTGCTCTGTGAGTTGACTGTATGAAATGTAATATTATTTTTATGTTATTTCAGTCAAAGGTTTTGGTTCTTTCAAGTGAGGAACAGAGATTATTGGAATTAGAAGGTGTTTCTCTACCAACAGACATGCCACTCACCAAGGTAAAATAGTAGAGACTTGTCTTTTTGTTTATATTTAATATATCAGCAGATTCTTTCATTTATATAGTAAGAAAAAAAAATGTGTAAAAGAGTTGAAAAAGATTCTTATTTGGAAAATCAGTTAAAATACATGTACCTGAAAAAGAGAGGATAAGATTTCTATTTTAGCTTGTTGTGTTGTCTTCAGCCTGTACATGTATAATATATCTGTTTTGAAGTGTGTTTTTGTATTCTAACTTTTAAGGCTGAAGAAAAAATTTTGAAGAAAGTCAGAAGAAAAATTAAGAACAAGGTGGGTGTGATCTCCATTGCTATGTTAATGCTGTTATAGAAATACACATTAAAACCTGAAGTTTGAATTTGATTTGTCTGTTTAGCAATCAGCACAAGAGAGTAGAAGAAAGAAAAAGGATTATGTGGAAGGATTAGAAGAAAGGTCTGTGGAATGAGTTTCCGATTTACGTTAATATTAACAAAATAATTTATGGACTTAATCAAAGTAGCCTTCCCTTCAAGAGCACAAATTTTCCTATGAATTTCCTTGGATTTTCCAATTTAATTTAAGTACGGTACTAATTATAAATTTATTATTGTTTTTGCTTGATTTCATTATTAGAGTGAAAGCATGTACAGAACTTAATCACAACTTAAGCAAGAAAGTGGTTAGTCTGGAAAAGCAAAACAAGTGAGTTGAACAGTGTAGTATTTGGCATTATTACATTGCATGTAGCTATTAAATTATGCCTTCATGCAGGTTGTCAGTAATTATAATTAAGCTTGATTATTGCATTTTAATTGAACATATATTGCTGACATGAAATCGCCATCCATTTTTTGTGGATAGTTTTTGTAGTCAAGGGCTTTTATATGGTACAGTAATTTCTTTTTTGTCTTTCGAGACTCTTTTTTATTATATAATAATTGTAGTCTTGCTGGAATGTGTAAACTAAATTGCTATGAGAAATACTGTATTAACCATTTGAATTCCTGAAAATAATGCCATTCTGGTAAAATGTTTGTGACTTCTGCACAATGTTATAACACATTTAAACTTGTCACAAGACTGACAGTACATTTAAATGTGCCTCCAGGTCCCTTCTTGACCAGCTAAAAGACCTTCAAGCACTTGTAGCATCCACCCATCCAACTAAGGCTCAAACAGGCACATGTTTGATGGTACTCTTCCTGGCTTTTGGTTTGGTTCTCTTCCCCATTAACAACAACTTTGTAGAACAGAAGAACTCTGCGGCAACTTATGCTCCAGCTATAGGTAAGTTGTAACTTGTTCTCAACTACTGGTAATTACTATAATATAATTATAGTAACTACATGTGGTAACTGTACTTTGTGGGTTGGTGGTTTAAATATTAGGTGGTTGCAGCTGTATTTTTCCACCCAATTGTATAAATGGGAATGAAGTTAACCTTTAGGAAAAGCTGTTTACATCATTCATTAATTTTAAGGGTCAAAGTAAACTTTTGTTAATATCATAATAAAAATAATGATTAAATGATTACTATTTCGTACCCAGCAGTGGACTATCTAGCTTCCCATCTTGGGGAAACTGGTTAATACATTTCAAGAATTGCTGAAAAGGCAATCGGTCATTTTACATTGCTGGTGATGAACGTCTTACAAAACCTGAGTTAACTGAATAAACAGCATTGTTTGTGTGAGAATTACCAGCTGAGGAAAATGCTTGCCTGATTAGGTACCCAATTTACTGTAGTTTCTAAAATTCTTATTATTATATGTTTGTTGTTTGTGCAGTTCGATCACGCACACTTCTTCAAGTACAAGATGATTATGCAGCTGACCCAGAGCCCGATGTTCCTGAAGGAATGCAGTTTACTCTGAACAATTCAGATTATCTCAAGGCAGCTGCTCCAGCTTTAACATCGCAGAGTACTGTGTCACATGAAGTTACAGTTGAAGTTGCCGAGATTGAAAGAAGAGGTCATGAACATAAAATGAAAACTGAAAAGCGGTAACTTATTGAACTAATGCAGAACCGGAACTTTGTAAATAACCATGTTGTTAAGTTGAATTTCTTGTCTCCAATGTGAGCAACAAACATGTTATATTGGGGGGCTAAGTTGCTTCACATGATTTTTTTTTCTTTTGTACAAACCAGTATAGAGCTTCAAAAGCTATCTGAAAGTGTGTCATAGATGTCATAGAAATTCCTTAAAAACTCTTCTTCTTCTTCTTCTTCTTGTTCTTGTTCTCCGTCTTCTTGTCCTCCTCCTCCTCCTTCTTCGTCTTCTTCTTCTTCCCCTTCTTTTCTGTTGCTTTTTCCCTCTTAATTCTTTTGTTTTCGTTTCTTTCTTGTTTTCATGCATTTGCCTCATTGAGGAGGAGACATGGAAATTGTAGAAATTTTAATTCAATTTTTTTATAGAATAATAAACAAATAAAACTATGTAAAAAATATACTGAAAACTGTCAGTGGACTAAATGATTCTCTCGTGTTTGTGAAATACTTGAATTAGTTTACATTTGTGATTTGTGGATTTGTACATTTGATCAACAAAGTTACAATGTAAACTTGCATCAGGAGGTAGAACAAATTTAAAAGAAACGCTTTTGTAAATATGCAGATACTGTTCTATAATTTCACACATTTGTTACAAAGAAACCACCTTTCTAGTTGGGTTGGTTTGTGAAAAAAATTAAAAAAAAAAAAAAAAAAAGGTGAGCTTGTTAATTGTTAAAAAAATCTAAACAAACAAACAAAGAAACAAACACATTAAAAATAATAAAGGGTGAAAAGCTTTGTTAATCAAGTCCAAAATTATTGAACTCCTTAGCTTTTAGGTGCAGTGAAAGCCCCTTCACATCAGGTTAAGAGTCTCTTGGATGAGGTATAACTTACAAGCATAATGTTAAAACATTGACGACACAAAAATACAATTGTAGAGCATTAAGAATAAACCAGATCAAATTCTTTTCAAAATCACACCATTTCTCGCGAAAGGGACTCAAAACTACACCCTTACCTACATGACTAATAAAAGGCAGTACCGCCACTGCCGCCACATTACTTATTTGTTACCTAATTCTAATGAGCTCCAGATACCAATTCTTGCAACTGACTACTAACACGCCATTTGGTTTGGAGGAGTTTGTGTTATCCCAAGTCCTTTTTCAAAGGAATTTGTAGGCTGCTGTCACATATTAACTTCTAATATCAAAGAACAAATTTTCCTTTCTTGTTCTCATACTTGTCTTATAAATGTACTGGGGAGAAGTTATTAAACATTGAGAAAATTCATCTTGCGTGATCATATCCTTAATTCTCATGACCTCAGAGGTAGAATAAGCATTGATATTACAAGGAGAAATTTGATGCTGATCACATGCAACAATAGTTTAGATATGAAAACTTGACATTAGTCTCACCTGACTGTGGAAGTTAATTTTGGATAAATTGCATCGATTTGTTGAACATACTTAGTTTTGTAGTAGTTGGTTTAGCTATGCCTTGTTACCTGGGTGAAAAATAGGGAAATGCATTTTAATAGCTATAAGGCTATGAATGTTTTTAAACACGTCACAAGAGCATCCCCTCCAGGGAGGGGAGCTCTGAATACTCCATTTAGTGGGATTGACCTCCGTGGAGGGAAAGGGTACTCCAAGTGGGAGGTCACCGTCGTAGTATGCAGAAAGTGACCGAGAATTTTAAAAATTTTAGTATTTAAAAGGGTAAAAAAGAAATAGGCTGTGAGCCAAAAGGATAGGAATTAAATCCAAGTATAACAAAGGGCATGGCCAGCCAAAAACTAACCAAAGATTTTAATAAGTTTGCCACCTGCCAAAAATAAGGGTGTGGGGTAGCTTTGGGTAGCTTTGTGTGAAAGGGGTGCCATTTCGGTAAAAACTGGTGTGTGAAAGGAGGTTGAAAATCGGAGCCAAGTATTCCCGTATGAAGTTACATTGAGTAGGGAGGAGAGGGAAAAGCTGCTTTTTTTCTTCTCTGACTTTTTGCCTTACGAATTGGTTTCTAAAGCAAACCGATTGAAACTGACCCTTCAACGATCAACGAACTTCAGTGGGACGTCCTGAAGTTCTCGAATTAGCTGAGAAAACCGAGGGAACGGGAACAATTACCCTTGCCCAGAAAACAATAGTGTTTTGTGATAACCGGGTCCAATGCAATGAGGAGGCTCCAAAGAGCTTCGTGACACAGACGGACGTTTGTCACGCAATCCATGACAGGAAGTGAAAGCAACAGGAAACTCGTGTAAGGAATCATGCTAATACGCATTTCTTTAATTAGCGTACGAGGTAATCTTGCAATAATTTTCAACAAGAAACACGTTTACCAATAAATAAATTTCAGTAATGGAAAAAATATAAAATTGTCCTCTCGTTTTACAGTGTGTACTGAGAATCGGGAAATAGCACTAAGCGTCTTTTTACACGCACGTTCTAGACACGGCCGATTGGAGCTATTAAACTCACAGATAATCAACGGCTTAGCCTAACACTAACAGCGTTGGATGTTCCACGGTCTTGTAAGCCCTCAAGGCGCCCATATTAGCCCCATAACTTTCTCTAAGTTTTCTTTTTTCAATAGCAAAGCTTCTTCAATTCACAGGACATTCTCTTATCCATTACTACGTTGCCGATTGTCCCGCCGATTGTAAACTCAGCGTGCTGTTATAAAGGTCATCCCCAATCGCTCTCAAGGTGCAGCCAATTTCTTTGGATGTTCTTGCCTCAGGGGTCTGCCCTTCTCCTGCACGTGTGGGTCTCAAATAGGTGTCATTGTGAGTGCCTCTCGTCTCTTCCCGAGAAGAACGACTCCGTCTTCTTCGGAAGCTAAATGATCTTCGTCGAGGTTGACTGGGCTGGCTGGGAGTTCTTTTAAAGAGCTTAAAGCCCATAAAGCCTGCGAGATAAAATGAAAAGGAGTAAGTCAAGTTAACGTTGGTGAATATCCTAAAATAACGACTTGTTAATCGTAAAAAAAATGACATCTTCTGGAGACGTGACACAGATGAAATGGATATTTTTTTAGAATGCAAAAACCATCATATAGACCACAAAGCGCCCAACAACAAAATGATTTTGAACATGCACTTGTTTCTCAAAAGGTGTAACTGGAGCAGATAATATTTCTGGTGATTCTGTTCAGTGCAAGGGTGACCGAAATATGATAAGAAATTCAATATCCGTGTTCTTTGGAAACACTTGAGAATGAAAATGCACGTATGGTAATTTCAGCGGATAAGACAACATGTGCGTGACAGAACTAGGGCAACCTTAACCAAATTGGCACTAACCTGAGAAACGGCTTCTCACTTCAGAAGGCTTCAGTTTGCTTCGATCGATGGTTAAATCTCTGTCTTCTTTTGGTTGTTGCTCGTGTGGTGAAATGACTATATATTCGATAAGTTGCGCTCTTATATATATCGTGTTTCTAATATTTCAAAACGGGAAGTCTCAAGTCATCTTCTGTGACGCACGTCCCAGCCCAAGGGAAACCCCTGTGACGTCAATACGGAAATAACGCTATCTGATTGGTTGCTAGAGATTTACAATGATCATACGGTAGGCACTTGATGGGCACTTGGCAAATTGGTCTATCATTTTTAAATTAAACTACCAAAAAGTAAACCTTGAACTTCAGGAAGTTAAATTTTTCTTGGAAAAAACGTGACGTGACCAAAAACAATAGAAAACAACGCTATAAAAAAGCATATTTGTCGCGTACCTGTCGCTTTATTGAACATTCTAGACAGAAGTTTGCTAGCACTCGATAGCACATGATTTCACAAATAATTTCTGACCGAAGTGAGCCTAAATTGGGATAGTGTGTCAACTGTAAAGAATGTTTTATCTAAAACAGTAGAAAAAACATTTAAAAAAAGGCATATTAAAACGTGTCTCGTATCTGTCGCATAATTGAACATTCCGCATCACGTTTATTCCTTTCTAGAGAGGTATTACACAAGTATGCTGGTACATGATTTGACAAAAAAATCCCGTGACCGAAATAAGCCTAAATTGGGAGAGCATTGCTGAGTCCTCACGATCATGAACGAGAACTAAAAATTTTCCCCTAAAACGAAAACTAAATTGGGAGAGCATTGCTGAGTCCTCACGATCATGAACGAGAACTAAAAATTTTCCCCTAAAACGAAAACTGGCAACTGAGTCAGCCAAACTTTTTTCCAGGAAAAGAACAAAAAAAAAAAAAAAGAAAAAAAAATAGAAACTGGTTTCGATTTAGTGGCCTTTGTATGGGGAAAGTCAGTTCGAACTATTCATCAAGAAGGTCAAGGTTCGGTTCCGGACGACTAAATACCGACTGTGAAAATTTGCAAACGATTGTTATCGAGTAGT
Organism: Pavona decussata; assembly: GCF_977016875.1. NCBI lineage: Eukaryota > Metazoa > Cnidaria > Anthozoa > Scleractinia > Agariciidae > Pavona > Pavona decussata. The sequence goes on from NW_028145546.1 coordinate 552,569, forward strand.
ATTGTTTCTGCGGTGCTGTTTATTACGCTGTGAATAACTGATTCAAACGAAAGTTATCGACAGTACTTCTGCTGTGGTGTCTATTTTACTGAGCAAGGCTGTCTTTCTCAAGTTTCTGTAGACCAGGTCCCCAAGAGTGGGTCGGATTGATGTAAAAACTCAGTACTGAGCGTATTATGATCTTTATTGTTATGCTGATTTGTTGCCAACTCAATTTTTGCAAAGGGGAAATTTTAGAAAAAAAATTCTAGTCGTGGTCTCAGGAGTTATGAGGAGTGAGACGAAACAAGCGGAACTATCTAACTTTGTTTTGTTTTTTTTTTTTTTCCGGCATGCATCTTCTCAGTATCAAACGCGAGAACTGAAGACGTAGTTATTTATTTATTTATTTATTTTTTTTAGTTTTTAAAAAATTGTAGTTAGACACGTGCACGTGTAAGATACGTGCTGGCTTGAGCGCTCGTCAAACAAGTGTAACGAGGGTTCAAATGACGTCACTATTCAGTGTTTAGTACCTCTTAAATGAGACAGGAAAAGCTGTCATCGAACATGCAAATTCGCATTCTCTCTTTGATTTTGAACCATAACTCGGCTCCTCAACTCTCAGTAAGAACTGGATCCTGTTCACATTCGACGAGAGTGAAACTTGTTCTTGGGATTAAAAGAACCCTGAGTACGCTACCGACGGATCCGAACACAACAGAGAGTGATCAGGAGTTGCTTAGGGGTCAGTGGCCTCGGTTGGAGTTTCCAACTCTCTTTTATCGTGGGAATATATACTCTCTCAGCCGTGACTAATCACCCTACAGACGAATAATCCACCACGTTCATTTCCTTTTCCTTTGTTCAGCAGTTGAGGAGCACAGAAGAATAACGCCAACCCCCCGCCAACCACAATATGGCCGATTTTTGATAACCTGCCCAGTCCCCTTCCATTCACCCTCCACTTTCCTCAGCAAGTAACAAACGCCTGATCGAGGCTCTGTTCGCAACTTAGATTTTAGAAAGTACTCTGATACGTGTTCCTTCACGAAAACACCGCATTCGTCCGATTCAGCACCAGCACCAATTGAAGAAACGAGTATTTATGTTTGAAAAATTTATTTTTTCGATGAATTGAGTATTGCCCTTTTTACCCCATCTGGGATACTGTCTTTGTATTGAGTATTAATCAGAGCCGATGGTGAAGGTTTTTTGAAAGATTGTCCCACTGTATCCTATCGAGGAGGAAACTCGCATTAGTGTCATAACTGGATCAGTTCTTCTTCTTATTCCGTTCTTCTTCAGTCTTCTTTTTTCATCTGTCCAATAGGGTCGTCAAAGAACGAGCAAAAGGGAGCTTAAGCAACGACGACGGCAACGGCAACGAAAACGTCACCTGGAAATATAACCTTACTTCATTTGTGCTACTTCGCGATAATTTTAACTCGCTCAACTTTTACAAAAATGGCGAACTATCCAGGAACCAAATTGGTAGGAGTGGCGTACAAGTTAAGAAAGAAAATGAAAAATTCACCGTCGTCCGTTGACGTTCTTCACAAAACCTTAAATTTGGTCATGCCATGTTATTAGGGAGTTTAAGAAACGAGGACGGCAACGGTAACGAGAACGCCACAAAACAATGGGCTTTATGAGCAAAAACAATCGCTTTGCACGTGCGTTTTACACTTCGGTACATGTCTCTGCCGTTCTCTGCAAAACAACAACGTGAAATGACCAAATTTTAGGTTTTCTCGAGGACGGGAGGGTATGACGCAAAATCTTCTTTATTTTCCCTTACTTTGACGTCGTTCATACTAATTTAGTTCCTGGAGAGTTCGCCAGCATTTTCCAAGTTAAACAAATTTAAATGATTGCGAAAGAGTTACAAAAAACGAGAAGTTATATTTTTAAATGACGTTCTCGTTACCGTTGCCGTCCTCGTTTCTTAAGGCTGGTTTCCATATGATCGCAGATCGCAGATCGCAATAAGGTCTGCGATCATCGCAGACGATCGCAGAAGTAGTTTCCATATGATCGCAGACGATCGCAGACCTTATTGCGATCTGCGATCCGCGATCATATGGAAACAAGCCTTTAAACTCCCTGTTGTTTTGCAGAGGACGGCGAAGAAATGTACCAAAATGTAAAACGCACGTGCAGAGCGATTGTTTTTGCTCATTAATCCTATTGTTTTGCGGCGTTGTCGTTGACGTTGCCGTCGTCGTTGCTTAAGCTGCCTAATGACATCACAGTAACTGTATTGAGTGGTGATGTCACAGTATCGTCAAATATCGTGCTAGTATCGGATCGCTTTGGAAACGGATATCGCCTCAGCCTTAAGACGCAGTTACACTGGGTAATTTGTCTTGCAACTTGTCTCGCAATTTCGTGGCGCCGTTGCATCACAAGTTGCACCGAAACGTTGTGTAGTGTAACATGCCCTGAAATGAACTTGCCTCGCAATGATTTTGTTACAGTCACCGTTGCACGAAGTAGAACCGACTTTCGTAACGGTTGAGGCAGCAAAAAAAAAAAATGCAACAAAAGTTCATTTCAGGGCATGTTGCACTAGGCAACTATTCGTGCAACTTGTGCCGCAACAAAATTGCGAGGTAAGTCGAAAGAAACATTGCCTAGTGTAACGGCGCCTTTAGTAACGTTAGGTCAAGTGGTTTGAACGAAGCGATAGGGAAATCCCCGTTGAAAGCAGGTGCATTGAAACGGTAGAATTTCCCAATCGTCTCCCTCGAGTCATGACGAAACTTAAGTAACAGACGTTTTCAGGTGACGGCAACGTCGAAACTGAAGAGAAAAGCCTAGGCAGGGATCGGCGTTGTTCCTGCCAAATTAAAAGCCGTTGTTCGCGTTTGTTTTTACGTATTTCAAGGCCGTTATAGGTCGCAAAGGATTACACTTTCCAACGCAGAAAAACAAATGAACGGGTATATCATGGGTCGAGGGCATTTAACCCGGCTTCGAGGGTCGCGAAAAAAATTGCGCAATTAGTTCGACTGTGCAATTCCTGTGACTAATTTTTAATCGCAGATACAAAGTGTTTATATTTAATTAAAGGTATTTCTGCCGTTAGCAAGATAACTGCCAAGCTCAACCAGAAAATCTCCTTTAATAGTACTATAGAAAAAACGAAAACGAATCTCATTATTCTATAAAATATCAGGCTCTTGAAATGTGCATTAGAAATTTCAAAAACAAATTAGGACAAAAGCATGTGAGCACATCAGTGAAGCCGGCAAACATGGTTATATTACATGCAGTACTTTTTACTAGCAGTATAGTATGGTTGTGCGTGGGATCGAAATAAAACAAGTATCATTTCTCGAACAATTTTGCATGGTGCCAATTTGTCGCCGATTACCGGTTACGTGAGAGTTGCCTCATTGCGTAGGAGTGTATGGGTGGCTTAAAATAATAACTATGGACAGAGCGATGACATTTTCCACTAATTTGAATTTCTTATCTGTTCCTTCAACAGAGAATATTTGCTCGCTACATGGAAAGCTCCAAGGTCATTCCATAAATAGCACAATTTTCCCCTCGGGGAAAAGTAAAGTTTTAATTTCTCTTTTGCCATCCAATCGGGCAGTGCGTGCAATCCACTGGAAGAATTTATTAACGACAATTTAACCATCATACAAGCCAAATGAATGCGACAGCTATGTCACCACGGAAAGTGAATTAATTCTACTTTTCAGTGGTGCATAAAATTAAAACTGCCCACAATGAACACGATTCACGCTTACGACAAGCGTGAACCAATCACCAGCGCCTATTGCACGAGAAGAACCAGTCAAAATCGCGAAACCCATCTAGTGCACGTAACAGGTGGCATTTGAAGGGTTTACCTCGTACACCAATAATTAGCGGCTTTAATCAGAGCCATTTTGAGCGAATACTTACACCATAAACGCACCATCTCTAAAAACAAAAAGAAAATTAAGCTGAACACCCTACCGCACGGCAAAGCAAAATTAGTGGCATATGCTACAGTTGCGCAGCAAGATATGAGTTGTATCCATCCCTCTAGAGTCGTGCAAGAAACTGTTCGTACTTCAAACATGACTGAGGAGACGCGTCGCATTGGTGAAGAAGCTAAGAGCCTCGCACACGATATTGTATCGTATCACATTGGAAAAGTCTCTCCTCCACCGAATCAAACCGCAGCGATTTTGCGAAGACTCACGGACGAGCTCGAAGATCGCCACTCGGCAGTTCTCTCGAACATGTGCAATAGACTTAACGTGGTGAGCGGTTCTGCACAGTCGAAATTTGTGCAAGTTGCAGACGAGGTTTTTCGCGACGGAGTTAACTGGGGACGAATCGTCGCGATCTTCGCGTTTGGAGCAAAACTCGCACAGTATTGTATGCGAAATGGGCTGCAAGAAGACGTGGATGAGATTATATTATGGGTCGGAAATTATATTTCAAGTCTATCTGCGTGGATTCATTCACAAGGCGGCTGGGTAAGTCTGCCAAACCAGGACTGAGACATTTCAGACTCTAAACTTGGCTATCTTTAGCAAGAAATTAAATATTAAAAAACGTTGTTGCAATTTTAAGAGTTATTTGGAAATGATTGAGCGTCTCACTGACAAAGCTTTGTAAAATTTATTATTCCTTTTTTTTATTTCAGTTATTCTTATATCATGTGAAAAAGTCGCTTTTGCTGAATCGACAGTGTGTTTGGGCTCTGCGTAAATCTTCTGCACGGATCTTTAATTACATGTGCATGCAACACCTCACGCTACTACAGAGAAATTCATGCTACACAAAGCAGCTTCAAACTTAACATTGATGCACAAGAATAGAAAAAAATTCACACTTGCAATCGATTTTAAATTAACTTCATGCGCTGCAAAACGTACTCATTTAGGATACCTTTTTTCGCTTATTTGAGATATCCACAAACGAATTTTTGTACTACTATAATGAAGGATAGCTTAAGACTTCCTGTTTGTATTAACTTCACTAAAATATACCTGTTATATTGGTTTTACAAGGAAAATCCTACAAGCACAATTTTAAATGCAAATTAGTTTTCACCTATCAATGGCCTACAAAAAGGTCGTCAATCTTTTTTATGATGATTATTTTTGTTTCATCTTTCGATTCTAGAACACGTTGTATTAAATCCAGTCACAGTTGAGAGAAGAAATGGATTTGCGGGAAAAACAACTTTTTAAACTCACTGCCTGCTGTATCGGGTTCAGTTTAAATGCAACAATTGTTTGTATTTTTTCTGGTAAGGAAATCCGTCGCGGGTTTTTCCAACAGTGCAATTATCTTCTACTTCGAGAAACCGCTTTTCATTCTCCTGGCGGGGGAGGGGGTTGCTAAATTTCTGTAGGTTTTACGACTAAAAGTGAACGAACAGTTTAATTCAATGAAAAATAAACAGAACTAAACAAGACAAGATAAGGAAAATTCCCTAGAAGAATTTGAGAATAAGTTCTGGCTTGCATGGGCCGTCAGCCGTCAGTTATATAAATAGATTCGAAGACAACGTTAATTTATACAAAATGTGTCATTTAAAGTGTGCTATCCAATAAGAAAGCCCAAACAACTTTAGTATTTTCCATAACAAGAGTCTATCGCTCACTTTATCTATATTCCTTTAAGCCAAGAAAAGGCTATGCATGACTAACCATTTCATTGTAATTTAGTGACACGAACGAACCAAGGGTGTATTTCTTTCAATTCCTTTTCATTTTCTAATGAAAGTGCACAGTTGCTCTGTTCTACTGTTGCCAGGTTACGGAAGCTTTGCTCAATGCTGTATCTATGACAAGTTTAAATTTGACGAGTGCACCCGAAATGCTGAAAATTCAAGTTAAGTCTCTCCAAGAATTGTGGCGATTAAATAGTTTCCCAAAAATTGCGCAAAATTGGCGGTGAAATTTTCGCGTGTAATATTTTCGTGAGTTTCCGGCACTTGGTCACGTACAAAAAACTGAGTAAATTACAATACCAATCTGACCATTCATTTTTATTCAAACGAGTGAAAGTTTCTTTTTCTGTGGTCGCGGGTTAAACTGATCCTCGAAAAACTATTGATGCTCTCTCTTTCTGTTGTCGCGCGGGCTAAATCCTCGCTGACATTAAACTGATATGAAAATAAAACCAACTGCGAAGGAACTCAATCATGCACAAAAGATCAACGAAACTGTCTTTGGAAGCATTGCGTAGCACTCAGTGAGCGCCTGCCAAACCAACAAAGCAAAACAAAACAAAACAGTTACTTTAATCAGTAGTTTAAAGTAAAACAAAGAAATTATTCCAGGTTATTGATCTAAGTTTCGTTGCGCGTTTTACATAAGTAACGTTTGTCATTTTTATTCATCTCACGTCTTCCCATTAGGTAAACGCAATTTTGTGTTGTGTGTGCATGGACTATTATTCTTGTATATATATGTAGCCTTGGGCTAAACGCAGAATGGGTTAACCGAGTGTGCCAGTGAAATAAAACGAAAAAAGATAACTAAATATTCTAACGCAACAATCAACTTAAAGGAACCCCTAACGTCTAATTCCAACGATCCAAACGTCTTGGGAAGATTTCTTCCGAATTTAATACAAAAATATATTTTCTTCTCGTGATACAGATTGAACTGTTTCACAATGGAAACATAAATATTGACAGGGATGAAAAGGAGAAGTTAAATGCTTTCATGTCTGACAAACCCGAAGCAAAAATATTTTTGTTTGGGGTTTTTTTCCTCTTTTTTTTTCAGACCGGTACCAAATGAAATTTCCTTTATTGCGCAACGATTTGATATCTGAAAATAAAGGTATTCGGATTTAATTGCGATGACAAGCAAAGGTTGTTTAGTGGATGGAAAATTTGAAGCGTCTTCTATTATTGATTGGATATCAGAAAAATGTCCTTTTGGATTTATAAAAAGTCAGACTATGGAGTATCCTTTTCATAATGTCAACACAAACTAGTAAATTCAGAAACTAATAGCAGTAGATCAAGTTTCCTTAAACTCTTGGCAATTTAAATTTTCGTCTAAACTTCAAAGCAAATGAAGAAGTGTTAGTTACGGTATCAAGGGGGGCAGAAAAATCTTTGATAACAAAGTTCCCGTTGTTGATCTCCCTTCATTATTTTGTGGAAGGCGACTCGCGACAATAATTTCCTTATAAAAAAAATTGACGTGAAGCAATATTCGTAATGGACAGTATGGAGGAAATATGACAACGTGACCAGAATCACTTAGATTAAACAAAAGCAAATATCTTTATTGTCAGAGTAATTTTTCGTGCCTAGAGCTATACAAATAAGGTGTGGCAAATATCGTGATTATTGCCGATTATGCACCAACCTGACGTCTCAGAAACAAATAAATTCATAGCGTTGGAAAATTTATCGCGTTGAGAACGGAAAGTACTTTTTTTGAACTGAGTCTCGTTCACTGATGTGGTTGAGTGTATAGTGTATACCAAACGTCCCTACAGTTGCCTGTCAGCTCCGTTTCGACTCAGTTCCCAATTTCCTTAACCTCGAAAGCAGTCGTTATTCGTATAACCGTCTCCTCTGCCAATAAAAACGCCGAAAGCTCAATAAAATTCCCGGATGTGTCGCTGCATTCTGGGCGATATTTCCCACGTACCTGGTAGCGTCTGTTGGACCCGTAAACTAGGCGAACCAGTGAAAAGCCTGTGATTATTTAAACGCAAGCTACTGGGCTTTCCCGTGCCTCTGTACAGCACACTGGATGTCAGTATCAAACCTGCGCGTGAAATCAATTCAGAACCTGAATTAAACGAAAGCAAATGGAGCTAGATCCTGCTGTTTTGTGCGTCCGGTTTTGGTCTTTCACTTGTCTTTTACATAAGTCTAGCTTAGAACAAAGTTTTTGTATTTTTGTCACTCGTAGGTTGCGTTCGATTGACCGCATTCCGGAATAAGAATTAGCGGAATAGCTGTAAATTTGGGAAGACGTTTCTGCATACATTTGCAGACACATGATAATTTTAGCACCATTTTTGTACTTTAGCAACTCCAAAAACCTCTTACGAGGAATTTCTTGTCATCATTGATGTACTCCTATTCCGGAATAGGGTCAACCGAACGCACCCTAAATGAGGGGCTGGCCAAGGTTAAAACTAGTGAAAACAGAGTACATGCTTTGAATAAACTTAGGCGGCATTCATAGATTGTTTATTAGTAAGAAAGTGAAATGCCATACCTTAAACGTGTCGTATTGATATCTTAGCGATCACGATGAAGTCACGAGCGTGCAAATGAACTTCTCGGCACGTTCAAAGAAGAAAAGAAAGAATGATATGTGACTGACAAAAATTTTAGGTCTTGAACATTTTTCTGGTAGTTTGAAGATGAAAATGACAAATTCAATTTGAATGCAGCAAGTTAAAAAAACATAGGAAAACTGGTAGTGTGGAACGTGCTACAAATTAAAATTTAAAAGATCGGTCAATTAAACTTGTTGAAAATGACGTGTTTACACTCTAGTAAACAACGTCTACTGAAGAGCAAATCTAAAAACCTAATTAAACACGTGCGACTGTTCATGCGACTTGAAACCATCTTTTTCAGGCGTCGTTTACAAACAATTCAAACTTGTAAGAAAAAAGATGCAAAATTCTGGGATAAAAATGCTTAAATGCTTAAAAACTGCAACTTACAAATACACTAGTTTTTAACGAAACCGCTTACAATGTTTTTATCACTTTACAAATACAATTGTTGTTGACAAATGATTTTGAATGAAAAGCACTGAACACTGACAAACCTAAGTAAAGAATGACAAAAAAGAGTCATATAACTGATGTGCAGCTTTACATGTTTGCTTTAAAACAAAGCATCATTAAATAGTGGTCTCAAGTGAAACGGATACAAGACAATAGTATGAAACCGCTGACCTGTTGCATTGCAGTTAACGAAGGACACAAAGCCACACACATGCGCACTAGACCACCAGTTCAAAAAATATTTGAGTGAGGAAAAGTCGAACTGAAACTGATTAGCTAAAGAATAAACAGGTGTTCTTGTTTTTAACTGCAAAAAGCTATATCTTACTGAAAACTAATCTGACATATTAAACAGATTGGCAAGTGATTCACATAAAGATTTTTTTCTCCATAAACTAAATCCAACGATGAATAAGCATACATTAGCTCTGTCATTTTTTAAACTTTACCTTCACGATAAGAAACATGTTGAGAAAGATACCAAATGTATTCTTTATATTTGTTATTTATTAATAATTAACAGTTATAACGTTGTTAAGAGAAACAAACATTTGAAAAAGCAATTTAAGCTGGCCAATCATGATCTCTTTAAGTAAAAATGTTTCTCAAGTTTGAACAAAGTGACTTCGCAAGGCATGTTTCTTCTTATTGATAATATAAGAAGATGTCGGCAATCGCAAATATAATGCGGTTGGTAATAAATATCCTTGTTTTAAAAATTTCCGTATTCTGCATCATTTGCTTGATTGGTAATGATTGTAAGGGCAAATTAGCTCGTTGATCAATCAATCTGAATAAATTGATCTAAAAACTTTTTCCGGTTTCTTTCCCAACAGGAATCGTTTAATCAAACCTTTGGCGAGGCGTTTGAAGCGAGAGAAAAAGAATGGTGGAAAAAACTTTGCCTGGTAGCGGTGGGGGTTGGGGCGATCGCGACGTTAATTTACCATCAATCTATCAACTGACATTTTAACCAAGCTGCAAATATCTTGAAGAGATGGGCCAAAATTTTACAGCTTATTTGAACAATGGAGAAAAGAACGATCAAGGAGTGAGGTTTTCAAAGCCATTAGCTGCGGACAGTGAGGACTCGCTAAGCGATCGTCAAGTTACGTCTGTATTGAAAGACATCTGCATCTGGATGATGGGGTTAACATTGATCCCAATTTGAGTAGTTTGGTAGTTTATAAAGACAAAATCTATCCTTTCGTTTCGTTTCCTTTCGTCATTCGTGGCAAAATGTCAAACCGCTTTTTAAATTCAGTATCAAAATCAAATTCCCTGCTCAATTATTTTCCTTCGTTAATTCTCCTCTACTAACTGAGAGCTTGTTGCGCCAAATGGATGAAAAGCACTCTTTCCATACTGGACACAATGCCGCATCACACACGCGCTAATAAACAATTACATACATACAATGGAATGACAATACTACAACACTATGAGAATTTAGATACAAAATCAAGAAATCTAGGAGTGTCTAATGATCCCGCAAAATTTCTCGAATTGCTCGCAAAATTTCAAAGTGTGCTCGTTTACTCAAGGTGCTTTTGAAAGTGCACGAATCAGCTCAAATTTTCGTAAATAATGTTTCTGCTACAGCCTAATTTTACCTCTGGAAGGTACAGAATATCTGTCGGATTGTATCTAATTCTTTAGACATTAGGGTCGTTGTAAATTGGTTTAAAATGATTTACTATATGAACTTGAAAACTGATACAAGAAAATATTAGTGCTCACTTATGCGTAGATTTTCCAAAGTGCTCTAAACTTGTAACTTGATCAATGGGCGCCATTCTGGTAAAACAAGAGATTATTCGACACCCCTATAGGAGACTAAATCTTTCCACGTTTAATTCAAATCTTTTGTCCTTGTACAGGACCTCTTAAAGTGGCTTTGTCACGTGACATTGAGGAAACTAAAAAAAACCTGTTAGGGTGGAAAAGAGGGGAAGTAGAGAATATCTTCTGTGATGGGCTTTTTCCTTTGCGGATTACAAGTTTTGATTTAAATGGGGGAATTGTAGATTTACTTGATAGAGTTAAATATTGTTTTAATGGTAATCTGACTCATTTATTTCAGGCAAAAGTCAAATATATTTTAATGGACAATTTCAATTTACAAGATATAGCCAATTCAGTATTTTTACCAACAGCTGATGTTTTGACTTCAGTGTTTTTACTAACCGCGTGTGTTTTGACTTACCTAAGTGACAAGAGGTAATGTCCTTAAATTTATAACTGATAACTGTTTTCGACTAGGAAAACCTTTGTTTTTCTAACAGAATTGTTTAACTCTTGCTCCTGAGAAACAAATTCGTACTACTCAGGAAACATGCAAAAGGACAACATAGCGGGAAAATCATTTAAGTAAAACGGGTGTAAGACACCTGGAAGAAATTAAAATATGTATCTTTGGGGGATAGGTAGGTAATTTTGCTTGTAATGGAAAAATCGATTTTTATCAGGTCAGATTAAAATTGTGCAGGGTCCGGCACCTCTGCACGCTATATTTCTACATGGAATTTTATTCCTGATTTTTGTAGTCATAAATACAAACATTATTTATATACAATATGTAGTTATAAAATTCAGCTCAGCAAATTTATGTACATGTAAATAGACGATAAAGAAGAATAAAACTAGTAGTAATCAAAGATTATAGAGTGCGTTCGTCTTTTTATATCTGTACGTAATGTGTAACTACCAAGGTGAAATATTTGCAATAAACGAAGCTGAGTTTAAAATTTCAGCGGCTACGTTGTTGAACTTTAAAAAAAAAAATAGAAAGTATTTTCGGTCCGCCTGTTGCGTGACACCGTTGAAGTTTAAAATAATGCACATCATTTTCGGTATAACGCTTATAATCTTTGAGAAAAACGAAACTTACAGGCCAGCACACTATTTTGGTCTTCTACTCAAAAGGTATTTTACCAAAATGCCGCGAAACTTACGCGACTATAAAACCGTAAAAATGTCGAACTGAAGCGAGCTAATTTGCATACAGTTTTGAAAGACATCTCAGAGCCAAGGTTTATATTCAAAGAGCGGATAACTCTATCCAGTGGATAAAATGTTCTCCAAACCAATAGATTTTATCCGCTGGATAGCGAATTATCCGCTGGATAAAATAATCCGCTCGTTGGAAAACCGGGGCCTGATGTCAGTTTCTAATGTGTGTATATTTCAGATATTTTTGTATTTTGATTTTATACTAACGTAATACGTGACTCGCAAAACCTCGCGAACCTAGGGCTGGGTGAAAAGCTCTCTTTACCTGTTTTGTAGCATCAAATGAGGAGATTAAAAGGTTTCTGAACATAGCAACGATTTTGATGAGCATGGTCTTGTCGTAGTTCCACAGGCTAGTTTGCGGTTGAAATCTATTTCTGAAACGACGAAATGTACAACAGGCGTGCAGCGCTGTCGTGTTCGATGAATTTATTTCCCACGGAAAATTATTTTACCGCGGCCACAAAACGTGTAATTTCTTCAATGCAATCTTTCACAAAAAAGATTTCTGGAAGAAAGGGAAAAGATTCTGTAGAGATATTTCCATCCAGTGAATATTGATGAACATTGCAGTTAAAATGTGATCCCGTACACTGAATGTATAACTTTCCCGATGTATGCAAATTTTGCTCCAACAAACTGCGTCTGTCTTCCAGCCTGTGGCCAAGAAACGTGTAATTTCTTCAATGCAATCTTTCACAAAAAAGATTTCTGGAAGAAAGGGAAAAGATTCTGTAGTCTAGAGATATTTTCATCTAGTGAACATTGATGAACATTGCAGTTGAAATGTGATCCCGTACACTGAATGTAAAACTTTCCCGAGGTATGCAAATTTAGGCTATAGCGCGAAAACGAGGGGGCGACTCTTATACGAAAACGAGACTAAAAAGATGGCTCTAGCGCGAAAACGAGGTCAGATGTCGTCATAAGGTCGCACCAGTTTCTTGACCGACACATGCCCCTGCAAAACTCAAGCGGGGGCGCCATTTGGGTGTCCTTACAGCAATCTCGAAAAATTCTGCATACCCGTACACAGGCACACCAACTCGAAAGACACAGGACGCAAAAACGAAATTAGGCTTGCGTTCTCCTTCGTCGAACGCAATAAGCAAGCACTTAGTTTGCACCTTTGTTCAGTCCGTTTGAAAAGGAAGTTAATTATAATAATAATTTTCAAACTCATTAATCATTTTTGTTTTCCAAATGATTCAGAACACGCCAACTTGATCTGGTCGAGTGCAGCTTAAAACTTCCTGTGAAACGTTGGAGGAAATATGGAATCCACGTGACGGATTTATCTCGATTTAAATGTTCATTACCTAACACCACGCTGAATACAAAAACCTTTATTAACACAATGTGGACAATGCAAAGACTGTTAAGACGTGTTAAGTGAAACGACACTACAAACACCCCCAGCACACATGTTCAGCCATAGCTCTCACAATTTTTTTCGTGGAGACAGAGTTTAAAGGCGCTCTCTTGGGCACCCCTCTTCAGCAAGGGCGGAACAGCTGTTTATGTCATGTACAATAGTAAACCATTAAATTATGTTTACGTTCAAATTCAAATTTTAGAGCCGTTATTTTCTCTCATAGTAACTCTGGCCCTGAAGAAGACTTGTGGTGCTAGTTGAAATGTTCAGTGGCCCAAATAAAGTTAAATTGCCTTGGCTTGCCACAGCGTCAGTCCTGCAATCAGTTTGGTTTCTATACCCCTGATATTCACAGATATTGACTGATATTTACTCGTCCCAGGCACCAACACAATTCATGGAAAGAGCAGGAAACAGTGGTGTAGAGTGTTATGAGAGGAACGCGAAACAATAACAGCCCCACAACACCCTGCGTACCACGTGTCGTTCGAATGAAGAGAGATGCCTGGGGACGAGACAGTAGTACGCATGTGTATGTGCCTCTGGTAAAGCTGTACTGTGTGTTGAGTTGTCCTTTACGTTGCTTGGAAGGTTTAGGCACCTTTTTATGTTTTTTTTACTCAAATTTCTGTAAGGATGATCGGACTGCGTAGAAAACTTAACACGACAGCGACATGATAGAGACCAAACCGAGAATCAACAGAATGGGGCAACCGTGGACAGCTGTTTCAAAGCTGGTTGGCTCTCGTCAGCACGGTGTAGCACAGCAAAAAGTAGAACAACCAACGCGAGTCGAGTGGTCTACCAAATGCACGTGGCAGTGATTTCGGATGGGCCCAAATTCAAACATCCGTCCACGTCATAGCGTATTTCATAGCTTTTTTTTTTCGCGCACCATCATCCCTTGCTGCCATCAATCTGAATGCCTGAAATAGTTTAGTCTGAAAACTCACTCCGTCGGGTTGCTCTCACACAAAGGTCACATCCCATAGGGTATCCCTAAAAGGGTACCAGGGGCCGACCAGATTCACTGACGAGGCTCTCCAAAGTTAAGATGTATATATCCTATTGCTAGTAAGCAATACTTAGGACGAGAATGATGTATTGTTCAGAAAGTGACACAGGCATGCTCGGAAAAAACATCCGAGTGCTCCTATCAGGAGTCGAACCTAAGACCTTCCGATTACTAGTTCGGATGTTCTACCACTGAGCTACAGGAGACCGGTAGGAGCTAAGGCCATTAAACTAGGTTCATGGGACAAATATCCTGCATACTGCTAGGATTTGAAAAAAAATATACCATCACATTTATTTCATATACCACACGTTCGACATTCACTGAATCCTAGCAGTATTCTAGTAATCGGAAGGTCTTAGGTTCGACTCCTGATAGGAGCACTCGGATTTTTTTCCAAGTATGCCTATGTCACTTTCTAGAATAATACATCATTCTCATTCATTCACAAGGCTAAAAATATACCATCACATTTATTTCAAATACTTAGGACACATCTCAACTAAGGAGATCTGACCACAGAATCTTACTTAATTTTGGGGGTTGTTTTAAGTTAGTGAGAGATACCAAACCAAAAGCTCATCAAACAGTTTCCACTTTAATGTGTATTAAATATGTCATAAACCACTCTCGTAGATCGCTACTCTCTTATTCTACGTTATTGGAATCATTTTAAATAGTAAAACAACCTAAGCAGTACCAAAACCATATTTTCACCCATGACGAATATCATTGTCAGTGAGGAATAGAGCGTCTCCAACCACCCCCCCCCCCCCGCTCCATTTTTTTCCTCTACAATGAGTTCCCGTATAATGATTTGGTAATCAGGAAAGCAAGTGGTCTCGCTGAATCTCAGAGGCAGGGCGTTACCCCTCCCTCCCCTCCCTTCGAATTCCCACTTGTGATTTCGTTATTACAGAAGAAAGTCAAGTGAAAGTACAATTGCCTGTTCAGTGGTATAAATTTGATATTTCGTATTTAATTTATAGCAAATATGTACAAGTTAACAATCCAATCGCTTAAAATATCTCATGTAACCTTTGGCTTAGAACAACAGTAAGAGAAAGATACAATCACAATGATTAATGCACACAACTCACAGAGAAAAAAAGTACAACCAGAAGACTTGAAAAATAACGCAAACTGAAGCCCCAAGTAACATTTTTTTTTCACGCATGGTGCCATTTACAAAATTTGATTCAAGTTCATGCTAATAGCTTGTCGTTTAGTATAAAAACTACAACTGAAGTCCATTGTTCTCATTTGAATCAGACAAACGCAACAACATTGTCAATTGTTGTGGTTGTCTGAACTCCATGACAACCAATCGTATGCAAAGCCTTGAAGAAGAATAGAAACGTTTTGTTCAACCGGCTTCATGTACACGACACCAAGCGACGCGCACTTTGTAAACTCCAGTAGAAGACACCGCCATGTTAGATCAGCGAATTCAAGCTTAGTCTACTGTTGTTTAGTTCGTCTCCAATTTTTCTCAACATTGAGCCGATCTCCCTAGACGCACGGTTGTCGTTATTGGCTTGATGAGCGTCCCCTGACCTGTGCTGAACGCTGGTGTTGCTTACTTGAGCGGCGCGGTCTCGTGGCTCGATGCGCTTGAAGCTTTTTCTGCGGCTGCTGTTGCGGCGAAGTATACCTGAAAATCCCATGACGCAGATTGAGCTGGTAAAGTGGCGAATAATCAGCTTTTAATGTAGGACCTGGAAATGAGAGAAAGGCATTTATAATTAAATTTATTAAAATACTTGATAAGCTCTAGGGGTGTACAACCATCTGGGAGAATTTCTCGTAGGTATACTAGACGAAAAACGCACAAATTCACGAAACACAAGCCAACGCGCGAGGGCGCCAAAATGCCTGCTACGCGGAAACTCGAAGCGCGTGCACTTGCCCGTGGTAGGTGATTTTTGCGCGCGCGATTCGCGTTTCTCTTCTGGCTACTAAACTCCTCGTACATTAAGTCAATTGTGTATTTTAAAAAAATACAATACAATAAAATAAGAACCAGATGTAGTCTCGGTTACGTCGGTATAATTACTTTGTGAATACCGCCTGATCACGCGGCAGGGAAGGAATTAATGTGATCAGCTAGAATTAAACTGAATAGGAAATGATTGCCGAAACAAGATTTATCGTCAAAAAAATGTAAAGATTATACAAGAATTTAGTTAAAGGATTATTCTCAAAAATAAGTGGCTACGGACACCACAGAATCGAACTTTGCTATTTAGACTTAGTATCGTTCCTTCTTATTGAGGGCGTTGACCTCGCCTACTTTTAATGTTAGTGAATTTTCGGTCTTGACAGCAAGAGAACTATTTCGACAAAAATTTCGACCAAGTAATAAATTCAGAGGCAATGCGTTGAGCGAATAAAATTGCTTTATGATTGTAAACAAACCACAAATCCAACCAAACAGGAATCAAAAATACACTAAGCTCATTGTGATCGATAACTTCCAACACATAAGCTTATTTTCTGTCGACAACTATTTGTTATCCGGACAGAAGAGATTATATCCATAAACTTGCCATGACCATTCAGTTCCTTTAAAAATGTTGTTATATTATTGTATTTGTTTTCTTTGGGATCCATTTTTCAAACTGCATTTTACATAATCCGATCTTGATTGTCAGCCTTCTACGTAATCGTTTGCGTCAATCGGTTTCGCAGAAATTTGCTGTTTCATTATCACCCAGGGCACTTGCGAGATGTTTACATTGGTTCTATGTATTTTCACAAACAGAAATATAATAATAATAATAACGAAATGTGTTGCAGGTTAGAATTCGAGGCAGAAAGTATAGATCGCGAAGTGTGCAAAAATTATCCGCTATTCAAGATACAAAACTATGATGTAAATCTTCTTTCTAAACCAAGTGTAGACGAAGATTCATTTTACAAAAGCCTTAACTGGACTTTTTATGGCGTCAGTAGCTGGAGGTAGCCAGAGCAAGCAACTCAAGCCGTTTGAGATAGGCTGCCTTCGTTGTAAAAATCTTAAGCCAACTAAATTGTAGTTTTTTTTAGATTCTGTAGAATTTGCGCTGTAAAACTTCGGAGAAATCTTCCTAAACTGCACTAGCGCATGTTAGCAAACCTAACAACGAAAAAGAGGTGTTTTTTCGCTCTTCAGTCGGAGGAGCGAGCTTTCAGCTGGCATGTGAGTTGACGGGCGTTAACCGGCTGCAGCCGACTTGACAAGGCAGGTTATCTCGAATTATTTCCTTTTGTAATTTTTCATCGCATCTTTTCCTCGGAAACATTTGCTGTTAACGACTTGTAAAACCGGAAAGGCTGTTAACAGCTTACAGTGGACTAGTCGAGATGAATCCTTCCTGATCAATAAATTTTAAGACGATTTGCGAACCTCTGGAACTTGACTCAACCAGCTCAGTTTATATTGTGGCGTTTTATTGCTAAAACAACAACTCAGTAAAATCCGCAAAGTTGTGTTTGATTAATCATAGCAATACAGCTGAAACTTGAAAAAGCATATAAACTACACCTTGCTTTTTCTCTTTCAAATCGATAACAGAGCAAAAATTCGTTTTAATGCTTGAATGCAATGGCACGCCTCGAACTTGAAGTAAAACTGCCCAGAGAGTATAAATACCTTAATCTTAATTTAAATTAATGTACTAAATTTTAAAAACAGAGAAAAGAAGTCCAAATGAAAAGTTAAATGTCGGATATATATTAAGCTCTGAAAGACATATCAAATGCGTGGGGAGGTCTTTAAATATCTTCCCCCGCAAAAATCTTTGAGCGAAACGTATTGTTTTTCACGAATTTAATCATGCTTGCAAACCTTACCTCGAAAATGTTGTCGATCCCTCAAACGGCAACTGTTCAACGCTAGCTATAGGACAGTTTCCACTGATATCTGGGACACTGTTTGAGAGCAATATGATGTTCTTTCAACTTGAGTTCAAGGATATCTGAATATTGTGATAAACATATGAGCTTAATAAACCTGTTTATAACATTCTGTGGTTTCCAGCGATGATGTCATGTGATGGGAAAAGAAAAAAAATGCATTCTGACGTGTTTCCGCTGTGAAAGACGTACAATCGTCTCTTTGATGAGAATACACGGGTCGGCTGTTGTGGTAACGAGAAGTGTTTTTTGCGAATACCGCTAAATTAAGAAAATACCCTCCTTAGCGTTTCTTTTGTTCTCGCTAATAGGACCTCATTTTAACACACCGCCGAAAAATCATCATTATTTTTACAGTAAATTTTGCAATGATTAGGTTACATCATGTACAAAGAATTTCAAGCTCGTACATCTGCCTTTACTCCCCTGGGTGCAACTCACTGAGCATGCGTTAACTGCAGCTTTTCGGGTATTTTTGGAAAATAAATGACATGTAAGTACCTTTGTTGAAGACGGGCGCGTGAAGCCATCACCACAGCTACGAATCTGACAGATTTTCATTAAAAGCCTTCTCAGATGAACCCCTATTCAAGAAAGATTGCCTTGACCTTTCAAATTCTCTCCTGAAAGCTGTGTTACTTGGCAACCAATGCAAAGACTTTGTGGTTTTTGCTGGCTATTAAAAGTAACAACGGGGAAGGAAGCTAGGATATTTCATTTCCGGCCAGATACAATGGTTTTGAAAAGAAGGAAGTCCCACCCTCCAAAACAATACAAAAAACAAAGATTTTTCAGTATAGTTTACAGTTTAGTAAACAATATTGCGGATAGTGAAGTACGAAGATTAAAAATTGTGACCGATATTTCGCAGCTGGGGTGGGACAAAGCTGGGAACAGGTCGAAACTCAACCGAAGAGTGCGTGCGTTTTGTCTGTTGGTGTTTTATCAAAAAGAAAAATGCCGGGTTTTTTTAATGTTCGTTTTATTCGCCTAAGCTTGCCTTTCTTCAGTTTCCCTTGCACAGCATTGTGGCGTCGGATGGACGTAAACTCCGGAAAAATGTAAAGCCTGTTCGGATACGACCTGAGTTTTGTCAATCATTAAATTCAGGGAGGTCTTTTACATTAAAAACAGTGAGAAAACCCAGCAACAAAAAGACATCATCGAAAGCGAGCGTAGGTTGCAATCCGTCAAATTTTCAGGGCATTATCGCTCAAATTTTCGAAAGTCTTTTCGAGATAGCTTTTTACGAGACTCGCTTTGTTCTAATCATTCAATAATATACTGAATTCAATTTTTCAGTCGCTAAAGATTAAAGTCAATAAACCGCCACAAATTAAAACTCTTCTAAATTTACAGCTTACGTGTTCTTTCGGGGGAATACCCGCTTAGAAATTACAACATACTGAAAACAGAATAAATTATTGACTGAGTGAATTTTTGTCCGTAAAAGTTCGGCTCTTTTCTGCACGTTTAAATGTTGCTATATTCACGCCAGGATTCTTTCTAAACTCATGTTTCTCAGTTTTTTCTTGGTCCAAAATTGTGTATTTTGACAGAAAAGAAAAGCTGGAAATTTCACGAGAAAATATTTAATGTCGACTAAAGGTTTCGACCCGGGGAAGGTTTTCGTTCCCTGCCAGCATAAATAGATCATTGCTAGAAGCTTAATTATAAAACTATTTCAATCCTCTGTTTATCTTAAATGTCGAGAAAAAGCGACAAATAATATTTTTTACGCACGACCAGCTCTCACAAGGAGTTGCGTTCTTCGCTTGAATCATGATAATGAAAATTCTCTTAAGTTTGCAGAATCTTTGCGTATTGTTCAAGTGAGGCAAGTTAAAGAGATTTTTATCAATTCCAGCTCCCGCAGAAGATTCTAAGCTCAGAAATCGAGACCCTCAGCACACGACAACTTAACCAATTATATAATCCGATCAAAGAAATACTGAATAGATTTCCTTACGTTAACTTCCCGATTAACTTAATGTTTTTTCTTTCCCATTGCATGTGAAATGGATATTTTTCAGAACAACCGCAGCCGTTTTCAGGTTAATTTTCATCAAAGTATATTTGTGCTACCCGTTTCGACTTTCTCTCGCCGAGGCTATCTGTCTCGGGGTCATCATGATGTGTGTTCTTCTCAGTTTGCGTTCAGTTTTCAGCTTATGAGGTTCTGAGACGATTCTTTGGCAATCCGGCGCCCGAAAATCCTATTAAGGACAGAAAGCCGAATACCACTGGAAAGAGAAATGTTTGCACTAAATAGACGCGAAAATGCGACCATCATCAAGGTATTGATAAATTGAATCGATTAAAACTCTTGTTTTAAATTGTAAAGTCTTTCCCCATCGGCGTCTGTTTCTAAAATACCCTGAAAGTGAGGAAGGTCGGGCCTTTCGAAATATTTGAAAAATACATTCTCTGACCGTTAAATCAATCTTGCTCTTTTTTTGCATTATTTAGTCTGAACATCAGATGAAAGCTGCTTTTATTTTTTGGTACCCGAGCAAAAGCTCGACAGCGTCGTTTCCAAACACGGGCACCACGTCAAAGCGTTGTAAGGCTCAGGGACCGGTTCTCGTCAGTTTTGAAGGCGCGACGTACAGAAATATGAAAAGCACGCGCGTGTATATCGGTTCTCGCGCGACAAACAAGCACTTTTCTGGACCAGTGGGAAATCAAGTCATTTGGTAAATTGCGGTCACAAAAAAAATATAAAACTAAAAAGATCGAAATATTTTTCTTTTCCTAGCTGCTGTGACTGGGATATATATTCTTCAATTTTTTAGGTGCACAATTGCAACATTCCTGAACTGAATTTAAATACCACATGGATCGCGTAGTATAACACAGTTAGCCTTGCTATATTCTCTATCAAACCAGAACATTTTTATTTTTTCAAAAATGCCGCCTGTATCACTGATCATCTTTCACAAAAACATTCAGTTTTGAAAAGTATTCCACACCCTAGAAAGTGAAAACCGGACTAAGTATTTCGTCAATATCTTCAATTTTCAACGACGTTGGTCATTCCTAAAACTTACAAGAAAAAAAAAACAACAACAGAACTAAACTGGATATCAAACAAAAAGATTTCGTTTTCCGGATCGAAACTTTATGTTCAAGCACAAGCTTTCGATTCCCTCACGAAATGTTTGTCCATTTTCTCTAATATAACGAATAATTTGCTTTTTTATTAGAGTGAAATGGACTGAATTCAGAAAAGACGCCTTATCGACAGGTTGGCACAAACTTTTAAAATCAACAACAGATCTCTACTCAGTTAGATTTTAGAACTTCGATGACGTGAGACTGAAAGCATCAGCAAATTTCACCTTCATCATTTGTTGTCAGTTGGGGTATAATCAGATAAGGTCATAACTTCGTACAGGCTGAGTAAGGCTGAGTGAGGTCACGTCACCAGAGTCTTTAGTTTAGACAGAAAACTATTAGCGCAAAGAAAACGTTTTTGGCCAGTGAAAACCTTGGCTTAAAAATGCGTCTATCTCGCACCGATGGATAATTTTACTACTTTACTGGATAAATGCAGTATTTTATGTCAAAATGACTGTTAGCTCATAGGTAAGGTAAAATATCTTATTTTGCTTCTTCCTTCGCATAGAGTAACTCATCTTAACTGAATGTGAATTTCCTGAACCTTGTCAGTCTTCCAAAATATTATTTTCAGATGCAGGTGTGTAACTGTGTGTTGCATGGTCATTTTATTACCAAAACTTAAAAATTTCCTAATGAGTTTAACATTTCATCACCGACAGCAGTAACAAGTGTAGAGTTTGAGAATAAACAGCATATAATATCTTAAGGTTATCTGAAATTAGTGTTGTTACATGGTTTCTTTTCCTTAACCAGTTTCTTCGACAGAAAACGTCGTTCACTCCTAATTTATTAATCTATTAGGCATAAGTGTTCCGTATGATGTTCTACAAAAGCCTCGCTAACTATTCAAATTTCTCGATGAAACAAAACTCATTGTCCTTTGTTGATATTATGGCGCGTTTCAAGCGAAAATTTGCATTAGAGCTAGACGAACTGGTCACGTCTAAGTCCTTAGACATAAAACGACAGCTTTTGTAACGATATTGAAATTTAAAATACAAACTTACCGTGCAATACGTTCCGTGCAATATTTTACAGTTCCTCTAGCCAAGATCGTGAAGGAAATGAGCTCAGTTGCGGTCAATCACGCTAATTTATCTGCCTCCTCTAAGTATCATATATGCAGTTGGTGATGTAAGGTTAGAAGAATTGGCAATGTTGATTCGAGTGTGACACGGTATTTATTTCACCCTGATATCACCTCCCCCATTCTTGCCCCGGCGAGCACGAGGAGGGAAAAACCCGACTACGAAATGTTCTCTTTTAGGAAAAAAACATTTTTAATTCTGAATTTTACACGAGATTTCTTGAAAGATCTAGAACAACTTTCACTTTGTCTATGATATGTTTTTTCTTAATTTACTCCCCGTTGTAATTTGCTATTTAACTTCCGCGATGAACGTGACATTTTGTGAGAAAATATTGTAAAAAAATATAGGTCATCGTATAACCGAGCTAGACCCGCGCTCTTCAGGCAATTCTAGATCTAGTTCTGAAAAAAGTAATTTGCCAAAATTGGCGCAAATTTCTCAGTTGTTAAAATAAAACAGCTAAGATTTGAGTATGAATTTCTAATAAGGGGGTTAACCGTACAACGCATTTACATTTTGCCATCGTTAGCACTAAATTGTGCCAAATTCAACACAAATAAAATTTTGCCTTTTTTGGTTGTAAAGCCTTGAGCAGACTTTGGCCCGTGTTTGATGTTGTCAGTTTGGTTGATATGGAGATTTTAGCGGGAAGTAGACAGACCCGTCGGACCAGACATTAAGTCTGTGTCTAGACAAACACAACACTGCATCGCCCGCCGTTAAAACACGGAAACGTACCCATGCAAAAGCCCTAGTTTCTGTTCTATTTCTAGTCGTTTTAAGTCTTGAAACCATAAACTCAAAAATAAGCCGCTCTCTGATTTTCATAATGGTTCCATTGGGAAAAAAATTCATGCACTATTTTTAAATCAAGTAAGACTTATTTTTAACTGAGGTTTCGTGAAATACCGATCATTTTATTTGCAACCGTATCGGAAGTAAATGTTTATGTATAAAATGCCTTTTCCCCTGCTGTTAAAACAAGTGTAATTGTGATCAATTAGCACCCAAGGTTATTCCTTTGTAACAATAAACTAAGTTTAATTTTCAAGGAAAAGTTAAGTTGTTTCCGTTGACCCTGGCCTGGTCATCCAGCTCTACGATTTAAAAACCATTTTTAATTTTTAGGATAGAAATTGAAAAGAAGAAGTACTACCAATATCTAGGTTGCAAATATGTAAGTAAAGGAAAGTTTCCCTTCTCAGATGTGCCACATAAAACTATTAGTATTAGAAAATCCATGATAGGTTCTCGTGACACAAGTGGACACAACACAGCAAGGGTGCGTGACTTGCGTGGTGGTTGCCACACCCTTGTTTGCGGTGATAAACATTTGTTGTTTGTTGAAAGACTTGCAGAAAAACATTAACTTTCATTGTCTTATTTTCTGCCCTCGGGCTTGATTCTCACGTTGTGCAACAATTAATATTACCTGTGTTTTTTGCTATGTATCGCTTCTAATTGACCGACACTCCTTTCACATTTTTTTAAAATATTTTTTCTTTATAGAACTTGGCAGAGGTAAAGTGTTCTTTGATACAAACGTAAACAGAAATCTTAAAGTATGACATTCAGATTAAATCTCCTGAGCAGTATGTTTCTTCATTGCTGTTCACTTGTCAATTTAATTTGTCACAATTAAAGAGTTATGAAAATTTGTAACCAAGTTTGTAACAAAAGAAATCAAACCATGCCAACTCGCGTGCTTAAATTTATTATCTTCTTTCCGATTTTTTTGGTTTATTGCGTGAGAAGTTGCACGAGCTTCTTTCAAACATTCTCTCCCTTCCGGTTGCTCTTTGCAAACAATCTTCTCACGTGGATACAAACTGACAGAGTTCGAAGTATTGTGAAACGCTTCACGCTATTTTTGCTTGACTTTTGATTTCCAGTGCCTCCTACGCGACACACGCACATTAAAAAAAGTCATGCAAACATACTTCAGCACAAGTTCGGGCTTGATAGTCTAGTTAGAGCATCAGGTATGATCGCGGTTTAAGAATAACATTTAATCGTGTTTTACAACACAGAAGTCACTGAATTACAATGGTGGTAACTGTTTTCTTTCATCATCAAACAGTATGAAAAATAAACACAGCCTATGTTATTGTTACAATCGATCACGCAACGAAGAAAGATCAAAGTGTACCACAATCATGTAAAAGAATTTCTTAATTTTTTAAAATTTATTCTTATCTGATTGATATTTGGGTACCCTTCTGCAAACCGCTTTGTGATGTTGCTTCCTCATTAACGATTTATACTTCTTATTTAGCGAACCATGTAACCACCCAATGTTATTTCACGACAAGTCGGTTGGAATATTCATTTCTGACACCAAAACTAGGAAAGGGTTGCAACAGTTCGAACTTGGAGTTTGTGGGAAGGGGTGGGGAGGGATGGTTAGAGATGTTCTTCTCCAGCAATCATATTTTTTAGCAGCAATACTCTGTTTTTAAGAGTGACGCCGAAAGCGTAACACTCACTTGATTTGAGGCGTAACGCGGTATCAACCATCAACCGGTAAGGTAAACCGCGTCCCACGCAGTTAAAAATAGCAGTTTGTTTGAACGAGGAACTGCGGAGGCAAGGGGTGATTAAAAATAGCTCTTCCGTTGCCAATTTTAGCTGATTCGTTCGGTTACGCCCAGTATAGACGCAGTCTTCACTGACAAATGACATAATGTTATTTCACAATTTCAAATTCCTCACAATCTTTTGTCAGTATTCACAGATCATAAGCTGTTTTCACGGTACACCAGTCTGAATACTAACAACAATGGAACCATGCTATAAAACGAAAGAAATCATGGATATCTCGTTTTATTCGCGAACTCGAGAATGGAACTGCGAGCGAGGGAGTAAAAATATCTCAGTTCAATTAATTTCAAAATCGACACCACTAGAAAATAAAGAATTGAACACATAAACGTGGTCCAGAAAAAAAGAATTGAACACATAAACGTGGTCATCCAAGTCATCAAAAATGTTAGCTATATAAAACGGAACACTAGCCAAGTCCTCAATGAATTTAGTATGAGTATAATTCTTATAGCTTCTTACGGTGATATATGTGCAACGCGGCTTGGGCGCTTTCAATTTAAGTGTTACACAAACCAGGCTGTGATCGCTGATTGTTGATGACATTACCTCGCAGGCATTTACGATGTTCTCGTTCGTAGTTAAGACTACATCAATAAGCGTTTTAACCAATTGCGTCAAATTTAAAGTAGAACGTATGTATGTATGTATGTGCCACTAAAACTCTAATTACACCTGTACCTTATAATTGGCCGATAACCTTAGACCCTGACTAAACATATAAGGCGTAGAAATATAGTTCAAGACCTTCACAACACACACAGTATAGTATTTCTAGCCCCTGGTGACCGATAATTTTGTCTACCCGAAATATTGGGCAATGCCATAAAAATACTAGCTGTTCGATCAACCTTTTATCTTTCAAGTTTTTTTATATTTAACAAAGGGACATTATATTTAAGGACGGTGCCTACAAATACCGAAGTATTTTTACGCGATTTATCAGTGACTATGCGGAAAAGGTAGATCTTAGCAAGGGCTATTGAAATCCAAAAAGAAAATTGGGGGTAACCACACATTTTTTAGAGATAACAAGAAGCTGTTATCAGCTTATACTCGGCCATGTTTGACTGCGATCTTTCAGCAATGATAACCTCCAGCATCGCTAATCACCCCCTAATCGATAGATACAGAGATATATAGTGAGGCAATAAGTAACCACCAGATAGAATTGCATTACTTGCAGTCAGAATGAAATACAGGGGAAAAGGACATTTGTCATACGGATGCTTTTTAAAATCCTCGGGCTTTAATCCTTACGTCTTCACCTTTCGATTGGAGACACTGACTATTTGTACAGTCCGGATATGTATCTGTTTGACGCCGCACTGACGGATCGCAATTTCTGGATTACGTTGGCCACGAAGGCTACGTCGTGAAGCGGCCACATTTAAGTGTTCCACGCTTTCTACCAAATCTTGTGGTGATCACTGGCATCGTATTAAAACGCAAACTTTTGCAAGCGTTTTCCGTCATCAGTTTTCAAGTCCGGATATTTACAGGTTTGGACAGAAATGATTGTAGTCATTTTAAAAGAATTTCCGAGATTCTTCTTTATATGAATGCTTAAGTCTTATTTTTAGTCGTTTGTCTTACATCCGCCGTCTTGTAGTCTTGTATGTGACACGTCATTTGGTCATATACAAGGTCTTATGCGTTATCTTTTGGACAATCGCGACGCAAAAAAGAAAAAGAAAAAAGAACGCGACCGAGAACTTAACTCATGGCCTCTCGGCCCGAGTAAAAATGGATGCCACCGTGAATATAACCAATTTTATAACGCTAGAGAACCTGCGTCACATAACCTGTAACGGGCTGTAACGGGGCAACAAAACAACAAAGCGTATAAGGTGACAGGGATTTAACAGTTGGCACATTTTTTTTTTTTTGGAAGGTTGTCTCACACACAGTTTGTAACACAAGTTGAACAATCAGTTGCAATAATTGAAGAAATTTATTAAGCTTACTAATACTTCTAAGCGTTAAAATTCTACCAACAATTATGGCAGTGAAAAAATTTCAGTGGAAACAACAGAAAAATTTAGATGTATACATACTGTAATTAGCTAAAGGGAGAGAGGATAGTAGACACCAAGACACAACATAAGTGTGCTGGGTTATGATGTTTGTAAAGGAAGGACTGGTGCAAATGACCTGACACTCCCTGAGGAAAGCTACAAAACAACAAGGGGCCTTGCAGAAAGCCTCACCACAACATATGGCCAGGATTGGGCATAGCTGACCATGATTTGGCTTGCATTTAAGGTTTTTTTTTTTTTTACATTTAGCGATATGTTAACTTCCAACAATACAACGTGAATAAATAAGTAATGAATGTGTACTGAGCTGGCTGATTCACATTTTTGTTGTGTTAATACAGCTCATTTTTGTTTCATTATCTTCATTGCTTCATTGTTTCTTTATCCATAGAGAGTTGAAGTAACTGATGAGATTCCAGAGGCTACAGAAGATTATTCTAAAGAATTCAGCAAGTTGAGTTCCAAGACGGAAAGTGAAAAGGTCCACCTCTCCTTTAACTTTTAGTTTACTGAATTTATCTACAGTGTGTTGAAAGCTAAGCCCGAAATAATGTTATAAGTATGATACACTTGAGAAAAATTAATTAAGCATAGTTTCTTGTAAGTCAAGTGCAGTAGTTTTCAACTTTCTTCAGTGCATTAGTAGTGGTAGCAGTTTATTTTGATCAACTAATACAAAAGCAATACAATGTTACAATATGGACAGATGGAAGGAGGACTCAGAAACCCTAACAGGCTTTTACTGATTAGTCCCCATAAAATTACTTACTTTAAATTATACAATTTGTATCAGGGTTTGGTACTTGTACGATCATTTTCAAAATGAGTCTTAAGAAACACAGAGAGATCTATGTACTGACAGCATGCAGTTGAATAATTTGTGGTTATTGGAGATCCCAAGGGCAAGAGGGGTCTCAAAAAGACACTTTAACCCTTTAAATACCAGGTGTGTGGTATTTTTTTCAATGACTTTTTGACAATAAATAGTCTGAGCCACTTAATTTCTCCATAAATGGAGATGAAATAAAAATATCTGCGGTCTTAAGAAACTGTGGGCTCAGGCTAAATTGTCACGTGATGCAAGTGACGGTTGTTGTTTGTTTCGAGCGAGTGCACGAGCACGAATCTGGTAAAATCATCGCTTTATAAGTGTTTTTCGAGCCATTTTCCTCTGCAGAAACCCCCATTCTGGCATCATTAAGCTGGAATGTGGGTAGAGGCAATCCTCTGAAAGAAAACAGAGGTGAGAGGTGATTTCATGCTGACTGAGTCGCCAAACATGCTGTGTAGCAGACATGGAGGCCCACGAGTGAAGTTGCCTCTCTGGCCGTTTTGTGGATGGATTCCAGGACCTGCCAAGGCTATTTGGGCGAGTTTGGAGTAGTAAAATATTCAATGGATTCGAAATTTTGCTGGTGGTACTGGGTGGCTCGACACTTATAAAAAAACTATGAAATGGAAAGAGCAGGAGTTCTACGCTCGCGCTATGGCTGAATTACCCAGAATTCTCTTCGGGCGTAAACGAGGCAACGTGAGATACGCAAGACTAGGTCTGATAAAATGGCTGAAGTATAGCCCTCGGAAAGCGTTGAGAGGAAAACTTCCAGTCAGATACCAAGGTCTGACCTTGAGGTTTGCTGTAAATATAGACTTTTCAATTTTGAACAAATTATTTGGATTAAAAATTGACGATAAATAAGTGTAATTTTTGATGTTATTATTTGGCCGAACAATTGGCATTTAGGACTTTGTTGCCAAACGAACGGTGATATGCAGCGAAAATCGGGAGGCGTAGTCGATTTGCTGGGTTTGATGATGGAAATATACATCAGCTGGTGTCATTCACACATTATCATGACGTTGTAGCTTAAGTTAAACAAGAAGCAATTCATAGAAGCCAGAACGGTATTTTCGACGCATATATGCGTTGTTAGTATGCGAAGGGTTAAGGAAGCTAATCAGGGATATCCAGACAAGTGGGATTGCTCAAATCAATGAACTCTTGGTGAAGTAGCCAGATAAACATTTTCAGGAACAACGCAATTCTAAAGATTTTCAAAGATCGATTGAAAGACCTGTGGTGGGTTCTGGTGGATATCCAACTTTATTTTTTAGCAAATAATATTGGAAAATTGCTCTTTATGATTACACTAGTTATGGGTGATGATCACAGAAAGCATGACCAGTAAGAATACTGTACAGTATACTTTTTACAATGAAACCAATGCGTTTATGCTCTGCTATGAAATATCAGAGACCGTGGGGCTGGGGAGGTTCCTGGTCTTCCGTCCCTCCTTCTTGAAGGAACAAAAAAATAGTGTATGTAGGCACTTCAAGAATAAGGTCCCTTTTTTACTGGGCATGCACTCTGCGCATCTCCGGATTGTCCAAGAATCTCTGGCTTCGTAATGACGTTGCCTACTAATTCAAAGGTATTTTTGCGCGGTTTTTTACTATACGGAAAAAGAACATCTTGGCAAGGGCTATTGGAATCAAAAAGAAAATGAGGGGTAACCACACATTTTTCATAGATAAGTAAGCTTCAAATAAAAAAAAATCCATGCATTGTTATGTATTTAAACGCTTTTTAGAATTATTGTTGCCCGGTTATCTCTGAAAAATGCCAATTTTCTTTTTGGATTCCAAAAGCCCTTGCTAGTCTGCTTTTCCCGCATAGTCATAAACTGCGCAAAAATACTTCTGTAGTAGTAGGCACCGTCCTTAAACACAGTTCTTCCCTACTTAAGGTATAGTTCTCCCCCACCCCCACCAGCATAAATTTTCAAAATGCAGTCTGCTATCCATGAATGGCTAGTGTCTTCTGACAGAACCAGTAACTATAACATGGGTGTTTCTCGTTTTCCTGAAGACTGGTACCAAGTTAACCGCTGCACAGAGGTCATTATCAAAGGGAGACAAAACAGGGATGAAGTCAATATCAAGCTTCTTTGGAGGTGGAGCGAAAAAGACCAAGAAAAAATAGCAAGGAGATACTTCTGGCAAAACAGACACTTGAACTTAAACTTGAGGATCACACGGCGGCCATGTTGAGTCTCGGGGAATAAAAAGCTTTGTATTTGCACGGCAAGCTTCGGTCAGACGCGAATTCAGTGCGAGGCTTGCCGTGAAAAAACAAAGCTTTTTGTTTTCCTGAAACTCAAACACCCGGGACACATCGTTAGGCTGTGAATTAAGTATCTATTGATACTTTGTACATATATGTGCGATTTTGGTTTTGTATAAAACAGGTTGTATTTAATAAACTCCTGAGTAAACATGGATATATATATATATATCCCCCCCCCCCCCCCCCACTTTTCTGGATGGTTAATTTACAATAGAAGGCACAAAAATAACTTATAATTTTTATCGAAATCGTTACAAATTAACTTACATAGTTTTAATTACTAAGGCTAGTAGAAATTTAACTGACACGCTCGGACCTCATAGGAAACTGTTCAACGTTTTGATTGGCCCGTTTCGATCCGTCGTTTTGCTGTTTCGTACGGACCGTCAATCGTAAATAACAGTCCGTAAAAGTACGACAGTACTGGACATGGGTGATCTCCTGATATAAGACCATGGTCCTGCTGTGGCTTAAAACATTGAACAAAAACTTCAGGAGGGTGGTACGCCTATGCAAACATTGAAACAAAAAACTCCCTCAAATAACAGCCCCCCCCCCCCCCCGCCCCCAGCGAATCGGAATCGGAATTTTAAGGTAGCTAGTGCCCAGTGCAGCTAATCAGAGTGCAGCATTCGTTGTCGTCATCACCTTTTGCTTTCCACTCATCCCTCGGGCGCCCACTTGTAACTCTGGGATACAAGCGCTGAAAATTTTCATACGCATCCTCGTAACGGCAGTCAGTTTTTGACCAGTCCTTAAATAATTCTTCGACCTGTTTTTTTCCACTTTGCTCGGGAATGCCATCAGGATAAAGCGTGATTTCCTCCTCTTTCCCCATGAACCGGCCTGTTATTGGTTTTCCTTCAGCCTTTGCCTCGTCGTCTGGTGAACCTGCTACGGCCCCAGTACTGGGCGGATCACCATGCTCGTTAGGATGCTCGATAAAGTGACGAAAGGTCAATAACGCAGCAACAGCTTCACGCCTCTCAAGGATGTAATCATCTAGAACAACGAAAATTGCCTAGGTTAACCGGGCTCGATTTTGGGGTGAGACCCACACTAAGCACTTTATTGGCACGGTCTTAAGCAACGAGAAAAGTTCTATCACGTGAGACGAACCTTGTAATACAATCGCCCAGTCGAAGTGATGGCCCTACGAATTGGATGGGTATCAAGAGGAATCCGTCATTTGTGTCCTTAGTACTCTTAATAGTGAACTTTAGTATCTTGTCATTCTACGTAAATCATCAATTTATTTTATCAACTTTATTAAATTTGCTTTTATTTATATTGTATGTCTTAAATTGTTCATTGTAAGAACATTGAGATTTAATGTAATGCACCAGGAATTTAAATTAATTTATAATTATTTCCTGATGATTTCGTCTTCAGTGATGAGCGCTTTTCTTTTCAGACGACTTTCTGAATTGATGGACCAGATAATTAGCTCTGCAGTGTAAGTTAGAGTGCCTCGTGCATGAGATCTCCCATTCTCTTACTAGGGTTAAAGTGCCCCTAACCCTTCAATTTGCGGTTTTCTTTTGGTAGATTTCCATATCTTTCAAGAACTCATTTTCGAAATAAAATTTGAGAAATATTGAATCTTTTTTTTTTTTACGAGCGCTAGAAGTGAAGGCAGTCTTGTCAATATTTTCACCTATCGTTCGCATTAGTCCCCCACTCGGCCAAATGTGACCAAATATGGAGCGTGACGTAAGAAAAGGACATCGTGCAAAACTAGTAGCCGAAGATTCGCGGTAATGCTTCAGTTGTAAACAGAGAAAATGGTTGAAAAATGTGTGGTTTTTGGATGCAGCAAATCTTGAAATGCAGAGAAAGGAATCAGCATGCATAAGATTCCTTCTGAATTCTTTTAAGTCCTTCTGGTGTCCTTTTCTTACGTCACAGCTAAGAAAGTGTCAAATATCGGACGCTTCTCGTTGGCTCGTTCCTAATGATATAAGCCCACGAGACAAAAATTTGTCCAGCGGGGCTTAAAGCGCGCAAAAATTTAAAAATTTCAGTAACTTTTTGAGCTCGTAAAAAAAAGGATTCAATATTTCTAAAAAAAAAATTTCGAAAATGAGTTCTTCACAGATATGGAAATTTACCAAAAGAAAACAAATTGAAGGGTTAGGGGCACTTTAACGCTCAGAGAAATTCACGGGTTCACTACAGAGTTTATTCTCTGGTCTATTATTTGTGCCCTTAGCGCTAGCGGCACAACATTCCCTTAATTCACATTCACATTGCCGTAATAACCAACTGAATAACTCTATCCAGTGGATAAATCGCTATCCAGTGGATAAGATGTACTTTAACTAATACATATTATCTGCTGGGTCGCGTCTTATCTGCTGGATAAAGTTATCCAGTTTTTGAACAACCGAGGCGAGAATGATACCCCCGGGATCATCGAATGAGGTCTTTGCCTAAGTAAGTTTAGTAGAAAGGTTTTACGGGGCTTTTGTGCAAGGTTTAAGCAAAAAACTTAAGCACATCGGACTTTCTCGGGGCATTGTATCTGAGGTTCGGTGGCTCCTAGTAACCTCGTGCTTGGTATCCTGTGATATTCTAGTATACTAGCGGACCCAGCGGGAAGGGGAAGTGAGTAGTTCTACTTCTAGTCACTTAATGCTTGGCATCCTGTGATGGATTAACACCCCGCCTTAAGAACGTGGTAACATACGTGATACTCTAACTTGAATAACCGCACTCTAGGCCGGCAGCACCGGTGACCCACTTGCCTCTTTCAATTTGTTCCATCAGAGGTCAGGTTGCGGAATTAATTATGTTTTTTAAAAGGACAGGAACTTTACGTTACCTTCCAAAAGAACATTGTCTTTAAGACAACATTTCTTCGTAGCCATGACCACAGCGGTCACAATAACCACGACGACAAATACAAGCCACGCCCATAAATGTGATTTGCTTTTGGCATGTGCGAATTCCGCTTCCAATTCTTTGATTTCTGTGACGTTTGTCAGATTTCGCTTCTCGATGTCGGGACCTATTGTTGCACAAACGTAGTACGTGGAGTCTGCAAACGATGCTATCAACCATACGGCTGGCCCAATAAGAGCTTTGACGACGTTTGGACATGCCCGGTAGCAAAATTCCCCTATTCGTCTATACCGCGGTACACAGCACCTATCGGTCAGCTTCCATACCTCACTAAGGACTAGCACATTGATGACAAAAATTATAACGATTGGGGCCAAGAGAAATACAGTTCCATAGAGCGTGTGATCTTTCATGGGGCAATCGAAAACCTCCAAACTCAGCAGTAGCTCCAGACACACAACAACAGCGGAGAGCAGAAGGTTCTTCAAGGTGATGCTGTGGTCGGTCAACAGGCCCATGTATCCTTTTGGTTTGGTGGACTCCGCGGCTTCGGAGAGCACTTTGATGAACAGATTCCTGGCAGCATTCATTACTGTAGCAGTGTTTTGACCAAACTAAAAATAACGACAGAAACATTTTTTAAATGGCCTTTTAACTGGTTCAGATTATCTGTAAAAATTGCGGTTACGTCTCCGATTTTCAGAATTGCAGACGTTAAGAAATAGTGAGGTAAAAATGAACCTAGGCTATTAACACTATCAGTGCCGGCGTTGAGTCAGCTAGCTTAAGGTTTGTTCGTCTGAAAGGACTCTAAATGAACGAGACCATACAAGTACTTATTACGCAAATGCTGAACATGGCGGAAAGCCAGGCAATGTGTCACATTCCTTAATATCCCTTCCAAAATGTTGGCTAGGTGACTGGAAAACTGTACGGTACCATATGCTAGAAAAGTATCCCATGATTAGTACATGGGATTTCCAATACATGTAGATCGGTTTTCAATCGATGATAACGCAATAAGTAAGATAATGGGACAAATAAAAACACACCAAGATGCAATTCGACTTGCTTCATTTTCAAGGCGTTCAAATAGATTTTCTCTAAATTTGGGGAGTGAAATTAGCGATCACCGACAGTCTATGAGGTTTTATTGTGAATTTTCCAGTTAATCATAGCCATTTTCCTACAGGTCCATTAAAGCCACTCCGGCTTGCAGAAGTGAAGTGGCAAGGGCCACGAAGAGACTCACAGGTTTCAATCAGCAATTTATTCACTCAAATCAAGGGATTTGGTAAAATACCTAACAGAGAAAGTACAGGAAACAACTAAGAACGACTATAAAAGGAATAAACGCGAAAATGACAACTGAAACCAAAAAACAGGACGACTGAAAAAACACTTACCAATTGCTGGATTTAGGTGGGTGAGTGATAAAATGAAAGTGTTGAAAATATTATATACCACTGAATTTACATATAGTGCGAAAAATTGTTCGGGAAGGAATGAAGGGTGCAGGACACAATTAACACGGATAAAGATACGGAAAACAAAAACTACATGGAAAAGTGTAAATTAACAAAAACCGCAACATCCTGGGGGGCTTCGCTGAATTTGCGGAAATTCAGCAATAAAAGCGAATCAATTAATCAGTCACTGAAAGTTCTTAGAACTAGCGCATTCAAACTGTCCAAGAGGTTTCTGAGAATAACTGTAGGCGAATGTCAATGTTACTAATCTTCTTCTTCCAGCAATACAAGTTTTGAAATCGGCCTCACGAGCGTTGAATTCTTCGTTTTAACTTCTCCAACTCGGACGCGTTGGTCGTGGCCAGGAAAGATCTTCATAACTCTGCCAAGGAGCCATCTTCCACGAGGGGAATTTTCATCCACAAGCATTACGAGATCATTGACCTTCAAGTTTCCTTTCTCGCGAACCCATTTTTGGCGTTGCTGTAAAGCTGGAACGTATTCTCTTAGCCACCGTTTCCAGAAGCAGTCAGCAAGGAATTGGGCTCTCCTCCATTGTTTTCTTCTGTAAAGATCTTCGCGAACAAACAGACCTGGGGGCAGAGCGAGATTTTCCTGTTGCAGCAGAAGGTGGTTCGGAGTGAGTGGTTCCGGGTCGCTTGGATCATCACTGCTGGGAGTAAGCGGGCGACTGTTGAGAATGGTAACAACCTCTGCGAAGACCGTGCGTAAGGTTTCCAGTCCAACCAACGCATCTGGATTGCCAAGGATCGCCTTCATGGTCTTTCGCACACTTCGAATTAACCGTTCCCAGACCCCATTCATATGGCACACGGCTGGAGGCTGAAATTTCCACTGGAACATTGGGCACAAGGAGTAATTAATCCCGTCCTTAATCAGCTGCTTGTTTAGATCATCCTGATTCCACTGACGAATAGAGTCGCGAATTTCCTTGTCCGCTCCGACGAAATTTGTTCCGTTATCGCTCCAGATTTCTTTGGGACACCCACGATTCGAGATGAATCTGCGGAGGGCTTGAATAAAGGCATCGGACTCTAATGAACTCACGTCTTCTATATGCACGGCGCGACTGGTAAGGCAGGTAAAGAGGCAACCGTACACCTTTTCTGAACTCCGACCACGCTTCACATAGAATGGGCCAAAGAAGTCGACTCCTGTGTAGGTGAACGGCCGATCATAGGGAGTGAGACGTTCCTTTGGCAGGTCAGCCATCAACTGAGTCATGGGGACTTCATTTCGCTTGCGACAATCGATGCATCTTCGTAGAACATGGCGCACGAGTGACCTTGCTTGAATAATCCAGAAATGTTGCCGTATGAAGGAAAGTACGTGCTCTCGACCGGCGTGCCCCAGGATTTCGTGGTAGTAGCGCACGATCAGGGTAGAAACTGGATGATCTTTAGGAAGTATCATCGGATGGGCAGCTTCGAAGGCGATAGGAGCGTGACGAATTCTTCCTCCCACGCGCACGGTTCCTTCTACGAGTACAGGAAGAAGAGTTGCAAGCTTGCTTTGACATTTAACTGGACGGCCTTCGATTAAGGAATCAATCTCTTCGGCAAAGGCTTGGCGTTGTACCAACTGTACAATTTTCTTGGTAGAGCACCGTATCTCTGAAAGGGATATTCCACCTCTCTCAGTAGAAGTTCCTTTGTTCTTAACATGGTTAACGAAACGTAACAACCAGGCGACAAGAGTTAAGAGGCGAGGCCAAGAAGAATAGCGACGGAGAAGCAGGTCCAGTGATGATCCACGGTCAATCACCATGACGGTTCTTTCAACTTGAACTTCACTGTCGTCCTCTGGAATATTGCCAATCCTTCTAACTGGCCAATGTTCTTCGGGCTTCAGGAGGAAGCTTGGGCCAGAGAGCCAGCGGCAATTTGGGTCAAGATCATGTAGCTTCATCCCTCTGGAACCATCGTCAGCTGGGTTCAGTGATGTTGGCACATGTCGCCATTGCTGAGGAGTCGAGGCTTCATGAATTTCGTTCACTCGATTAGCAACGAATGGCTTGAATCGCCTCTTCTCGTTCGTAATGTACTGCAAGGTCGTCAAAGAGTCTGTCCAGAACGTAACACCTTGAAGGGGTATGTCAAGCTCGTCGCGTATCAGTAGATGCAAGCGTGTAGCTACCACTGCTGACTGTAACTCTAAACGTGGTATGGACCACTGTTTCAGCGGGGAATTGCGGGTCTTTCCCATAACAAAGGCGCAATGGACCTTTCCTGTATCATCAACGAGCCTTAAGTAGCCAACTGCAGCGTAACCTTTGTTAGATGCGTCAGAAAAATAGTGCATTTGGACATCGGTGATGACTCGGGTGCTAGAAAATGACTTGAAGCATCGCGGAATCTTGATGTTCGCAACAAGGGGCAGAGACTCTACCCATCCATTCCACTGTGTTAGTAAAGGCTCTGGAATAGGGTCATCCCACTGGACGTCCATTCTCCATAGTTCTTGAAGAATGACTTTGACTGGGAGGAGAAACGGGCCCAAAAAACCAAGTGGATCGAATAGGGAACTAACAGTCGAAAGAATGCCACGTTTAGTTGGAGGCTTGTTCGTGGGAACAACTTTGAATTGCAAGGTATCCGAAGCTGCATCCCAGTGTAATCCAAGTGCGCGGCTGATAGGAAGTTGGCTGAGGTCGAGATTGATAGAAGGATTCGCTCGTTCCTCTAGTGGGAGGGCCTTTAACACCTGCCTACTGTTGCTTGTGAACTTCGTTAGGTGGAAGCCGCCCTCACTCAGTAGCCTGGTCAGCTGGTCTACTAGCCAAATCGCCTTCTCTGTTGTCGGCGCAGATTTCAGTACATCATCAACGTAGAAATTTCTGTGTACGGTCTTGATGACTTCAGGGCTATACCGGCCTTTATTATCGTCTGCCGTCTGTCGAAGTGCCTTGTTGGCACAGCAAGGGGATGAAGTTGCTCCAAATATGTGGACAAGCATCTGATATTCCTTAGGGGGGAGATTTGAAGAAGCATTCCACCACAAGAACCTTAGGGCGTCTGCATCCTCTGGAAGAACTTTGACTTGATGGAACATCGCCTCTACGTCAGCCGTGAACGCAGTTTCTTCTTCTCGAAAGCGAATAAGTACGCCAACTAGATTATTTGTGAGATCTGGGCCATGGTACAACCGATCGTTCAGGGAAGTGCCATCAAATTTAGCGGCAGCATCAAATACCACGCGTACTTTGTTGGGCTTGTTAACGTTCAGCACCGGGTGGTGTGGTAAGTACCAAGTGATCTTGGATCTCTTAGAGGCCTCTTCTTCGTTTAGCTGTCTTGCATATCCTTTAGTAACGTAGTCATCTATGACGGAGCGGTACTTTTCCTCTAGGCCAGGATCCCGGTTAAATCTCCTTTTCAGAGCTTGAAGACGACCTTGTGCCAAGGCTCTGTTGAATGGAAGGTAGGGTACTTCCTGCCTCCAGAGAAGGCCCATCTGGTAATGGCCGTCAACCTTAGAGATTGTGTTCTCTATTATCTTCAGCGCCTTTCGATCCTCAACAGACATTGGCCCAAAGGCTTCTTTCACGGTGCCGTGGGACTCAATTCGCCAGAATTCTTCCAACTGTCGGTTGAGAGAAACATCTTCAGAAGAAGCATGATGCAGGTTAAACTGACGTCTACCGTCTACACTGCCGGAACCGCCAAGGATACTCCAGCCAAGGCAGGATCGTATCGCGAAGGGCTCATTAGGACTTCCTTTTCTAACTTCTAACGGAATAAAGGCTTCCTGGATGTTCGTTCCAATAAGGATAGAAATCTTCTTTCTTTGTACTTCGGGAAAAGGGACTTGACACAAGTGCGACCATTGCTCCATCTTCTTGCGAGCTGTTACATGCTTAAGCGGGATGGTAAGGTCTCGTACAGCCCATGCATTGCGCACAGTAATCTGGTGTGAGTGCTGATCATCAACGGGCGCTATTTTGAAGTCAACCTTTACTCCATTCTCCTGTTTGTCTCTTTGGCTTACTGTGGAAAGGAGGAGTTGTCCATCTTCGCCTTGAATACCAAGCTGATCGACGAGGGATGGGTCAATCATAGTGACGTCGGAGCCGGAGTCGATCAAGCCGTAAGTGGTTGTATATCGTCCATCGTTGGCGATGATCTTGAGGGGCATGATCTGCAGGTAAATCTCAGAGGATTCAGCCAAGGTTGCAGTAGCACACGTGCTCGAGGGAGCATCTTGGTCGCTTGGCAGGACAGTAGGCATGGTTGGGATGACTGTGACTTCAGTGTTGTTAGTGTGATGATCAGCGTTTTCTCGGGATGGACCTGACAGGTGAAGCAAAGTGTGGTGAGACCTTCCACAACCAGGTACCCTACAACGCATTTGCGACTTGCACGAACTGGCCGTGTGTTCTGTAGAGTTGATGCAGTTGAAGCAAATCCGCTTTCTGTTGACTAAGGCCCTCCTCTCCTCGACGGGCTTGGACTTGAATACCCCGCAGCGATAGAGTGGGTGGTACTGGACACACAAGGGGCAGTTGCTGGCTTTAGCGTCTTTATTGATCGCAAGTCTGCTGGCCTCCCTAGAGGTACTTGTGGTAAGAGTGGTAAGGTGACGCAGATGAGACTTGTCTCGATCTTCAATTCGATTGTGTGACTTCACCTCAGAAGAAGTTGTGAAAAACGGATGATTAGCCAAATCAGCTCGGTCATTCAGGAACTCAACAATGTCTTTGAATGTGGGGATAATTCTTCCTTGGCGTTGAAGCTTCTTCAAATGTTCTCGAAACTTGTCTTGGAGCCATTTGGGCAACCTTAGTATCACTTTCTCGAGATTGTCAGTGTTCATTTCTCCTAAACAGTTCATAGATCCGAGGGTATCATACATGACTTGTGCCATATCTGCATAGCGTTGGAGACCATCCTTGTCTTGAGATGCGATGGGGGGACCTTTAGTCAGAGTGTCGACGCAAGCTCTTACGATCTTAAAGGGTTGACCAAAACGACTTTGCAGGACTTCTAACGCCTTGGTTAAACCTCCTGGCAAGGCCTCGTACCTTTGCACAGCTCTAAGAGCAGGGCCCTCGAGAAACTGCAACAGGCGAGCCATCTTAGTCTGTTCATCCAATGCCTTCGATTCTACCATCTGGTGAAACCTCTGTCTGAATAGTGGATATCTCTCAGGGGAGCCATCAAACTTAAGCACTTGTAGTGGAGGTAGACCTTGATCGGCACTAATTCTTTCTATTGTGGTAGCAATAGTTGCAAGGAAGCTTTCACTCATTGGCTGAAGAGAAGGTGGAAGATGTCCTGAAGTTGCGTGATAAGGCAGGCGAACTGGACCATAGGCTTGAGCTGCATGTGTGAATATTGGACCTGCATTGTAGGGCGGCTGGGATGAGAACAGGGAGACACTCGGGTACATGGCAGGAACACACGAGCTAGCGCGCGAAGACTCGGGAACATACGAAGACGGCAACGTTGAGGCAGACATAGCAGGAACCACAGAAGCAGGCGTAGGCATCGGTGGGAAATCAGGTACATACGTGGGGTACGCAGGTAACGTGGAGACGCGCGAGGACACCACAGGAACTGCAGAGGCTTGCAAGGAAGCACACGTAGGCATGGGTGGAAAATCTTTAGGACGCGTAGAGTACGCAGGTAACGAGGAGACGCGCGAGGACACCACGGGAACTGCAGAGGCTTGCAAGGAAGCACACGTAAGCATGGGTGGAACATCTGTAAGACGCGTAGAGAACGCAGGTAACGAGGAGACGCGCGAGGACACCACGGGAACTGGCGAGGCTTGCAAGGAAGCACACGTAGGCATGGGTGGAAAATCTGTAAGACGCGTAGAGTACGCAGGTAACGAGGAGACGCGCGAGGACACCACGGGAACTGCAGGGGCTTGAAAGGACGTGACAGAAAATTCAGGAAAACGTGAAGTGGGCGCAGGCAACGTTGATCCACGCGAGGACGTGTCGGGAAGAACAGAGACACGCGGAGACGTTACGTGGCAGGTCGAGACTCTCGTGGATGAGACGGAACACGTGGTTGGAGAAAATGGCTGCGTGGAGCAAACCTGCGCGATCGACCCTAATTGCGTGGAAACAGCTTGAGGGTAGACAACTTGCGGACCAGCGTCGGATACACTTGTAAAGTTTCTGTCAATGTCAATATTTCTGTTAAAACTACGCCGCTCAGGTGGATTTTCCTCAAACTGCAGACCAGAAAACTCGCGCTCTGCTAACTTGAACTCCAAATCTGCCAACTCTGTCCTTTCCCGAGCTTCCTCTGCCTCTTTCTCGGCGTCGAGCTTCGCTAGTTCTAGTTGATGTTGAAATTCGAATTGCTTTTGTTTCATTTCAAGCTCCAATAACTTGACTTTCATTGCTATTGTCCTCGATCGTTTTTGCTCAGTTTGTTTTTCGACTAGAGCCGCTTTTTCTGCCGCGATTTTGGCTTCGCGAAGTCTCGAGCTCGCTGCACTTAACTTGGAAATTCGACTGCTCTGCGATTTCAACGATCCTCGAGGCGATGAAGTGTCGACACGGGGTAATTCTTCTGACACTTGTTTATTAAAATACGAAGCAGCTTCGATCGCGAAATGTTCGATCCTTTCATCATACAGACGTTTTCTGACCTCTTGAGCCTCGTAAAAGCCCTGGATTTCGTGAAGTTCCACGCTGCTGTCATTGAGAAGAGCTTTGGTCCGCGCGATGTTGTCTCCATAATTCCTAAATGCATCTGACAAGGTGGCTTGCAGATTCCGCACTTGCACCAAGTTAGCAAAGTCCGCGAGTAAATCATCAATTCGAGCGCACACTTTAGACATTGTGGCGACATAGCCTCCTGCAGACCGTTTTAGAACGTTCAGCTTTTCGCGTACAACTCCTTCTTGGTCCTGCAGCGAATTAGGCATTCTACTCCTGGAACTCGCTCGGATGGAACTTGCATTATCAGCTTCGATACCGTCCATGATCTTCTCAATTGGTATTTTACAATGAAGTGGCAAGGGCCACGAAGAGACTCACAGGTTTCAATCAGCAATTTATTCACTCAAATCAAGGGATTTGGTAAAATACCTAACAGAGAAAGTACAGGAAACAACTAAGAACGGCTATAAAAAGAATAAACGCGAAAATGACTACTGAAACCAAAAAACAGGACGACTGAAAAAACACTTACCAATTGCTGGATTTAGGTGGGTGAGTGATAAAAT
This sequence comes from Pavona decussata, assembly GCF_977016875.1. Classification (NCBI taxonomy): domain Eukaryota; kingdom Metazoa; phylum Cnidaria; class Anthozoa; order Scleractinia; family Agariciidae; genus Pavona; species Pavona decussata. Next base: position 594,083 of record NW_028145546.1, read on the forward strand.
GAAAGTGTTGAAAATATTATATACCACTGAATTTACATATAGTGCGAAAAATTGTTCGGGAAGGAATGAAGGGTGCAGGACACAATTAACACGGATAAAGATACGGAAAACAAAAACTACATGGAAAAGTGTAAATTAACAAAAACCGCAACACCTTCGCAAGAAGATGGAGCAATGGTCGCACTTGTGTCAAGTCCCTTTTCCCGAAGTACAAAGAAAGAAGATTTCTATCCTTATTGGAACGAACATCCAGGAAGCCTTTATTCCGTTAGAAGTTAGAAAAGGAAGTCCTAATGAGCCCTTCGCGATACGATCCTGCCTTGGCTGGAGTATCCTTGGCGGTTCCGGCAGTGTAGACGGTAGACGTCAGTTTAACCTGCATCATGCTTCTTCTGAAGATGTTTCTCTCAACCGACAGTTGGAAGAATTCTGGCGAATTGAGAGTTAGATGCAATTCGACTTGCTTCATTTTCAAGGCGTTCAAATAGATTTTCTCTAAATTTGGGGAGTGAAATTAGCGATCACCGACAGTCTATGAGGTTTTATTGTGAATTTTCCAGTTAATCATAGCCATTTTCCTACAGGTCCATTAAAGCCACTCCGGCTTGCAGAAGAGTGTCAACATACAGCCTTTGTCGGCCACTGCAGTTGGAAACAATTTGTTGTTGTTGTTGTTGTTGTTTTTATTTTATTTAAAAGAGCAATTTATACAACCTCGTTCCCGTGAAGAGGAGAGACCCTGGGAACGAGGTTGCACTTTTCTCAGTTGTGAGTTTCATGCAAAAAATGAAGTTTTTAATTGTATAATAGATAAATACTGGTGCAGTACCGCGGGAGTGTGGAGAAAGCGTAATTCACACCCTGATACAAGATTTGAAGTAAATCCATTTGAGCTCAAGGGGATCTAAGGGAGACAGGCACCTAAATTGTCGTTCCTTCACACACTGGCCTAATGAATGGCGTCGGTTTCAAATCAAAGTCGATCAAATCGTACAGAATAGACACAAGGTATGCTTAATTAGATAGCAGAAAAGAAAGTAATTGCCATTAGTGAACAGTATTCTGTGGCTTCGACAAAGCAGAAGGTCAGAATAGTGTACTTTTTCGTTTGAATCTGATTGGTGCCGTTTTGAAGGGATCGGGAAGGATTCTCGTCCTCCTGTTTTCTTCAACTCTGGTGGAGTGAATGCAGTAAAATGACTCAGATAGCGAATACACACCATGCAAAAGCAAGACCCAACTCCAGGTAACTTTCTGTTACCTTATTTAGTGATTTAAATGACTTATGCGGTTATTTATAACTTCATAATTTTCATTCCAATTTCTCTAGACACATTTTACACTTGGGTCAGTGGACGTTTGATGGATCAGTAGGTGTCTCGATCGAGACTAATTTAATCTATTCAGTGTCTATTATTCCAAACTTCAAATTGCTGCGCAGAAGAGTTTAATGTACTCTTAAGACGAGTTAATATTCCCTAAAAGACTAATTAAAAGCGAATTTGCAACTGAATATGTTAATGTACACCGAAACATTTAACGTTTAGCATCAGTTTTCCACGACATGAAATCTAGTTGTTCATTACTTACCTAGTTTATAAGACACTTTGTTTCCACTCGACACTCAGGCTGAACGATGATGTATATCAAAGTTATCTCAAGTCACAACCCGAACACTAAATCAAGAAGCAATGCCGTCGGCTCTATATAAACCGTTTGTTTGGTTGCGTTCGTGACGAAGTTCACGTTTCGATTTGCATGAACGCAAAGACAGCATTGTCAAGGTCACGCCAAGATCAATATGCACGCTCTGCTTTGCACACACTGCATGGTAAGAATCTTTTTTATATAATATGGTAAATTTGGTTTTAGGTCGCGCACTGATTTCATTACCGTTGATCTTGAACAGAAATCCATTCACCTTAGTGACACAGTAAATCTAGAACTGGCTTGCTTGTAAACGGGGTGGTCAAATTATCACTAAAATTTAAATCAATTCTATTTGACTCGACAACGACTAATAAACCTGTGAAATTTGGATAGAATGGCGGATTTTGTAGACAGGGCCAAACCGGAGTACCAGGAGAAGAAGATCTCGGACAAAAGACGCGAACCAAGAGCTTACCATGCCAGTCGAACCGTTTGTTTGGTTGCGTTCGTGACAAACTTCACGTTGCGATTTGCATGATCTGAACGCACGGACCGAGCCGGCTAAGATCACGCCAAGATCAATATGCACGTTCTGCTTCACACACACTGCAAGGTTAAAATCTCTTCATTGTAATAATTAACCTCATTTCACTTTTTTGGAAGGGGATATTGGGGATGGGGGGAGGAGGGCGTAAATTTGATTTGAATCAGGCACTGATCTCGAATATGCACACTTATTGAACAGAAATCCATTCCCCTTACACAGTAAATCCAGCTGTAAATCTAGTACTGACTACGCTGCAACTTCACTCTAACCAGCGACAGACTATAAAAATTTCTAGTAAACATGTAAACTGACAGGTCAAATTGAAACTAAAAATATACCAGTTTTATTTTACGCGAGGATGACGATTAAAAGCCTGTGGAATTCGGATAGCCTTCTGCTTTCTGAGATTCTTGATGCGAAACACTTCAAAGAAGAGGCTGTTTTCAGCTTATACTCGGGCCATATTTGACCGGCCTACGATCTTTTAGCAGTGATAACTTCCAGCACCGTTAACTCCCAAAAAATCGATAGATTTAGAGATATACACTCAGGAAAAAAATAGTTCAGGCTTCAGAAGTGATTCATCGTTTTATTGCTACAGCTCTGTTTCGTATATGGTCAGGAGCATCACGCAACTTCATCGAATGACCGTAAAGATTCAAAAGCTGGCTATATAAAGTAATCAAAAACTGACGATTTAGGCAAGTAGCTGCTAGGCGATAAAATACAATTCCACGTGCCGTGATAGAATTCACGTGCCATGATACAAACGGTTACGTTACGTTATACAAGTGATTTTTGGTACATATCTATTTATATGAGAGCATGGATTTGTGAAATCATTCGAACTGGTGTTTTAAAACAGGCGTTTGCTGGGCGATAAAATACTTATGCACTTGGCGTGATACAATTTACATGGTACAAACGTACGGTTACTTTACGTTATTCGAGAGGTTTTGAGTACATATCTATTTCTGTGGAGGCTTGAACTTGGGTAATTCATTGCGTTTGTTCAGGCTACTAAGATCTTTTCTACGGAAATAAAATTTTCGTGAAGACATAGGTTACATTTCTTGTTAGTGTTATTATAGGGTTTGCACTTTTTGAGTACTTTCCATTTGATTAGAAATGCTTTGTTTGCGTCCTTCAGGTTCCATATATTGTTCAGATAGTTCCGTTGCATTTCGTCTGTTGGCGTTTCGGAAGAATGTGTGTTTCGGTATCGTTCTTTGGTCTTCTTTCAAGTTTGATGCCAGTCCCACGTACGATTCTGTTGTTGTTACCGTCGTTCGCTTGCAGGCATTTGAAACCATCAAACCATTCTGCTTTCTTCCTGCAGTTGCAGCTCGGGTCATGATTTTGGTTTGGGGTTGTTACTACATTTGAGAGTATCTGGTTTTTTTTTTATGTGATGCGATGATGGTTTTCATGTTTGGCATGCATGAGTAACTGAGGTTTAGTGTGTGTCTATTGAAGATCTTGTTTAATGGGTGGTACTTGGGGAAGCATTTGTCGACGATGGATAAAAATCTCTGTACAATCGACAATTTTTAAATCTCCTATATTTAGCAATATTACACTGACATAAACACTCTAATATCAAGTTATCAATATAGGCTCAATTTCTTTTTCTCACATGTATCAACGATATGAAACATGATTTAGCCTAGCCTGCGTGGCCGGCGTAATCGGGGAGGGGGAAGGGGAGCGAGGGAGGCGAGAAAAAATGAGGGTAGGTCAGTATGAATATAATGTGAACATATCTCAACAACAATTTGTCAGACCACGGACACAACAGTAATATGTTTTGTTTTTTGGACGCAAAATTTGCAAACCTGGGACTGTTGTCGACAAACTTTTAAAAGTAAAAAATTTGTATTGATAAAAAAAAAAGTTCGCGTATAAACATAGACAAAAAACACAGTTACACTGTAAAAAGAGGGTGTGAATGGGGTTAACCGACTAGCGACAAAGGGCGTAAAAAATTACTGACTACCGGCGAAACGGGGAAAAAATTACCGACTAGCGACAAATAAATTCTAACCGACAGCCGACATGGTCAGACGTGATAGGGATGTTTGTATTCAGAAAGAACAGCATTTTGATGATTTCTAGCTCAGAAAATCCTTCTTCACCCGACGTAACCACATTAATTCCAAATTTAGCCGAATTATAGAATTTCTCGTCTTCAAATTACTTTAAATCCACGGGATCCTTCTTTTCGGTGAGCAGCGTGGGCTCATTTCTAGAACAGCGGCTCGTAATCGGGCTGACAAGACGCCCTGCTGTCTCATTTCAAGAACAGCGGATCACAATCGAGCCGGCGAGACGCCCTGCTGTTGTCTTTTTATTGCTCGTTGTTTGTTCATGCGGTCGGGTCATGACCCGGGGGGGGGGTACTCCCCTATATAAGGTATATAGGTATGTGCCGCCCCAAAGGGTATGGTTTTTGAGCCGTTTTGGTCTGAAAACGGGTATAGATTTTGACAATTACGGTCTGAAATCGGGTCGGGTTTTTGGGGTGGGGAACATTCACGAAAGCTTACAAACATATTTTTCTTCTCAGTACGTAACTGGAACGACTAACTGATAGCGAGAAAAAGAAATAGATAAACTATGTCATTCCAGCTTACTTTTACTCCTTGCGTCAACTTCCGTTCGGCACTGATGCATAATTATCAGACCTGAAAACGGGTATGAATTTTAGAGGTCAGGTCTGAAAACGGGTGTGGAAAATGGCATGTTTAGGTCTGAAATAGGGTCGGGATTTGAAGACCCGGGCGGCACACCCCCACCAAGAATTCCGGGGAGTACCCCCCCCCCCCCCCCCGGGGGTCATGACTGGGATTGCTAAAGTCATCGTGAGTTTTTTTCGAAAAGGTGAAGAAGTCGCCATCGAACGTCATCGAAGCAGGGTCCCAGTAGACAAAGAAGCTCATAGAGGAGTATCTGAACTAAAAAAACATCTTACGGAGTTTTTAGGACTAAAGGTGCAGGCACATCAATATGGAATTGGCGGATTTTCGTTTAAGTTATTTCGCCTGGCGAAATCGCCTGCGGGCAAATGCGAAAATTTTGCAATTGTGACGGATGGGCAATGGCAGCTTGAACTTCCAAATTTAATATCGGATGAAAGTAGTAGAGAGCTCAACGGTAAGTGTGGAACGCGTGCAGCGGAGTTTGATGAATCACTTTAGTTCTGTAGTTAAATATTAAGCTCAAATATTAACGTGGTTAAACTCTGGTTCCACCGTTTGTTTGTTTGTTGTTTTGTGGAGCGGAATGTTTTTTTTTTCTTTTTCACCGTCCATTTGAATGCGAAAATTGAGAAGAAAAATATCTACAAAGAAGTAGCGAGTAAATCAGTTTTTAAGCTTCTTTCTGATTAATTGGTGAATGAACAACGGTGTAGCTTAACATATTAAAGACCCCGTTTATTTATATAGGCCCTTAAATTTATTCGTTTCTGAAAACCAGACTTTCAAATAATATTCAATTCTCTCCTCGAGGTAAACCAAGTATGCACCTTGAACGGGAGGGTAGTTTACACGGATACAAAGGCGGGAAAGGTTATGCAATACAACCCTGATGATAAATCGGTTAGGACTTTGGTAGGAAGTGGCCACAACAGTTCTTCCGATGGGACACAAGACTCATGCTCATTCAAACAAATCGAAGGGATATGCTCTGTAGACAAGAACTTGTTTGTTACAGATGTTTCCGCTGAAAAACTGAAGATAGTGACGAGCCTCTCAGAAACGGTATCTTTTCTGGGTATTCTTGGCTCCCTTTACGATACCTTTGGAATTCATTCTAAGGGTATGAAACCAGACGGAGTGTCCTTGAAACAAGCAAAAGAGAACGTGACAAAGATTGACAGCTATGTAAAAGACACTGTGAGTAAGGTGAAAGAACACTACCAGTTGAGCGAGACGTCTGCAACCAGTGGTCCACAGGGAACTGTATCACAGAAGACGCAAGTATCTGTGTCTTTGCTTAAAAAGGGCATAGAAAGGCTATACAAGAACGTGGTGGACATTAACCCCCAATTTGTAGATGATCTGCTGCTCGAAACGTTGCTCACAACAGTAGTGGAAAATTTGCACGCTGTTTCGCACCTTAAACACGAGACATTTACGGTACTTACATATGCCCAGGATTTTGGAACAATTTGCAAGGAATCTCTGAAGCGCACATCTAGATGGGCAGCAAAGTACTACACGCATGACAAATCCTACTATCCGGTACCTCAATCCGCCATGCCCCTTTCTGCTATAGCTACCATGACACCTTTGCCAAGTGAGGACATAACACCAGGGATGGAAGGACAGATCAAAGAGTGGCTAGAGAGTTACAGACCAGTACGCCAACGGACGGTTAGGAGTGAGACCACAAAAGATAAGGCTGGGGCCTTGCCGCCAGCTGTCTACGCCGTTCACCACACCGACGAGTCTAAAGAGAGGCTTCGATATCCTGAAGAAAACACTGTATCGTCAGCAAATGCACAACGCGTTGTCAGCATACAATTTGTGGACGAAGGGGATGTTACTGAGGTGTTTGAGGATCACAGAGAAGTACAAATCGATGAGTATGAGACAGATTCGGATGACGAGGAATCAGATTTTGAAGAACATCCAGAGGTTGTCAACAGAGCGTGTGTTACCCGATCCGGCAGGGCTGTTCGTGCATTTGTGCGTCTCGACATGTAAGAGGTACTAACAGTTACTAAAAATCCATTTAACGGTGCAGATTGATACGTATGACAACCAAATTTTTGGCAAAAAAAAAAGAGAAAAAAAAGAAACCTCGCAGAAAAGCCACGAGAGCCGTTGAATAATAAGTGTAGTGAGTTTTTGTGGACGTCTCAGAAAAAAGACTTCCGTAGCTTACAAATTAAAATTAGTTATCCCAGGGGCTAGAGCGGGTGTTCCATTCTTTGTAGAATTTACCTCTCTTGTAATACTTCGATGCCCCGTAGTTGACAGGAAACCAATTCACATCTATAATAGAAGCTTTGGTGAATTTTATCGGTATACTAGATTTGCAAACCTGATAAGTGGGGTAGATGAGCACGTTGCTAAATTAAAAAACAGCGTTAACGAGGTTTAAGTGAAAACAAATAATGAATTATTACAAGTATTACACTTCGTCTAGAGTTTAAAGTCTTAAAACTGGGCAAATTGCATAATAAATGTGAATAATTAACGTGTATTTTTAATTATTAACTGAGATTTACCGACAACCGACAAAGGTCAAAAATCTTAACCGACAACCGACAAAGTAATGAAATTTTAACCGACAACCGACATTTTGACCCCCCCATTCAGACCCTCTAAAAATGTTACCTAATTCGTCAACAACGCGGACGCAAATTCAAAGCACTTTGCGCGCGCGTATCGCGCAAGCTAGGAACTATTCTGATTGGCTGATTTGGTGCGCGCGCGCTTTTCCTCCTTTGTTACGTTACAAAGGAAAGTTTTCAGTCGCAAAACGAAAATCACTCGCTACAAAATTGCGAAGGGACAAATGTCTGCTTTAAAATTCGAGAATTGAAGCGATGAACGTTCTTTCAAAGAACAGGGACAAGCGATATACACGCCTGTACCGGAGACGGGATTACAGAGAGAACAGAAAAGGGAACTTTAAAGGTGTGTGGAGTCTGATTCTTCTTCAACAATATTTTACGGAGATTTTTTAAATAGAGTCGAAGCTCGAGGTTGGGCACACGGGACCAGGGGATCCCTATATTAGAACCAATGACAGAGTCCTTTAGATTCTAACACAAGTACGACTACCTGTATGAAATTTGACTTCCAGTTTTTAACGAAGTACTAAGAAGAGATATATCCAAGAAAGCTTCATTTCACTCTTTATGATCGACAAACCTGACGCAATTGTTTCTAAATGATGATATTTAAGCCCTTTGTGATGAAAAAAGACGAGATCACCTACGTGTTGATCGAGGACTTGTTTTCGCCACTGCGGCATTCTCGCAAGGCTCGGTAGTAAAATGACGACGGCTCTAACGCTTTCCCGCCAAAATGACACTGGTTCACGCGCGCGTATTCTTTCTCTATTGGAAAACTTGTACTCGTACTAAAATTAAAGGTATCTGATGATGTTTCTGGTACGTAGATGGATAAAAAAATTTTAATTCACTATGGTAAGCGTAGAAAATAGGAATAACGCTCAGTTTTTCTCGGAGTCACGTTGATTAGTCTTATACTCTAGTGTGTTGCAAGTTATCCACTGATTAATTTGTCAAGTTTTGTTTGCAAATACCAGTTAGTGCGCGTGAATACGCCAAAAAACAGCTTGTTAATGTCAAAATGTTCATGTTAGTTTACCGATGCGCAAAATCTATTTTTGATGAGCTTTTCTACCTGGATTTGAATTGCAAATATATGCTAAAATTTATGTCTCACCCTCACATTTGCCGCGTTAACGTGCAAAACAAAACTGATGTCGCTTCGTTAAGTTACTTTCCAAGCTTTGGATCTTTTCTTCGAGGGCAATTTTGAACCCTCCAATTTTGCCAAATTAAAGCGTCGTCGATAGTCTGCGTGCTGATTAAAAACACCAAGAAACTACAGAACCGCCAAACGTTTTCCAAACATCGAAGTAAACTCATGCAGATACTCCGAGCAAGTGGAAGCTGGTTGAAGACGCCGAAGTTCGGACAACTTTGAAGTCAGTGAATTCCGGTCAAAGCAAAGTCGTGTTCTCCAGGTAATTCAATCAAAACATTCTTGCCTTTTTAGTACTTTTTTTTGGTAATGATATGAAATTTAGTCTTACAATGAAATTTGTGATCAGAAGTTTGTGTGATTCTTTGTGGTGAGCCATAACACTAGTTTATCTTATAGGACATTTAGAGCTTAAAGGCGATGAATTATATAGCTAACTAAATGTATTTTTTATCTTAAGGAGGAACGCTAAATACGGCTTGAGTGATAGCACAACGCTAAGAACATGGCAACGCGTTTATAGTTGAAGGTGAGCGTTTTAGTTGGATCAGTCACGAGAACGGTCGCGTCAAATATGATTCCCTATGCAATCTTCAATAGATTAGCTTAGATTTTAAGTGTGCTTTCCTTTCGCCACTGAACTAGCTGGCCAGACCAGCCAGTCTGTCAATTGAATGCGTCATTTTGAATCACTCAGAAGATGTTACGCGCTATTTTGAAGAAATTCGAAGGTCTAAGATAAAACTTGTCCTTAAAATTGGTACAGTCCGTTTACGAACTAGTTCTGACCAATGAAAAGGACCCTTACAATCTTATTCATCCTGGTTATGACTTGTATGCTTAATTTAATGTGATTCAAGCTCCAGCAGAATCTTTATATCTAATTCACCCAGTTATAGTATTACTTATCATTTTTAATTGTCATATGAATTTGTTTTTATGTATTTAGTAGATTGCATTAATTTTAAGTTATGTATTTAGTCTTTTGGAGGACCCTTCTGTAAATAACGTCCAGTGAAGTTGGCACCTCAGTAAAGATTGCTGTGATTGACTCTTTACCCCCAAATATCAAAGAGCAAATTCTCCTATCTTGTCCACGCACTTTTCTTATTAAAGTACTGGGGAGAGTTATTAAAATATCAAGAAAATTCACCTTGGGCGATCATATCCTTAATTCTCATGACCTCAGGGGTAGAATAAGCATTAATAATAAAACGAGAAATTGATGCTGATCACTGTTAGGGCTTAAAAGGTTAATAAAACTTTAGACTTGTAGTTTACACGCTGGGCTGTTGGTTGGACATGCGCGCAACAACAACAACAACAACAACAACAACAAAACTTTATTATATCACACGGCACACAAAAAGAAACTTTCGAAAACGAATTCTAGACTTCTAAAAGTGTTCCGTGTGCTCATTTTCCTCATGAGCGTGTGATAACAAGGTTGTTTGTTACAAGTGTAAGCTAATTAACGTTGGCCCCCATGCAGGTCGATTCCTTTCTGCATAAGTTTGTATAAACTTTAGTTTTGTCAGAACCCGACTGAAAACTAGGCCTCAGTTTTCTTACGGTTTTTTTAAAATTGTTTTTAGGAGCGTTAATACCACTGATCATGTGGAGTTTCTCTACCCTCCCGACCCTTACAGTGTTTTACCCAGCCTAGGCATCTTTATTCAGTTTAAACTCAGGCAGGGTATTCAACGCACCTTTACCCTTATATCTTTTCTCTCTTTTCAGATATAAATGGGAGTATGAACAGACACCATCAACCGTCAAACAGGGAGTGTGAAAGTGGTAAGATTTGAAAAAGCACCTTAGTTATAATGATTGTGATCTAAAACTAGTCGTGTTAGGGGCCAGACTTAATGAGCTAAAGTGTATTGAGTGTATACGTGTAATTAGCGCTGTGCACCTGCGCACTTTCCACCTAAGGATCGCTGATTCACGCACGGTGTTTGTCTGTTGCTGACTTGGACAAGAAACTTTGTTCTAGATGTATAAATTGGCACTAGCAAACAAATTGCTGTGGTAAGCCTGCCGTTGAGATTCCGTTTTCCATCCAGGCGGAATTATAAAACAGTAAAAGCCCGTTTTCATCCTTATTACATTTGTGTTTTTGAACATTCAATCAACCTAAAGTTTAGTTCTCGTCACTGCACGGAAGGAAGGAGCTTAGTCGACGGAGTGAGGTTGTTATAAAATCTGACGTCCATGCAAACGTGGACTCGTTAGAGAGGGAGGCTTAAAAGAGGAAGGAGTAGTGCTTATTCACAAAACGTTTTCCTTGGTAGGGAACTTGTGACAATAAGTTTGTTCGAAAAGGACCCACCTTGTCTGGGGTAGTGAGTTATTCGAGCCACCACCTATCTCATGAAAATTACCAACAAAATGTTACTGGCTTCAACATTTGAGTCGACAAAGAAATATTCAGCTAGCAACTGAGTCAGCATTGCTAGATAAACAAGAAAATTGAGGTTGAATTACATTGTCATCTCTTACTACTGGATGGCCGGGGGTGGCCATGCAATAAAGAGACACCACCTTTTGTGTTTGAGGAAAGGGGTGCTTACAGAGACAACCATCTTGTGTTTTGGTGGTTCCTGTTGGAGTATAATAGTTTTGACCATTTCTCGTACTCCTAGTTGCTTCTTACGGCGAAAGCCGGGTTTCCGTGGTGTTGGCGGCTTGTCACTAGAGCTCTCACAGCCGTTACCTTCACCTACAAAGAGGGCTACGAAAACAACATATATTGTTATTTGGGTGTGGTGCGGCACATTCAAATTAGGGGTGAGTAGTGGGAAAGAGTGATCTTTGATTGATTTTGTATTTTTTATCCAGATAAATGGAAAGCACTTGCGGGATGGGAAAACACTAAACGACATCATCATCCTTAGCAAAGCAGTGAAAAAAAGGTGAGTTGATTAGTTAAAACTGAGATATGTTAAGGCGTAGTTATCCACCACATTACAGTGGGGTCGATAGAAAACAATAGTTACAGATCCGAATCTGCACTTTGTTCGACTTTCAGACCATTCACCTCTCAAAGTACAGTGAATTCATTGCTGCTTCTGTACTTATTATCATTGAGATTTTGGGCATTTTTGGGGGGATTGAATTGCATTGAGTACGACAGTAATACCAAATAGAAATCGGGCTTATGCAGCTTACACATGCATCATACATCTTGCTAACATATCTTGCCATCCTTTACAAAACAAAAACACGAAATCGCCAAATTCTGAATTTTACGTTGAAATCGAAAAGTGTAAAAACTGTAAAAAATTTGACACCCAAACCGTTTCTCAGGAGTAACGTCTATTTGATGTCACTTTCATTTCTAAGTATGTATTTGTTTTATTCTATTCAGGATAGGGAATACTTCCAAATGTCAGAATCAAGCAAGGGACAAAGACAACTGACGTTAGCCAAGAATAGAGGTAGAGAAATTAATTTTTCTTCAAGTAGCGCGTAAAAAAATACAGATGAACCTCTTTATTACGGACACCAAGGGGACAGGAATAAGTGTCCGCATTATAGAGGTGTCCGTTTTAGAGAAGTAGGCTTTATATGGATTTTGGTCTCCCAGAGACCAAGTGAACTGTCCGTAATAGAGAGGTGTCCGTATTAAAGAGGCGTCTGTAAGGAGAGGTTCCACTGTATCGTATTTATCGGTGGTTAGGTCGCACATCTTGGAATTAAGTTTAGAATTCCGCTACCAATTAAAAGCATGTTAAACTTGTTTCGCAAAGAGTCGTAAATGGGCAATACATCATGAAGATTCGTCCGGCCGATTTTGGAAAAGAATCTGCTAAGGTTTCATCTTCGTTACCTTGCCCATTTACGAACTGCTTCTAGGAAGGACACAGAGTGAATTTTAAATTCAAAAGAAAAACTGTCTGCGATCATTTTTTTACTTATAATAGGACAAAACGGGAGCTTTCTCAAAGCGGAGTCCCGGTCAGTTTCTCAAAATGGAAGCCCAGTCTGCGGCCAATAAACTTCCTAATAGTTTCCGTGCAATGTACCAGGAATTTTAAGTAAAAGAGAACATTATTTAGGCTTCCATTGATCACAATGTCACAAATGTGCGGTTTATAAGCAATCGAAAACAGCCGGTTTGGTGTTAGAGTGGACATGCCTTTTAGGTGCAGCTTGTGTGCTGGTATGTAACCTATACATGCCGGCTAAATACGATAGTTTCTTTGTTTTGTTTTTTTTTTTGTTTTTGTTTTTTTGTTTTTTTTTCATTTTTTTTGGCTTTAAAATCCACCAAATTGGAACAATTTTTTTAGGTTCCGTGATACAGTGCAACACCTGATAGATTAAACTTTTATGTGTAACGAGCAAACTTCGGTGCCATTACTGAACCAAAATTGCAATTCGTGTCTACTGCAAACTGGATGACGCAATTCTGTCCGGCAGTGGCATTTTAGTATTACTCAGAATACAAACTAGACAAATATGATTTCACAATCATGACGATAATAAACAAAAACCGTGGGAAAGTACTGCTTAATTTGAATGGTCAGACTTTAGGATTTCATCCACGGACGCTAATGTTAGAACCACCTTGTACAGCACAATAAACAGCAACACAGAAAGTACTCCTCGGTAGCTTTCATTTGAACGGTCACACTTCAGGATTTCGTCCACAGAATGGAAAGTTAGCACCACCTTGGCAGCATGGTAAACAGTAGCATTAGGAATTCATCCGGGGACTCGAAAGCTAGACCACCTTTTGCAGCATAACAAACAGAACCAGAGGAAAGTTCTGCTCAGTAGCTTTCATTTCAATGGTCGCACTTTAGGATTTCATCCACTGACTCAAAAGATAGAACCACCTTGTACGCCATAAAAAGAACCATAGGAAAGTACTGCTCAGTAGCTTTCATTTGGATGATTATAATTCCGCATTACATTCTTAGACTTGGAAGTTAGAATCACTTTGTAGTTCGCCATGATAAACCCAGGAAAGCTTGCTATAGGGAAGGTATTGGCATATTAATATCAGGTGATGTCAGATTCAAAAGTTGAACGCACCATGTTATTATAAGAGAAGTAAAACACGCTAGTACTACTCGTATCTATAGCTTAATTCATTGCAATCTTCACACTTAAGCCACAGGCACAAGTCGAAAGTACCTTGTAGGGCTTAATACGCTGTAAGTAGAGCAAAGCGCTGTTTGGTGCAACTTCTGTTTGAAGTGGTGCACTTGGGATTTCTACCACAACGTCTTGAGGGCATCACTCACAGGTAAACACTGCTTAGTAGCTTTCACCTGAATGGTCATACTTTCTTCCGCAGACTCAAAAGTTAGAACCACCTTGTACATCAGCATAAGAAACAACACCACCCGGAAATACTTCTCAATGAGTTTTGTCTAGTGCCTTAATCTTACAGGTCATATTTTTTTTCATGGACTCGAAAGTTATAACCACCCTGTACAGCACAATAAACAGCACAACTGGAAAGTAGTAATCAAAAGCCGTTTTGTCCAGTGCTCATGTTTATCTTATAGGTCAGATTTCTTTCACTGACTTAAAAGTTGGAACCACCTTGAGAGCATAATTAAGGGCAGGACAGTCAGGATTTCTTCCACCAATTTCTGATTTAAGATTTCTTCCACTGACGGACAGTTTTCAAAAATACAACTATAGAATTGAAAACTTCATGCTAATCTGTAACTTTTTCGTCCCTTAGAAATTAGGGGTTGTTATTAATTTGTAAATATATACAAATGCCAATGGTCACTTTTTGACATATTTTGAAGTTAAAATACACCGTGTCTCAACCAAACCATCAAACAATCCTCTCGTACTTATATTTTGGTGTAATTTTGTTTGTTAACAAACTTCTCAGTTTTAAAAGTTTGGGAGCGTTATTTCAACGGATTTTCTTAGTAATCCGGTTCATGCAGTAAAAGAAAAAATAGTAACCCACAAATCAAATCAATTTTTTTATTTTCTAGTTGTTGCTTTTCTGTACAAAGTCATCATGAAGGATAAGGGCTGGTTTTCGATACAAGCTCAAACATAAGCGCATACAAAAAGTGCATACATGCTCTATGAAAGACAAGCACCAGCACAAGGCTGAACACATTCTATAGCCCACTTTGAAAATGAGTGATGGCCTGGGTCGAGAGTAACTGCCCAAGTGATTGTGGGATTGTTTGGGGGGACGCAAAAATGCGAAGATAATAGCCAACGTCCCCCCAAACCTTCCCACAATCGCTTGGGCAGCTACTCTCGACCCAGGCCATCACTCTTTTTCAAAATGGGCTATTTCTTGCGCTTGCTCTAGACTGTTCACAGTCCCCTATTTTTCCGTGGGATTTTCGAGAATCGTATGCTTCGATCGAACTCCCGCCATCTTGGTTTGTAAAGGCGACCGCAGCCTGAGGAGAGTGCCTAAACTACCAATGGGTCCCTAGTCAGGGTACGCCACTCCCACTCCCCTCAGTAGTTTAAACACTCTCCCCAGGTTGCGCTCGCCGTTATAAACCAAGATGGCGGAAGTTCTATCGAAGCTTAGAGTCTCGAAAATCCCACGTAAAAATAGGGGACTGTGAACAGTCTATGCTTAAACTAGTGTTTCTCATTGCTTGTTTTGTTTGCGTTTGGCCTTGCGTCGTTAGTGGAAGACAAGGCCGAAGATATGACAGACATGATTCCAAAATGACTTTTGCCTGACCAGATTTCCATGAGGTTTTGTCGGTTTCACGATTCTTTTTCGAGATTAAATGTTAGCTATTTATTCATTAATAATTGTCGACAAAGAGAGACGTAACTGAGTGATTTATGGGTGAAAATGTTAGTCTGTTTGGTGGGCTTTACTTAAATTATCGCTTTTCAACAATTTTTGCCAAGAATTCATCCAGTAGTCGAGATTGAGGCATTTCTCAGCGAAGATATTCTGAACTTTTGATTGCTTTCGTTTAAATCTTTCAGTCACTTTTAAGTAAAGAGTGGAGGAAAAATGATGTTCGGTACACATCGGAACCTTGCTTTCACTTTTATAGTCTGCCTGTTACATACAAAAGGCCTATGGTTAAATCAAGATTTCCAAGAAGTGATTTTTCTGGTCAGTTTTTAGATAATAAAAGATTGGGTTTCAAGAAAAAAAAAAGTGTGACATGGCCTAATAGTAAAACGTTTTAATAGGCCATCACGAAAGTCCCCTTTAATTTCAGTAAAAAAAATTGTCAGTTGATACGTACGGTTTCTCAGATTTTGGTTTCAAGTTTAAGATCGAGACATGATTTATGATAATTTTTAGTTCGTGATCGCTAGCCGCTCGATGACAAAAGGCTAGGGAAAAGTATCAGCAGGTCATTTTCCAATTTCAAGCAACAGTTTTTACCTCGAGGGACGAAATTTTGTGAGCAATATTCATACTATTTGATAGCGCTGCTTGTCAGTTTTCAATCAGGTTGAGGCAACATTCCTAATGAAAACTATAAGGGACTACTGGTTTTTGATATTTCATACTATGCTGGTCCATCATTGAAATATTTTCTGCTGGAAAAACATAGTATCAAATAACACGAAGTAAACCAGAACATTACAATTTTAGACTATTGGCAGGAATATTGACTTTTGACACACTTTTCATTGCGTAGGGTTGTTTTTGCTGAAGAATTGAATATTTAATCATGGTTCAGTTTGCTTGTTTTCTTAGTAAAGATCACCTCATTAAAGGTCCATTGGTCTGTTTTTCACGGTCGAACTTTTCTATATGTTTCGTTTACAACTGCATGTCACAGTCTTACATTGTAGTGCCGATATTGTAGCAAAATTGTAGTCTTAATTTTTATAAATTACTAAAACCCGCCAAGATTAGTTAATACCATACGCGGGTTGTGTAAATTGTCTTTGTATATTTGTTGGAAATAATAATAAATTGAATTGAATTGAAAGTTAGGACCAACTTGTACAGCGTAGTAAACAGTAGCACAGGTGTAGCAAGTGGTGAGACATTAGGAATTCATCCGCGGACTCAAACGTTTTCTTGGTTTTCAGCCAGGTTCAGACACTGTCAATATTCTCAATGAAAATGTAAAGAGCTGTTGGTTTTTATTATTTGATACGAATTTTTCTTTACTGCTTGAGCAACATGCCGCCAAATAACACGAAGTTAACCAGTAACATAACAGTAGGCTATTTGGTTCCTTTTAAAAGTGTTTACTGTTCTCACCGAAGATTCATTTACACCCAGCCCAGATCTGAAAATTCTCAGAGAAAATGTGAATGATTATAGGTTGTTCAGTTCTTAGTTTGACTTTTGAGACAATTTTGATAACATAGCGCTTCGATCACTATCTGGCTTTCGAGACAGTTTTGACTTGACGGAAGGCTTAAACAATTGCATCATAGACTATCAATGAAATCGATCTGCAGTCTGAGAAAGTAATAAGTTCTATTTTTCTTATGATTTCAACGAAATCGAATCATGTCTTCTATCCGAAATTTTGATTACGAAAGATGTGCTCCAAGGCTAGAAAAACTGTTGCGAGTCTCCTTAACGTAGAGGTACTCCATCTTGCAGTGAGAATGCTTGTTTCCTATGCGAAATTTTGATTAGGAAAGATGTGCTCCAAGGCTAGAAAAACAGTTGCGAGTCTCCTTAACGTAGAGGTACTCCATCTTGCAGTGAGAATGCTTGTTTCCTATGCGAAATTTTGATTAGGAAAGATGTGCTCCAAGGATAGAAAAACAGTTGCGAGCCTCCTTAACGTAGAGGTACTCCATCTTGCAGTGAGAATGCTTGTTTCCTATGCGAAATTTTGATTAGGAAAGATGTGCTCCAAGGATAGAAAAACAGTTGCGAGCCTCCTTAACCTAGATGTACTCCACCTTGCAGTGAGAATACTTGGCCATTGTCACTTTTCAGCAACGTTTGCAAAGCCTGTTTAGAAGGCAAGAAGTTCTTGTGAAAACTTTTAGGCCCTTTTCAGGTTTTTAGAATTTCAATTGTGTTTGACAAGCTTTCACGAATTATTTTGAGGTCCAAACTTCCTTAATGACCATCAAGTCACGAGTCTAAGAATTTTCAAGTTTACAGCAGCATCAGAGAAACGCCTGTGGTTAAATTCTGCCTGTCTGTTTAGCTCTAAATTCTGCTTAATTTCAGTCAAATTTATGTTTATCAGTATAACATAAGGGCTTTTAGGTTTCAATTGGAAACCATAGATCCATTTGTTTTTATTCATTTTACGGTAAATTGATTGCAATTTTCCCAGTTTTGAGTCAATATTTATGAACGTAAATGTTGGGCCAATTTCTCAGTGAAAAAGCGCTGTTGTTATCTTTCGCTTTGCTTGATAATGGCGTCACATATTTTGCGTTGACAGAATATGTTTGTGAAATTTTACTGTCAGTTCATTGCTTGTTTTCAGTTCACATTTTAGTTATATATCAGCGATTTAAAAATAACCTTTTTATTTCGTATATAACAAGCCGCGTCATCACTCATGTCAGTTCTATCTGTGTTGCACTGTATTAATAAGTAAGGACCAATTTATTCCTCGTATCTCGGTCGCGTAAAATGTTATTCAAGGCCCTGGAAATATTGGCTAAAAAAATCACAGTAAAACAGTCCAATAACCCCTCAATCTACAAGCTATACATACAATTTTGAGAGTTAAACTGTTAACAGTCGACTAGTGTGCAGATTCACTTCTTATTTTTACTTGAATTGTGTTAGCGACCAAAATATTAATGCCGCGTATTGTTTAGGACTAGAGACAAATTTACAAGGTAAAACGTTTGTTTACATTTTATGTAAGACGGTTATTTTAGACATCGTAGATAAATCTCGCTTAACCCATGGTAATGAGTCTTTGTCTTTGCATTGAAATTTGTAGAAAAAATCAAAGACATTGAAGTTGTACTGTAAAAACTGGTCGCGCATTGGCATTGGCAAGGTTTGAACAGCAACGAAACAAATTTTGGAAATCAATGTTATGTTTATCGCCAACAAACAAGACTGGTTTAAGTTTAATCAGTACGGGTAATCTTCATAGTTTCTTTAAATTGGCAAAATATATGAAGTCTAGGTAGATATTTATCGAATCATTGCAAAAATCTATTTGCCAAATAATTATTAAAGCTTGTTTTCCAGAACTAGTATGTATGATTTTTTTTTTGCCTTTATTTGGTTCCATAGTACCGCCCTTCAAGTTGCTTCAATTTTCCCGCCAAAAAACTTAGAAAAAATACGGACGCTCAAAATACGTATGCGCCGATTTTTTTTTAATGTAGAGCGCGAGCAAATAATGGAATATTGTTATGTAATAATATTATTTATATTATATATAATAATTATTTATTTTTTAGTAAAATAAGTTCAAGTTAATAAACAGTGAGATCAAAAGTGTTGTTTCAGTTTCAATTTTTTATTCTCTCTATTAAATGTAATAACAAACATATTTTCCCCTCAAATTAATTAGTTAAGTAAACACGGTTAAGTAATTACAAGGTGTGACAAAAATTTTCCTTGCGTATATACTAAGTCTTTTGGCGGGAAAATTTGAAGCAATTTGCACGGAGTTTCCCCTAAAAACAATTTTGCACAAAAAACTAACGGGGCACCCCTTGAACATTTTTGGATCACAAAATGTTCAAACGGTACACCCTTCAAATTTAATCCCGCTAAAAAATGGCGTACCCCAACTCGCAATGAAACTTTAAAAAATAATGGTCGAGGTTTGGACAATTTCTTAGCTGGAATTTTCAAAAAAAGTATTATCTAAATAAACGTTTCATTTGCGAGTTGAGGCACACGTTAATAATCTAAGAACGCGACATGGCAAGCTATTGAACAGTTTTTAGCACAAAGATAAAGAAATTTGGACTGTAACGAAATAATACTGCTAAATAAAAAACACGACAATAAGACAACAGAATAAAGATTCTAATTTGAAAACTTATGCGATCAAATTGAACGGGTGCAGTTTGCAAAACTGCCCCGCTTGCCATGCCGCCTTCAAAAGACCTTGTTGAACCATTAAAGAACAGCCAGCTCATTCTAAATCTACAGTGTTACAGAGGAGAAATTCGGTGAACGAAAGTATAATTTGCTAAAATCAATCAAGTAAGAAGGTCATGTTTTGAAACGGTGATCTCAATTTTTCTTTGACAATACTTTAAAAGCGGTTTTGTCGATTTTCCAGAACAAATTCTCTTTGCAATTAGTGATATTTGTTTTGTTTAATCCCTCTGTTTCAGAAAAATATTTGTTTGCAAAGATCAGAAGTTAATTTGGGCACTTCTTTGATTGTAGACATAAGATAGCATTTTGGTAAAACTAGAGACAATTCTCAAATTCTTTGGTGTCAATTGTTTCGTCAAGTCTTTAGTTAAAATTGAAAATAAAATGTGCATTTTGATTCGTTTCTCTTGCCCCATGTAACACTGATTCAGTTGAACAAGGTCTTACAATAAATGGAAATAGCCCCAAAACTAGCGTCTGGTTGAAATAATCGAATAAGGAGAAACTCGAAGGCATACTTTCACATCAAAATAAGCCTGAATGCTTTCACGAATTTTATTATAAGTACAAGAAAATTTGTTGAAATTATTTATGTTCGGCAATCCCGATTTCTTATTTTGTTATTGGCAGCTGAGTTAAACAAGCAGGACCACAAAAGACAGTAAACGTTTTCCTAAACACATTTACCAGGTATTTTTGAAGCAATTCATTGTTTACCCCGGCAATTACACTCTGGAATTATTTTAAAACTGGATTCTGTTGCTTTTGAGGTGCGAACTTGAAATCAACGACGTGAAATTTAAAAGTCAATCAGCACTTTCTAACTTTATAGGTGGTTTGCATCGCCGCCATGTTTGTTCACAAAGTTTGCATAAAAATGGCAGGTAACTCCCAGAGGAGAAAAATCTCATTGTTCCTGTCCACCAACGTGGCCGCCATGACGTCACATGCAAACCATCAATACGCAACCGAATTCTTCGCAGGAGGGAAATATAAATTTTTCCTCAATTTCTGGCGTTTCAAAGTTTCAAAAATTCTTATTTGTTTCAGGAAAAACTATCGCAAAAACGTACAATTCATTGCACAGCCCCAATCTGATTTTGATAATGCCAGGAAAAAAAAATCAAAACAAATAAATTGCTGTATTCCCTCGAGCGACAGCCAGCGACGAATATTTATTGTTGTCAATTTATATCTTCAGAAAACAATGAATGACCTGTTTTATAGCAAGCTTAGAGGAATTTAGTGAAATAAATTAAACAATGAAACCTGGAAGTTATAGCATGCCTTCGTTTTCAACGAATAAATTTTTTTAATAACAATTGTACGATTTCTATGGCTACTATTCCAGAATGCGGAATAAAACAAAGTTGAAAATATCTTCGTCTCTTTTTTAGACAGCACACGCATCAGTCTTTTTTGGTCCTACTGAAATGTCTTATAAGGTGTGCGTAAAAAGGTTCCGTGCGTATTATCAGCATCATTCCCACCAGACACTAGTGTTTGTCATTTACTAGAACACGTCAAGAGAACACAAGAAGCGAATCTCCTATTTTCGCCCAATTTATAGGTAATTGATTTTCAAACAACTTGTTAAATCAGTTCAATAAGTAAATTTTGTACTTTGAAATTGTAATAAATTTTAGATTGAAATAATTGGTAATACCTTTTTCAATGGAGATCCTCTTTGAGACCTT
This sequence comes from Pavona decussata, assembly GCF_977016875.1. Lineage (NCBI taxonomy): Eukaryota > Metazoa > Cnidaria > Anthozoa > Scleractinia > Agariciidae > Pavona > Pavona decussata. The sequence continues at coordinate 615,437 of NW_028145546.1, forward strand.
ATGTTCCCTTGGCAACAGAACATTTTAAGGTCGAAATGTCAAGTGTACATATCCAATTACGCCATATCGTATTTTGATAATTACCACGAATTAACACAGAAAGATCCAAAACTGGAGAAGTAATTTTGGATATTTTCAAAAATCAATCTAAGCGATACTGAAACAAATCATAGATAATTTGGGACTTGAGATGGCAGATGTTTTCAATTCCATCGGTCCTTTTTGAAGTAAACAGTACAACTAGTTAGATTTGAAATCTGAATTCTTCTTTCTTAGTCTCTGAACTTGCCAAACACTTTTTGCAAACGCGTTTTGCAAGTACGAATCCAAACACTTTTTGCAAATATCTGAAAGCAGCTGAGTGGCTCCTGAATTATTATTGTCTTCCTGTGAGTTCTGTGCTAATCTCATTTTTGTCACCCAAAATTCACAAAAATAATTCCATCGCTCAAAATTGTTAATTTTGGCACGTAGATCCTGATTATAAAATTTTGTTCTCTAAAATAAATTTATCCTTGATAAATAGTTGAACATTTTTAAACGGCAAACAATTCTTGTTCATTGCAATATTGCTTTGCTCTTAATGATACGAGTCTTCAAGAAGCAGAGTTTTCTTCGCAAGTCGAATATATTTTCTTCAGTTCTGGATTTCAATTTTTCCTTTTAAAGGTGGCCTGTTTTGCTGGTTTTGAGGACCAACCAACAGAATTTAGTTCAGTTCGATAACTTGCAGTTCCACCTTATTTCATTAAAGTATTATAACTCAGAAAACAAAACGTAACATTGAGCGATCATTGAGTTTTGTAAAATTCTTATCAGACGTTTGCAAACAAAATTGATCCAAATTAAGACAAAAGAAAATATTCATGCATATAACATGGTGATGGGGACAGTGTCAATTGTTCATTGATCGTTCAAAGCAACGTAAAAATGCCTTCATAGATCCTTAGAATTCTAAAATTTACCTTTCTGGAAGATAGTGGTAAGTTTTTTTTCAAAAAGATTGTACATTTTTAGCTGTTTTGTTTAAAAACCGGCAAATTTTTACAGTGTCATTAGTTTTTCCTTAAAAAAAGTTTATTAATTTACTCTGGATACTGCTATGTTTTGAATGCCAGAAACGTTAAAGCTGTGACATATTTGTGAGAAAAGAACCACTTTAAAAATATTGGAAAATTGAATCCTTTAAAATTCAAAATTATATTTACCACCACTATCTTTCAAAGGCATTTTCAATTAAAAAAAAATAATAATAATTCTTATCTTTGTTCCTGTCACTGTGTTCCAATGCTTGTTCCCATTTCATCATGAGTTTCTCTTCTGGCACAGCCTTGTCCACCTCATCGAAATATCCTTTCTGTGAACAAAAACAAACAAGGGTTAAGCTTCTGCTCTTTTGGGATAAAATGCTTTGCCAAGTTCTTATGCGTATGTTTGCACGTCAAAGGCTGTATATAGGCTTTTGTGCTTGCGTGGCAAGTGAAAATCTGGACTCAGCTTTAAATAGATAACAGCACTCAAAATCAAACTCCAAACTATACAATTTTTTTTTAAAGTGATATGAACACCAAACGGCATCAGCGGAATTCAAGGTCGTAAAGGCTGATTTAGACGGTACAACTTCTACTTACGACTGTCGCATGCAATTTCTAGAGCGCGCGCTGCTCGCGTCATGCAAAAAATCGCACAAAACTCTCGTCACACAACATTGCCTATCTCTACGATTGCCGTAGGATCCTACGACATTTTATGTGACGTACACGACAGTCGTAAGCAAGTTGTAGGTTTGGTTTACACGAAACAATTCGTGTCGTGGGCCTGTCGTAAGCTTGTCGCATGCGACAAAGTCGTGCCGTGTAAGTCGTCCTTAAGATTTCATCCGCAGACTCAAAAGAAGGATGAGTAGCTGTACTAAAATGTAAACCTTTTACGTGGCAAAATTAGCAGTAAATCAGTCTTATGGTCGCAAAACAAATAGGATAATTTCTTTGAGAAGAAAATGTCTTAAAGATTGAATATGGTGTGGATTCACTTGTATCGGTAACCTTCAATTGTGAATTGTGCGCATGCCCAACGGGACTGAGACTTGGTACGCCCGGTAAATATCAGCCTAAACTCCATCAAAATGACCCAACTAATTTAAAAAAAAAATTAAGAAAATATTGTGGTTAAAGTGTAAAGTTTTCATGACTACAATTGATATGAAATTTGCTATCATCTTTTAGAACTTTTCAAGGCGAGCGAGATGAACATACAAAATTGTGATCATGAAACGCTGAAACACGTGGCCGCTTCGAGTAATTTAACCGAGAACATCCGCGTATAGTATTAGGATGAAAAATAGGCCGAAAGCAAGCAAGTATAGCACTAGAAAAAAAAACTACTCCGAAAACTAGAGCGTGTAGTATTAGGATGAAAATCAGGCCAAGTACTAGAGTCTATACTATCAGGATGAAAATTTGAAAAAACAAATAGAGTGTATAGCATTACGATGTATTATGAAAGGTGTTCAATGAAAACTAAGCCAAAATATTGTATAGTATTACGATAAAAATTAGACCAAAAACAAGTGTATAGTATTAGGATGAAAACAAGGCTGAAACAAGAGTGAACAGTATAAAAGAAGGAAATTAGGCCAAAAATTAGAATGTATAGTATTATAATGAAAATAAGGACAAAAACTAGAGTGTATAGTATTGGCATGACAATTAGGCCATAAAAAAAGCATAGTGTTAAGATAAAAATAAGCCAAAAAGCCAGAGCGTATAGTATTGGGATGAAAATAAGCCGAACACTAGAGTGTATAGTATTAGTACGAAAATTAAGACTAAAGCGAGAGTTTACAGTGTTAGGATGAAAATTAGGCCAAACCCCAGAGTTAATAGTATTAGGATGAAAATAATTAGACGGAAAATAGAGTGTATAGTATTAGCATGAAAATAAGGCCGAGAACTACAGTGTAAAGCACTAAAATGAAACATTAGTCCAAAAAAAATGAGTGTATAGTATTAGGATGAAAATCAAGAAAAAAACTGTGGATAATATCACAAGGAAAATAACGCCAAAAACAGGAGTGTATGTTGTTAGGATGACAATTATTACTTTAGACTATGGTTTAACGGGTAATGTTCATCCTAATAATATAGAACATGGATTTTGTACTAATTTGCATCCTAATACTATACACCTCGGATTTTGGCCTAATTTCATCCTAATACTATAGACTATGGATTTTGGCCTAAATGTCATCCTAACACTCAAGACTTTGCATTGTGGCCTAATTTTCATCTTAATACCGTAGACTATGGCTTTTGGCCTTATTTACATCAACACAGTATAGTGTATGGATTTTGTCCTAATTTTCATCCTAGTACAATAGACTTTGAACTTCGGCCTACTTTTCATTCTAATACTACAATCTATGGATTTTGGCTTAATTTTCATCCCAATACTATAGACTATGGAATGTTAGCCTAATTATCATCTTAATACTATAATCTATGAATTTCGACCTAATTTTCATCCTAATACTACACACTATGAACTTTGATCTAATTTTAATCCTAATACTATAGACTGTAGATTTCGACCTAATTACTATCCTAATACTATAGGCTATGAAATTTGATCTAATTTCCATCCTAATACTATACACCTTGACTATACACGAAGGATTTCGACCTAATTTTTATCTTAAGACTATAGTTTATGGATTTTGGCCTAACTTTCATCTTACAGTCAGCTTCCTTTATTGCGGACACACTCGGGACCGCGAGTTAGTGTCCTTAATAGCGAGAGTCCACATTAGTGGAAATTTATTTCAGTCAAACGTCTGTACTCTATTTTTACCGGGGATTTAGCTGCTGTCCGTATTATCGGGGTATCCGTAAGAGAGAAGTGTCCGCAAGGCGAGAGTTGACTGTAATACAATAGACTATTGCTTTTGACCTAATTTTCATCCTAATACTATAGACTATGAACTCTCACCTAATTTTAATCCTAATATACTACACTTTATGGATTTTGGCATAATTTTCATCGCAAGACACATAGTCTATGAATTTTGGCCTAATTTTCATCCTAATACTACAAACTATGGATTTCGACCTAATTTGTATCCCAAAACTATGGTCTATGGGTCAAAAATGACCAACTTTTGAAGTCGGCATTTTTCACTCCTTTACGTCCCTAGGGATCTCGGCGTGTCGTAAAACTCAAACAGGAATCATTTTTCAGTGGAAATAACGCCCTGAGAGAGACATTCCTGCTTACCAGTAACCCTATATCTTTGTCCCTGGTCCCTTCGGAGTTTGAGGAGTGTCTCACAGGTCCTTTTCAGACACACTGATGCGATTGGAAGCTTTTAAAAGAATATTTGTATTTCGTCCAAAAATCGACTTTTTTCAAAGGGGTTAGGAGGTTTTTTCGTCAAAAATAACCAAATTTTGAAGTCTGCATTTTTCACTTGTTTATGTCCCTGGGGTTCTTAGAGTGTCGAAAAACGCCCTTGGCAATATTTTTTAAGGGCAAAAAAGGCCATGACAAAAAAAATCTGTTCAACTCTCACCCTGACTTCATCTTTTGTTGGCTATATCTTTGTCCCTGCGGTCGCTTGGGAGGCCTAAAAAGTGTCTCAGGAGACGTTCCTGGAAACACTGATTCGATTGGAAGCTTTTAAAAGAATATTTGTATTTCGTCCAAAAATCGACTTTTTCTGAGGGGTTAGTCCAGGGTTTTTGGTCAAAAAGGGCCAAATTTTGAAGTCTGCATTTTTCACTTGTTTATGTCCCTAGGGATCATTTTTAAATGCAAAAAACACCATGACAAAGAATTTTCTCTTTAACTCTCACCCTGACTTCATCTTTTGTTGGCTATTTCTTTATCCCTGGTCCTTTGGTAGGCCTAAAAAGTGTCTCAGGGAACGTTTCTGGACACACCGATTCAATTGGAAGCTTTCAAAAGAATATTTGTATTTCGTCCAAAAATCGACTTTTTCTAAGGGTTTAGTCCAGGGTTTTTAGTCAAAAATGGCCAAATTTTAAAGTCTGCATTTTTCACTTGTTTATGTCCCTTGGGGATCTCAGAGTGTCGAAAAACGCCCTTGGGAATCATTTTTAAGCGCAAAGAACGCCATAACAAAGAAATTTCTGTCAAACTCTCACCCTGACTTCATCTTTTGTTGGCTATTTCTTTGTCCCTGGTCCCTTGGGAGGCCTAAAAAGTGTCCCAGGGGACGTTACTGGACACACTGATTAAATTGGAAACTTTTAAAAGAACATTTGTATTTCGTCCAAAAATCGACATTTTCATGGAATTTTCTGTTTAACACTGACCCTGACGTCATCGTTTGTTGGCTATTTCTTTGTGCCTGGTCCCTTGGGAGGCCAAAAAAGTAATTCAGGGGACGATTCTGGACACACTGATTTGATTGGAAGCTTTTAAAAGAATATTTGTATTTTGTCCAAAAATCGACTTTTTTCTAAGTTGTTAGTCAAGGTTTTTTGTCAAAAATGGCCAAATTTCGATATCTGTATTTTTCACTTTTTTATGTCTCTAAGTATCTCAGAGTGTCGAAAAACGCCTTTAGGAATCATTTTTAAGTGCAAATAACGCTAGGCAAAGAATTTTCTGTTTAACTCTCACCCTGACTTCATCTTTTGTTGGCTATTTCTTTGTCCCTGGTCCCTTAGGAGAACTAAAAAGTGTCTCAGGGGACGTTTCCTAACACACTGATTCGATTGGAAGCTTTTAAAAAAACATCTGTATTTCGTCCAAAAATCGACTTTTTTCTAAATGGTTAGTCCAAGGTTTTTGGTCAAGAATGGCCAAATTTTGAGGTCTGCATTTTTCACTTGTTTATGTCCCTAGGGATCACAGAGTGTCGAAAAACGCCCTGGGCAATTATTTTTAAGTGCAATTAACGCTATGACAAAGAATTTTTTGTTTAACTCTTTCCCTAACTTCCTCTTTTGTTGGCTATTTTTTTTGTCCCTGGTCACTTGGGAGGCCTAAAAACTGTCTCAGGAGCCGTTTCTGGACACACTGATTCAATTGAAAGCTTTTAAATGAATATTTGTATTTCGTCCAAAAATCGACTTTTTCTAAGGGGTTAGTCCAGGGTTTTTGGTCAAAAATGGCGAAATTTTGAAGTCTGCATTTTTCACTTGTTGATGTCCCTAGGGATCTCAGAGTGTCGCAAAACGCTCTTGGGAATCATTTTTCAGCGCAAAAAACGCCATAACAAAGAAATGTCTACGTGAGAGGAGTGAAACGATGTAAAGTATATGAAATAATTCATATATGAACTGCGGATATAGATGAAAGTGAGAAGTGATCATCGCAGTGAATTTTCCAATTTATGCAATTGGAAATTGGAAGCCTGAAAAAAATTCAGGTTTCAACGGGATTCGAACCCGTGACCTCCGCGTTACCGGTGCGATGCTCTACCAACTGAGCTATGAAGCCACACATTGGGAGCAAGGTCAATTGTAGGTTCCCATTTTCCCGTGAGAGGAGTGAAACGATGTAAAGTATATGAAATAATTCATATATGAACTGCGGATATAGATGAAAGTGAGAAGTGATCATCGCAGTGAATTTTCCAATTTATGCAATTGGAAATTGGAAGCCTGAAAAAAATTCAGGCTTCAACGGGATTCGAACCCGTGACCTCCGCGTTACCGGTGCGATGCTCTACCAACTGAGCTATGAAGCCACACACATTGGGAGCAAGGTCAATTGTAGGTTCCCATTTTCCCGTGAGAGGAGTGAAACGATGTAAAGTATATGAAATAATTCATATATGAACTGCGGATATAGATGAAAGTGAGAAGTGATCATCGCAGTGAATTTTCCAATTTATGCAATTGGAAATTGGAAGCCTGAAAAAAATTCAGGCTTCAACGGGATTCTAACCCGTGACCTCCGCGTTACCGGTGCGATGCTCTACCAACTGAGCTATGAAGCCACACATTGGGAGCAAGGTCAATTGTAGGTTCCCATTTTCCCGTGAGAGGAGTGAAATGATGTAAAGTATATGAAATAATTCATATATGAACTGCGGATATAGATGAAAGTGAGAAGTGATCATCGCAGTGAATTTTCCAATTTATGCAATTGGAAATTGGAAGCCTGAAAAAAATTCAGGCTTCAACGGGATTCGAACCCGTGACCTCCGCGTTACCGGTGCGATGCTCTACCAACTGAGCTATGAAGCCACACATTGGGAGCAAGGTCAATTGTAGGTTCCCATTTTCCCGTGAGAGGAGTGAAACGATGTAAAGTATATGAAATAATTCATATATGAACTGCGGATATAGATGAAAGTGAGAAGTGGTCATCGTTGAAGAAATGTCTGTTGAACTGTCACCCTTACTTAAACTCGTGTTGGCTATTTCTTTGTCCCTGGTCCCTTGACAGGCCTAAAAAGTGTCTTAGGGGACGTTACTGGACACACTGATTCGATTAGAAGCTTTTAAAAGAATATTTGTATTTCGTCCAAAAGTCGACTTTTTCATGTACTTTTCTGTTTAACTCTCACCCTGACGTCATCTTTTGTTGGCTATTTCTTCGTGCCTGGTCCCTTGGTGGGCCTAAAAAGAGTCTCAGGGGACTCTAGACACACTGATTCGTTTGGAAGCTTTTAAAAGAATATTTGTATTTCGTCCAAAAATCGACTTTTTTCTAAGGGGTTAGTCTAGGGTTTTTAGTCAAAAATGGCCAAATTTTAAAGTCTGCATTTTTTACTTGTTTATGTCTCTAGGGACTTCAGAGTGTCAGAAAACATCCTTAAGAATCATTTTTAAGTGCAAATAACGCCATGACAAAGAATTTTCTGTTTAACTCTCACCTTGACTTCATCTTTTGTTGGCTATTTCTTTGTCCCTGGTCACTTGGCAGGCCTAAAAAGTGTCTCAGAGGACGTTTCTGAAAACACTGATTCGATTCGAAGAATTTAAAAGAACATTTGTATTTCGTCCAAAAATCGACTTTTTTCTAAAGGGTTAGTCAACAGTTTTTGGTCAAAAATGGCCAAATTTTGAAGTCTGCATTTTTTACTCTTTTATCTCCCTAGGGATCTCAGAGTGTCCCAAAACGCTCTTGGGAATCATTTTTCAGCGCAAAAAACGCCATAACAAAGAAATGTCTGTTGAAATGGCACCCTTACTTGAACTCGTGTTGGCTATTTCTTTGTCCCTGGTCCCTTGGCAGGCCTAAAAAGTGTCTTAGGGGACGTTACTGGACACACTGATTCGATTAGAAGCTTTTAAAAGAATATTTGTATTTCGTCCAAAAGTCGACTTTTTCATGTACTTTTCTGTTTAACTCTCACCCTGACGTCATCTTTTGTTGGCTATTTCTTCGTGCCTGGTCCCTTGGTGGGCCTAAAAAGAGTCTCAGGGGACTCTAGACACACTGATTCGTTTGGAAGCTTTTAAAAGAATATTTGTATTTCGTCCAAAAATCGACTTTTTTCTAAGGGGTTAGTCTAGGATTTTTAGTCAAAAATGGCCAAATTTTAAAGTCTGCATTTTTTACTTGTTTATGTCTCTAGGGACTTCAGAGTGTCAGAAAACATCCTGTTCTTTGTCCCTGGTCCCTTAGGAGGCCTAAAAAGTGTTCCAGGGGACGTTTCTGGACACACTGATTCGATTGGAAGCTTTTAAAAAAACATCTGTATTTCGTCCAAAAATCGACTTTTTTCTAAATGGTTAGTCCAAGGTTTTTGGTCAAGAATGGCCAAATTTTGAAGTTTGCATTTTTTACTTGTTTCTGTCTTTAAGGATTTCAGAGTGTCAAAAAACACTCTTGGGAATTATTTTTAAGTTCAAATAACGCCATGACAAAGAATTTTCTGTTTAACTCTCACTCTGTCTTTTGTGGCTATTTCTTTGTCCCTGGTCCCTTGGGAGGTCTAAAAAGTGTGTCAGGGGACGTTTCTGGAAAGACTGATTCGATTGACAGATTTTAAAAGAATATTTGTATTTCGTCCAAAAATCGACTTTTTCTAAGGGGTTAGTCTAGGGTTTTTAGTCCAAAATGGCCAATTTTTGAAGTTTGTATTTTTTACTTGTGTTTGTCCCTTAGGATTTCAGAGTGTCGAAAAACGCCCTTGGAAATCATTTTTAAGTGCAAATAACGCCATGACAAAGACGTTTCTTTTTAACTTTCACCCTGACTTCATCTTTTGTTGGCTATTTCTTTGTCCCTGGTCCCTTGGGAGGCCTAAAAAGTGTCTTAGGGGACGTTACTGGACACACTTATTCGATTGGAAGCTTTTAAAAGGATATTTGTATTTCGTCCAAAAATCGAGTTTTTTCTAAGGGGTTAGTCCAGGGTATTTTGTCAAAAATGGTCAAATTTTGAAGTTTGCATTTTTTACTTGTTTCTGTCTTTAAGGATTTCAGAGTGTCAAAAAACACTCTTGGGAATTATTTTTAAGTTCAAATAACGCCATGACAAAGAATTTTATGTTTAACTCTCACCCTGACCTCATCTTTTGTTGGCTATTTCTTTGTCCTTGGTCCCTTGGGAGGCCTAAAAAGTGTCTCAGGGGACGTTTCTTGACACACGGATTCGATTGGAAACTTTTAAAAGAATATCTGTATTTCGTCCAAAAATCGACTTTTTTCCAAGGGGTTAGTCCAGGGTTGTTAATCAAAAATGGTCAAATTTTGAAGTCTTCATTTTTCACTTGTTTATGTCTCTAGGAATCTCAGAGTGTCCAAAAACGCTCTTGCGAATGATTTTTAAGTGCAAATAACGCCATGACAAAGAATGTTCTGTTTAACTCTCACCTTGACTTCATCTTTTGTTGGCTATTTCTTTGTCCCTGGTCCCTTGGGAGGCCTAAAAAGTGTCTCAGGGGACGTTTCTGAAAACACTGATTCGATTCGAAGAATTTAAAAGAACATTTGTATTTCGCCCAAAAATCGACTTTTTTTTAAGGGGTTAGTCAACGCTTTTTGGTCAAAAATGGCCAGATTTTGAAGTCTGCATTTTTCACTTGTTTATGTCTCTAGGAATCTCAGAGTGTCAAAAAAACGCTCTTGGGAATCATTTTTAAGTGCAAATAACGCCATGACAAAGAATTTTCTGTTTAACTCTCACCCTGACTTCATCTTTTGTTGGCTATTTCTTTGTCCTTGGTCCCTTGGGAGGCCTGAAAAGTGTCTCAGGGGACGTTTCCTAAAACACTGATTCGATTAGAAGATTTTAAAAGAATATTTGTATTTCGTCCAAAAATCGACTTTTTTCCGAGACTTAGTCCAGGGTTGTTGGTCAAAATTGGCCAAATTTTGAAGTCTTCATTTTTCTCTTGTTTAGGTTTCTAGGGATCTCAGAGTGTCCAAAAAACGCTCTTGCGAATGATTTTTAAGTGCAAATAACGCCATGACAAAGAATTTTCTGTTTAACTCTCACCCTGTTATAATCTTTTTGTGGCTATTTCTTTGTCCCTGGTCCCTTGGGAGGCCTAAAAAGTGTTTCAGGGGACGTTTCCTAAAACACTGATTCGATTCGAAGAATTTAAAAGAACATTTGTATTTCGTCCAAAAATTGACTTTTTTCCGAGACTTAGTCCAGGGTTGTTGGTCAAAATTGGCCAAATTTTGAGGTCTTCATTTTTCTCTTGTTTAGGTTTCTAGGGATCTCAGAGTGTCAAAAAACGCTCTTGGGAATCATTTTTAAGTGCAGATAGCGCCAGGACAAAGAATTTTCTGTTAAACTTTTACCCTGACTTCATCTTTTGTTGGCTATTTCTTTGTCTCTGGTCCCTTGGGAGGCCTAAAAAGTGTCTCATGGGACGTTTTTGGACACACTGATTCGATTGGAAGGTTTTAACAGAGTATTTGTATTTCGTCCAAAAATTGACTTTTTTCTAAGGAATTATTCCAGGGTTTTTGGTTAAAAATGGCCATATTTTGAAGTCTGCATTTTTCACTTGAACGTTTTTGACAAATTGATTCCATTGAAAACTTTTAAAAGAATTTGTTTTGTCCAAGAATCGACTTTTTGCCAAGGCGTAAGCCCACCGTTTTGGGTAAAAAATAATCAAATAGTCAAAAAGAAATAAGCCACCAAACATTGAGTCAGGATAAGGGTAAAAAAGGAAACTCTTTCATACGGCGTTATTTGCACTTAAAAATGATTCCGAAGGGAGGTTTAAGATAAGCCGAGATCCCTACGGACATAAAGGAGTGAAGAGTGCCGACTGCACAATTTCGTCAGTTTTGACTTCAATCTTAGTCATAAAGTCGTCTTTTGGACGAAGAACAAATATACTTTTAAAAATTTCCAATGGAATCAGTCTGCCCGAAAACGACCCTGAGACATGTCTTAGTCCTCCGTAGACACCAGGAATAAAGAAATAGCTAACAAAAGATTGAGTCAAAATAAGGGTAAAAAAGAAAATTGTCTCTCAGTGCCTTAGCTGTACTTCAAAATGATTCCTAATAATTCCTGGTCATTTTTGACACAAAACCGTGGCCTTACCCTTTGGCAAAAAGTCGATTTTTGGACAAAAACAAATATTCTTTTAAAAGCCTTCAATCGAATCAGCATGTCCGAAAACGTCCCCTCAGATACGTTTTAGCACTCCCAAGGGATCAGGGACAAAAAATAGCCCAAAAAAGATGCAGTCAGGATAAGGGCAAAAGACAAAATTCTTTCAATTCTTTGCTAAAGCGTTTGACTTCAAAATCATTCCTAAGGGAGTTTTACGAAACGCCGAGATCCCTAGGGACATAAAGGAGTGGAAAATGCCGACTTGAAAATTTGGTCATTTTTGACCCCAAACCGTTGGCCTTACCCCTTGGCAAAATGTCGATTTCTGGACAAAAAACAAATATTCTTTTAAAAGCTTCCAATCCAATCAGTAGATCTGAAAACGTCCCCTGAGACACGTTTTAGGTCTCCCAAAAGACTAGCGACAAAGAAATAGCCCAGAAAAGATAAAGTCAGGATAAGGGCAAACAAAAAATTCTTTCAATCCTTTGCCAAGGCGTTATTTGCACTTCAAAATCATTCCTAAGGGAGTTTTACGACACGCCGAAATCCCTAGGGACAAAAAGGAGTGAAAAATGCCGACTTAAAAATTTGGTCATTTTTGACCCAAAACCGTGGGAAAAGTCGATTTTTGTACAAAAAACAAATATTCTTTTACAAACTTCCAATCGAATCAGTAGATCCAAAAACGTCCCCTAAGACACGTTTTAAGTCTCCCAAGGGACCAGGGACAAAGAAATATTCCAGAAAAGATGGAGTCAAGATAAGAGCAAAAAAGAAAATTCTTTCACTTCTCTGCCAAGGCGTTGTTTGGACTTCAAAATCATTCCTGAGGGAGTTTTACGACACCCCGAGATCCATACGGACATAAAGGAGTGAAAAATGCCGACTTGAGAATTTGGTTATTTTTGACCCAAAACCATGGGCTTACCTTTTAGCAAAAAGTCGATTTATGGACAAAAAACAAATACTCTTTTAAAAGCTTCCAATCAAATCAGTAGTTTCGAAAACGTCCAATGAAACACGTTTTAGGTCTCCCAAGGGACCAGGGACAAAGAAATAGCCCAGAAAGAATGGAGTCAGGATAAGGCCAAAAAAGGAGATTTATTCAATTCTTTACCAAGGCGTTATTTGCACTTCAAAATCATTCCTAAGGGAGTTTTACGACATGCCGAGATCCCTAAGGACATAAAGGAGTTAAAAATGCCGACTTGAAAATTTGGTCATTTTTGACCCAAAACCGTTGGAAAAGTCGATTTTTGGACAAAAAACAAACATTCTTTTAAAAGCTTCCAATCCAATCAGTAGATCTGAAAACGTCCCCTGAAACACGTTTCAGGTCTCCCAAAAGACTAGGGACAAAGAAATAGCCCAGAAAAGATGGAGTCAGGATAAGGGCAAACAAGAAAATTCTTTCAATTCTTTACCAAGGCGTTATTTGCACTTCAAAATCATTCCTAAGGGAATTTTACGAGACGACGAGATCCCTAGGGACAAAAAGGGGTGAAAAATGCCGACTTGAAAATTTGGTCATTTTTGACCAAAAACCGTTGGAAAAGTCGCTTTTTTCGCAAAAAACAAATATTCTTTTAAAAGCTTCAAATCGAATCAGTAGATCAGAAAACGTCCCTTGAGACACGTTTTAGGTCTCCCAAGGGACCAGGGACAAAGAAATATCCCAGAAAAGATGGAGTCAGGATAAGGGCAAAAAAGAAAATTCATTCAATTCTTCGCCAAGGCGTTATTTGGATTTCAAAATCTTTCGTAAGGGAGTTTTACGACACGCCGAGATCCCTAAGGGCATAAAGGAGGAAAAAATGCCGACTTAAAAATTTGGTCATTTTTGACCTAAAACCATAGGCTTACCTCTTGGCAAAAAGTCGATTTTTGGACAAAAAACAAGTATTCTTTTAAAAGCTTCCACTCGAATCAGAAGATCCAAAAACGTCCCCTGAGACACGTATTAGGTCTCCCAAGCGACCAGAGACAAATAAATATTCCAGAAAAGATGGGGTCAGGATAAGGGCAAAAAACAAAATATTTTCAATTGTTTGCCAAGGAGTTATTTGCAGGTCAAAATCCACCCTAATGAACTCTTACGACACGCTGAGATCCCTAGGGACATAAAGGAGTGAAAAATACCGACTTGAAAATTTGGTCATTTTTGACCCAAAACCGTGGGCTTACCACTTCGCAAAAAGTCGATTTTTGGACAAAAAACAAATATTCTTTTGGAAGCTTCCAATCGAATCAGTAGATCCGAAAACGTCTCCTGAGACACGTATTAGGTCTCCTAAGGGATCAGGGACAAAGAAATAGCCCAGAGAAGATGGAGTCAGGATAAGGGCAAAAAACAAAATATTTTCAATTCTTTGCCAAAGCGTTATTTGCAGTTGAAATCATTACTAAGGGACTTTTACGACACGCCAAGATCCCCAGTGACATAAAGGAGTAAAAAATCCCAAGTTGAAAATTTGATCTTTTTTGACTCAAAACAGTGGGCTTACCTCTTGGCAAAAAGTCGATTTTTGGACAAAAAACAAATATTCCTTTGACAGCTTCCAATCGAATCAGTAGATCCGAAAACGTCCCCTGAGACACCTATTAGGTTTCCCAAGGGACCAGGGACAAAGAAATATTCCAGAAAAGATGCAGTCAGGATAAGGGTGACAAAGAAAATTCTTTCAATTCTTTCCCAAAGCCTTATTTGCAGTTCAAAATCATTCCTAAGGGAGTTTTACGAAACGCCGAGATCACTAGGGACATAAAAGAGTAAAAAATGCCGACTTGAAAATTTGGTCATTTTTCACCCAAACCTTGGCAAAATGTCGATTTTTGGACAAAAATTAAATACTCTTTTAAAAGCTTCCAATCAAATCAGTAGAGCCGAAAACGTCCCCTGAGACACGTTTTAGGTCTCCCAAAAGACTAGGAACAAAGAAATAGCCCAGAAAAGATGGAGTCAGGATAAGGGCAAACAAGAAAATTCTTTCAATCTATTACCAAGGCGTTATTTGCACTTCAAAATCATTCCTAAGGGAGTTTTACGACACACCGAGATCCCTAGTGACATAAAGGAGTAAAAAATGCCAAGTTGAAAATTTGATCTTTTAAGACCCAAAACCGTAGCCTTACTTCTTGGCAAAAAGTCGATTTTTTGACAAAAAACAAAGTCTTTTAAAAGCTTCTAATCTAATCAGTAGATCCGAAAACGTCCCCTGAGACACCTTTTAGGTCTCCCAAGGGACCAGGGACAAAGAAATAGCCCAGAAAAGATGGAGTCAAGATAAGGGCAAAAAAGAAAACTCTTCCAATTTTTTGCCAAGGCGTTATTTGGACTTCAAAATCATTCCTAAGGAAGTTTTTCGACACGCCGATATCTCTAGGGACATAAAGGAGTGAAAAATGCCGACTTAAAACTTTGTTCATTTTTGACCCAAAACCGTGGGCTTACCCCTTGGCAAAAAGTCGATTTTTGGACAAAAAACAAATATTCCTTTAAAAGCTTCCAATCGAATCAGTAGATCCGAAAACGTCCCCTGAGACATCTATTAGGTTTCCCAAGGGACCAGGGACAAAGAAATATTCCAGAAAAGATGCAGTCAGGATAAGGGCAAAAAAGAAAATTCTTTCAATTCTTTCTCAAAGCCTTATTTGCAGTTCAAAATCATTCCTAAGGGAGTTTTACGAAACGCCGAGATCACTAGGGACATAAAAGAGTGAAAAATGCCGACTTGAAAACTTGTTCATTTTTGACCCAAAACCGTTGGCTTGCCCCTTGGCAAAATGTCGATTTTTGGACAAAAATTAAATACTCTTTTAAAAGCGTCCAATCAAATCAGTAGATCCGAAAACGTCCCATGAGACACGTTTTAGGTCTCCCAAAAGTCTAGGGACAAAGAAATAGCCCAGAAAACATGGAGTCAGGATAAGGGCAAACAAGAAAATTCTTTCAATTCTTTACCAGTTCCTAAGGGAGTTTTACGACACGCCGGAATCCCTAGGGACAAAAAGGAGTGAAAAATGCCGACTTGAAAATTTGGTCATTTTTGACCCAAAACCGTTGGAAAAGTCGATTTTTTGGCAAAAATCAAATATTCTTTTAAAAGCTTCGAATCGAATCAGTAGATCAGAAAACGGCCCTTGATGCACGTTTTAGGTCTCCCAAGGGACCAGGGACAAAGAAATAGCCCAGAAAAGATGAAGTCAGGATAAGGGAAAAAAAGAAACCCTTTCAATTCTTTGCCAAGGGGTTATTTGCACTTCAAAATAATTCCTAAGGGACTTTTACGAAACGCCGAAATCCCTCAGGACATAAAGGAGGGAAAAATGCCGACTTTAAAATTAGTCATTTTTGACCCAAAACCGTTGGCTTACCCCTTGGCAAAATGTCGATTTTTGGACAAAAATTAAATACTCTTTTAAAAGCTTCCAATCAAATCAGTAGAGCCGAAAACGTCCCCTGAGACACGTTTTAGGTCTCCCAAAAGTCTAGGGACAAAGAAATAGCCCAGAAAAGATGGAGTTAGGATAAGGGCAAGCAAGAAAATTCTTTCAATTCTTTACCAATTCCTAAGGGATATTAACGACACGCCGTGATCCCTAGGGACAAAAAGGAGCGAAAAATACTGACTTGAAAATTTCGTCATTTTTGACCCAAAACAGTTGGAAAAGTCGATTTTTTGGCAAAAAACAATTATTCTTTTAAAAGCTTCGAATCGAATCAGTAGATCAGAAAACGGCCCTTGAGACACGTTTTAGGTCTCCCAAGGGACCAGGGACAAAGAAATAGCCCAGAAAAGATAAAGTCAGGATAAGGGAAAAAAAGAAAACTCTTTTAATTCTTTACCAAGGGGTTATTTCTACTTCAAAATAATTCCTAAGGGACTTTTACGACACGCCGAAATCCCTAGGGACATAAAGGAGGGAAAAATGCCAACTTCAAAATTTGGTCATTTTTGAACCAAAACCGTGGGCTTACCCCTTGGCAAAATGTCGATTTTTGGACAAAAAATAAATATTCTTTTGAAAGCTTTGAATCGAATCAGTAGATCAGAAAACGGCCCTTGAGACACGTTTTAGGTCTCCCAAGGGACTTGGGACAAAAAAACAGCCCAGAAAAAATAAAGTCAGATTAAAAAAAATAAAAGAAAACTCTTTCAATTCTTTTCCAAGGGGTTATTTGTACTTCAAAATAATTCCTAAGGGACTTTTACGACACGCTGAAATCCCTATAGACATACCGGAGGGAAAAATGCCGACTTGAAAATTTGGTCATTTTTGACCCAAAAGCGTGGGCTTATTCCTTGGCAAAAAGTCGTTTTTTGGACAAAAAACAAACATTCTTTTGAAAGCTTTGAATCGAATCAGTAGATCAGAAAACAGCGTTTGAGACACGTTTTAGGTCTCCCAAGGGACAAGGGAGAAATAAATAGCCCAGAAAAGGTGAAGTCAGAAAAAAAGAAAAAAAAAACTTTTTTAATTCTTTGCCAAGGGGTTATTTGCACTTCAAATTAATTCCTAAGGGACTTTTACGACACGTCAAAATCCCTAGGGACATAAAGGAGTGAAAAATGCCGACTTGAAAATTTGGTCATTTTTGACCCAAAACCGTGGGCTTACCTCTTGGCAAAAAGTCAAGTTTTGGACAAAAATTAAATACTCTTTTAAAAGCTTCCAATCAAATCAGTAGATCCGAAAACGTCCCCTGAGACACGTTTTAGGTCTCCCAAAAGTCTAGGGACAAAGAAATAGCCCAGAAAAGATGGAGTCAGGATAAGGGCAAACAAGAAAATTCTTTCAATCCTAACAATTCCTAAGGGAGATTAACGACACGCCGAGATCCCTAGGGACAAAAAGGAGCGAAAAATACTGACTTGAAAATTTCGTCATTTTTGACCCAAAACCGTTGGAAAAGTCGATTTTTTGGCAAAAAACAAATATTCTTTTAAAAGCTTCGAATCGAATCAGTAGATCAGAAAACGGCCCTTGAGACACGTTTTAGGTCTCCCAAGGGACCAGGGACAAAGAAATATCCTAGAAAAGATGAAGAAAAAAAACATCGCCGAAATCCCTAGGGACATAAAGGAGGGAAAATGCCGACTTGAAAATTTGGTCTTTTTTGACCCAAAACCGTGGGCTTACCCCTTAGCAAATAGTCAATTGTTGGACAAAAAACAAATATTCTTTTAAAAGCTTTCAATCGATTCAGTAGGTCCAAAAACGTCCCCTGAGACACGTTTAAAGTCTCCCAAGGGACCAGGGACAAAGAAATAGCTCAGAAAAGATGGAGTCAGGATAAGGGCAAACAATTTTTTTTTTTTCATTTCTTTGCCAAGGGGTTATTTGCACTTCAAAATCATTCCTAAGGGAGTTTTACGACACGCCGAGATCCCTAGGAACATAAAAAAGTGAAAAATGCAGACTTGAAAATTAAGTCATTTTTGACCCAAAACCGTCTGGTTACCCTTTGGCAAAAAGTTGATTTTTGGACAAAAAACAATATTCTTTTAAGAGCTACCAATCGAATCAATAGATCAGAGAACGACTTTTGATACTTGTTTTAGGTCTCCAAAGGGACCAGGGACAAACAAATAGCCCAGAAAAAAAGGATTCAGGATAAAAGCAATGACAAAAATTCTTTTAATTCTTTGCCAAGGCGTTATTTGCACTTCAAAATCATTCCTAAGGGAGTTTTACGACACGCCGAGATCTATAGGGACGTAAAGGAGTAAAAAATGTTGACTTGAAAATTTGGTAATTTTTGACCCAAAACCATGGGCTTAACCCTTGGCAAAAACTCCGTTTTTGGACAGAAAACAAATATTCTTTTAAAAGCTTCCAATAGAATCAGTAGATCAGAAAACGTCCCCTGAGACACGTTTTTAGTCTTGCAAGGGACCTGTGACAAAGAAATAGCCCTGAAAATATGGAGTCAGGATAAGGGCAAAAAAGAAAATTGTTTCAATTCTTTCCCAAGGCGTCATTTTTGACCCAAAACCGTGGGCTTACCCCTTTAGCAAATAGTCAATTTTTGGACAAAATCAAATATTCTTTTAAAAGCTTCCAATCGAATTAGTAGATCCGACAACGTCCCCTGAGACACGTTTTAGGTTTCCCAAGGGACAAGGGAGACAGAAATAACCCAGAAAAGATGGAGTCAGGATAAGGGGAAGAAACAAAATTCTTTCAACTCTTTGCCAAGGACTTATTTGCACTTCAAAATCATTCCTAAGGACGTTTTACGACACGCCGAGATCCCTAGGAACATAAAGGAGTGAAAAATGCCGACTTGACAATTTGGTCATTTTTGACCCAAAATTGTGGTCAGTATGTCCGAAAACATTCCCTGAGACACGTTTCAGTCCTCCTAAGGGACCAGGCCCCAGTTGTTCAAAGGGCAGATAATTTTATCCACTGGATAGTTCGCTATCCGGCAAATAGAATGTGTGCAAGATTTTCACGATAGTCCTACAATTTGTTAAGAGAATAGAAGCATATGTCAAATTTAAGAATGAGATTGTGTGGAAAACTTGCCGAAAGCAATGATTGGAGTACATTTGCTCCGCTGGATACCTATTTATCCACTGGATAAAGTTATCCGCTCTTTGAACAACTAGGGCCAGGCACAACGAAATAGCCCACAAAAGATGGGGTCAGGATAAGGGCAAAAAAGAAAATTCTTTCTTAGGGCGTTATTTGCATGCGCGTAGGAGGTGGGGCTCGAGGGGTATGAACGGTCCCTCTTTGAAGATCAACAATGGCGGAAGAAAAACTTTTAAATAAAGTTCCTGTGGTTAAAATACATCAACCAAAGACAAATAGAGATATAGACCCGTTCTTTAGGCCTTTTAGTGCTTCGTCACTAAAAGCATGTGATTCAGACGAGTTCCCCAACCTGTACATGCTCCTGAAAATTGCTGCCACCCTTCACCACTTGTGAATGTGAACGTTCCATAAGCATAATGAGGAGGTTGAACAACTACATGGGGTGTACCATGTGAGAGAGTAGGCTGTCCGCCTACTGTCCGGATCTAATGCATATCAAATATGATATGCCTACCAATCTTGACGAGATAGTCAATTTGTTCGAAGGCCTACACCCGAGAATGATGCAGTTCACCAGCTTAGTGTATGACTATCAGCAGATCGAATAGCTATCAGAACTTGACAGGGCGCGGAATGTACATTGAACTTTCTAGTTTAAGTTAAAATAATTATGCCGTCGAAATGATGTATATAGCTCAAAAATCTGCTGTAAAACAAAGTTGTGATTTGCCTAAAATGGGTCTCAAAATGCAGGAAATGAGGTTTCTGGGAACCTAGATTTTCATAACTTTCCGGGGGGGCATCCCCCCAACCCCCCTAGTAAGAACGCCTGCGGCGCTCACCAAGATTTGGGGCTCACTTAAAAATTATTCCCAAGGGAGTTTTACGACACGCCGAGATGCCTAGGGACATAAAGGAGTGAAAAATGCCGACTTCAAAATTTGGTCATTTTTGACCCAAAACCGTGGGCTTACCCCTTGGCTAAAAGTCGATTTTTGGACGAAAAAAAAATATTCTTGCAAAAAGCTTCCAATCGAAGCAGTATGACCGAAAACCCTCCTTGAGACACGTTTTAGGCCTCCCAAGGGACCAGGGAGAAAGAAATAGTCCACAAAAGATGGAATCAGGATAAGGGTAAAAAAGAGAACTCTTTCAGGGCGTTATTTGCACTTAAAAATTATTTCCAAGGCAGTTTTACTACACGCCGAGAATATTCTTTTAAAAGCTTCCAATCGATTCAGTAGATCCGAAAACGTCCCCTGAGACACGTTTAGGGTCTCCCAAGGGACCAGGGACAAAGAAATAGCCCAGAAAAGATGGAGTGAGGATAAGGGCAAAAAAAAATTTTTTTTTTTATTTCCTTGCCAATGCCTTATTTGCACTTCAAAATCATTCCTAAGGGAGTTTTACGACACGCCGAGATCTCTAGGGACATGAAGGAGTGAAAAATTCCGACTTGAAAATTTGGTCATTTTTGACCCAAGGCCGAGGGCTTACTACTTGGCAAAAAGTTGATTTTTGGACTAAAAACAAATATTCTTTTAACAGCTCCCAATCGAACCAGCAGATCCGAAAACGACCACTGAGACAAGTTTTAGTTCTCCCAAAGGACCAGGGACAAAGAAATAGCTCAGAAAAGATGGATTCAGGATAAATTAAAAAAAGAAGATTTTTTCAATTCTTGCCAAGGCGTTATTTGCACTTTAGATTTATTCCTAAAGGAGTTTTACGACACGCCGAGATCCCTAGGGACATAAAGGAGTGAAAAATGCCGACTTGAAAATTTGGTCATTTTTGACCCAAAACCGTGAGCAAGAAGTCGATTTTTGGGCGAAAAACAAATTTTTTTTAATAGCTTCCAATTGAATCAGTGTGTCCGAAAACGTCCCCGAGACACGTTTTAGGCCTCCCAAGGGACCAGGGACAAAGAAATGGGCAACAAAAGATTGAGTCAGGATAAGGGTAAAAAAGAAAATTCTTTCCCAGAAAGTCGGTGAAGTCAGTATTTTCATTTGTTTATGTCCCTAAGGTTCTCGGCGTGTTGTAAAACTCCCTTGGGAATCATTTTTAAGTGCAAATAACGCCCTTACAAAGAATTTTTTGTTTTACTGTCACCGTGACTCAATCTTTCCTGGGTTTTTTCTTGTCCCTGGTCCGTTGGGATGCCTGAAAAGTGTCTCAGGGGACGTTTTCGAACACATTGATTCGATTGGAAGCTTTTTAAAGAATATTTGTCTTGTTTCTTTCTTCTAAGCGCGTGAAACCCGACCATCCGCCTTTGTTTCTCGACGGTGTTGGTATTAAGCATGTTCCCGTCCATGATCATCTTGGTGTTACATTTTCATCCAACCTCTCGTGGCGTCCTGACAATTTAAAGATCCACCAGAAGGCGTCTAGAAAACTAAATTTACTATTTAAACCTTTGAAGTATAAGATAATTCGTTTTACCCTCTATGTTTTATATAAGGCACTTGTGTGCTCTTCTCTGGAGCATGCTGATGTTGTATGAGACGGCTGTTTGGTTGGTGATGGCGACTTGTTGGAAAGTCTACAACTTGAAGGAGCTCAAGTGGTTACTGGGACTATTAAAGGTACAAGAAGGGATTGCTTATTGCGCGATACTTCTTGGGCTAAGCTTAGTCTTGGACAGAAAATTTACAAGTTGATAATGATGTATAACTTGGTTTACAAGCTAGCTCTTCCTTACTTATCTGATCTTTGTCCTAGCGCAGTTAGCATGAGGTCAAGTTACAGCCTTCGTTCCTCCAGAAATTTAGTTTTGCCCTTTGTACGGACAGAAAAGCATAAGAACTCCTTTCTGTTTTCTGCGACTCAGCTATGAAATAATCTGCCTTTAGAACTTAGACTGTCCTCCTCAGTCGGTAATTTTAAAGGCCGAGTTTCACGGTCAAGCGCATGCGCGAGCAGACCGGCTAAAACATAAATTGTACGGGTCGACACTAAATTCGATGCGAGCTTGTGGTGGAACAATCTGTTGACATCGCGCCCGAATTTGGATCATCCGCTCTTCGTTCTTCACTTTTTATAATCTTTGTTTCCTGTTGTAGATATAAGTTCGATTTTTGTAAGGTTAAAAGTGTTTTAGCATCCGAAAACGACATTTTTGTCGATGGATCGGAAAGGAGACTTCGCAGCCGACCGGCGACGGGATGTTCTGTGGACTCTCTGGAAGCACAGAAGTTAAAGCGGACAGAGTGGAGTGGATGTAGAAATCCTGTGTGGTTAACAAGATACGTCCACCAAACGTGGAAAATTGGTAAAGAGATAAGTCTGTTTAAAATAGACAACGATTTCGTGGCACATCTGCTTTCGCCGGAAATGGCAAAGGTCACCAACTGGCTTTGGATGAACTCGCGAGGATTTTCTAGATGAGATAAACTAACAACCGAGTTAGGAACCGAGTTGGGAACCGAGTTAGGAACCGAGTTAGGAACCGAGTTAGGAACCGAGTTAGGAACCGAGTTGGGAACCGAGTTAGGAACCGAGTTGGGAACCGAGTAAGTAGTTGGTAAGCGAGTTAAACAAACTTTGGGCGATTTGGTTATTGATTTGAGACAAGTTTTTTGTTATTGTTGTTGTTGTTGATTTTAAAAGTAAATCGTCTTTGTATTAGCCTAGCATCAGTTCCGATCAGCACTTTACCTCTAAACTAGGGGTTTCGCCTGGTTAGAAATAGAATCATTATGCCCTATTTGAAGTTGAACCAAGAATTTTGAAGTCAGTCAGGTTATAGTCGGGATGACCACTCATTGCTCAACAACTTTCTTGTAATAACTTTGTTTTAATCGATCTAACAATGAATCAATGAAGCAGTTTACAACAAAACTTAAACCATGTTTTTCTAAGACTAAAGTTCAAATGTGAACGAGCGGGGCACGAGAAAGAGCGGAAAAGATATTGCGAGTCCCGAAAAGAAAAGGACCGCCACGCAGCCTATGTGTAGCCTCTGTTGGCGTTTTCATCCACTCCTGCTCCTCTCTCCTCTCATTTACTCCTTTTCGCACACCATTAGGTTTTGCGCGCCCCACGCTGTCGCGAAAAGAAAGGTTTGCTGAATTTAAAGGAAACAAGCAAGTCATTAAGCGATTTAACGCTATTATGTACTTGAAATCTGGATCGTGGCAAATCTCGGACATCGAAATTAATTTTAAGTCATGCAATGGTCTCAACCGCAGGTTTTCACAGGCTCATGATGTCAGGAAAGATCGAGTGGTTAAATACATAGTTGCTTATCGCCACTTTTAAAAGAGCCGCTGATCAAAAGAAGTATTGCCAAAACGAGCAATTCAATCGCGATTTGGATGATTTTTGGCCGAGATATTGTAGTGCGAAGGTCTTTGATTTCAGCCGTGAATAATTTATTGTATTTTTTCGTGTTTTGGACCACAAGAAAACGCAACTGCCTTTAAAAGCTTGACTTCGGTAGATTGAAAATCGCAGTGAACAAATATGAAGGCGAGATACAAGCCCGAGGCGTTCCTGGAAAGTTGGTTATGCTGTTTTCAGCCTTCGGCCATACTGTCCTGTCGGCGATGAATTACTCCAATCCGTTTTTATCTCCAAAACGTACGCTGTTAATCGGTTTCGATCTACCTGAAAATTGCTGTGTTTCTGAACCACAATGATGACTTTCAGGAATGAGCCTGGCAAAATCAAACAATCACATGGAAGTTTGGCCAGCTGAGGTGAAAGACGGCGACTTAAGGTATTTGCCACATAAAATAGAAGGATTTTTATAATTAGTGAGCTACAGGAGAGCTAAAATCACAGTCTAAAAATGTACGGTGTTTCGTTCTGGCGTAGATATGATATTCATACAGTGGGATTATGGACACTTTTTACTGATGGATTCCGACCTGGCAACTGTTACAGGTACGCAAGAAGTTTTTCTCTCCCCAGATGAAAGAAAAAGCCAATCGGTACAAATATATCTAATCGATATATGGGTTCCCAACTCGGTTCCAACTCGGTTCCCAACTCGGTTCCTAACTCGGTTCCTAACTCGGTTCCCAACTCGGTTCCTAACTCGGTTCCTAACTCGGTTCCTAACTCGAAAGATAGGTATCCTCTTTCTAGATTTCAATCGTACTGTTTGTTCATATGGAAGTCAACTGTCAAAAACGGAGAAATCGACGGACAAACAGCATCAAACATCAGTGTTTTGCTTTGGATGGAAAAAATTGTACAACACTGAGACGCGAAGCGAATAAATATGAGATCAAATGTGCGAGTTAGTTGTTGTCGTCTATTAGCGGGCTCGAATAGCGGGCAGTAGAAAAAAAATCCAAAAGATTTGCGGCAAACTACAAAATCTATTGTAAGGTATTCATTTATTTATAAAGTTATGGTCATTGCGAATGGCAAACGCAGTTTTGATTTGCCACCATGGCAGAGTTTTCTCAAATGCATTCCAGCATCTCCGAAGGACGCTCAGTGTTGTTGTTACTAAACGGTCGCATCGCTTCTTGAAGCTTGCGGATTTCTCGTTCTTCGCCTTCTCGCTGGTCTAATAAAATCAGGCTATCGAGCGTACACACTATAGTAAGTTTATCACTGAATGCTGATGAAATACTGGATTTAAGAACGGAAGTTTGAGGGAGCTTCTCGGCTTTTCGAACCGCGCGTAATAAAAAAAAGGGCGATGCCGCGAGATATCGACATTGTACTAAAATAAAACCGTATACGTTCGCAAAAGTTCTGGCATTTCTTGAATGTCATGGTTCAGAAACGAAGCGGCGCTGCAAAAATCCCCATGTGTTTTACATGGACAGCCTTTTTGTTTCTTTCAGAAACGTGACCGAAACACTGGCCGGTCAGTTTTATTTTTATGCCAGCAAGTTATAAGACTTGCCCGCCGTATCCTGCCGGTGTTGTGTACTCGCTTCTAATTGGTCCAAAAACAATTGGCTTGACAGCGCTTACGTTATCGCTCGCACATGCGCCGAACCGTGAAACTCTCCCTTTAAGCATAATCTTCTTGTATAATTATTTTGGTGTCTCATCTTGTAATCCCCTACATTATGTAGGTAATCGTTTTGATTCTGTTAATCACTCTCGCTTTAGATGTAACAATAATACCCTTAATCACGACCTTTTTATAATAAATTGTGTTGTTTCTCCAGCTTGCCCTCACTGCAACGCACCTGTGGAAGATGTTAAGCACTATTTTTTGTACTGTCCAATCTATGCTTCTCATCGTATTACTTTATTTACCTCTGCTGCCCACATACTGGGAGATAAATGGCTTCTGGCTTCGGACAAGAAAAAGATTGAATGTTTTCTGTTTGGTTCTCCAGTTTTGCAATTTCGAATGTTCGTTTATTTGAGCAAGTTCAGTCATTTATTTCCCATTCATCTCGTTTTTCTTTGTTTAGCTTTGTAGTTTTCTTTTTTTTAACTTATTGTACTTGTATTAGCCCTGTTAATTAGTCCGTCTCTGCCATGTGTTTATGCGGGTTAGTTGATCCGACGTAAGCTCTCTCGATGAGCACTTAGCTACTCAGCATTTTTCACTTGTTTATGTCCTTGGGATCTCGGCGTGTAGTAAGACTTCTTTGGGAATCATTTTTAAGTGCAAATGACGACCTGACATAGAATTTTCCGTTTAACCCAAACCCTGACTTCATCTTTTGTGGGCTATTTCTTTGTCCTTGGTCCCTTGGGAGGCCTAGAAAGTGTCCAGGGGACGTTTCCGGACACACTGATTCGATTGGAAGCTTTTAAAAGAATATTTGTCTTTCGTCCAAAAAGTAGAGACCTAATTATCATCTTAATACTATAGACTATGGATTCGGCCGAATTATTATTCTAAGGCTATAGTCTATGGATTTTGCCCTAATTTTTATCCTAATACTATAGACTATGGATTTTGACCTTATTTCCAACGTTATACTAGGGTCTATGGATTTTGACCTAATTTTGATCCTAATACGTTAGACTATGGATTTGACCTAACTTTCATCCTTACAATATAGACCATGCGCAATTGAAAATTTATATTGATAATTGCACAATGTAAATTAATAAAATTATTATTATTTTATTATTATTATTATTATTATTATTATTATTATTATTATTATTAGTATTATTATTATTATTACTATTATTATTATGGATTTTGACCTTATTTTCTTCCTAATACTAAAGTCTATGGATTTTGGCCTTATTTTCATGCTTATACTATACACTATGGATTTCGACCTAATTTTTATTCTAAGGCTATAGTCTTTGGATTTTGACCTTATTTTCATCCTAATACTATAGACTATTGCTTTTGACCTAATTTTCATCCTAATACTATAGACTATTGCTTTTGACCTAATTTTCATCCTAATACTATAGACTATTGCTTTTGACCTAATTTTCATCCTAATACTATAGACTATGGATTTTGACCTAATTTTCATCCTAATACTATAGACTATGGATTTTGACCTAATTTTCATCCTAATACTATAGACTATGGATTTTGACCTAATTTTAATCCTTACAATATAGACCATGCGCAATTGAAAATTTATATTGATAATTGCGCAATATAAATTAATAAAATTATTATTATTATTATTATTATTATTATTATTATTATTATTATTATTATTATTATTATTATGGATTTTGACCTTATTCCCTTCCTAATACTAAAGTCTATGGATTTCGACCTAAGTTTTATTCTAAGGTCATAGTCTATGGATTTTGACCTAATTTTCATCCTAATACTATAGACTATGGATTTTGACCTAATTTTCATCCTAATACTATAGACTATGGATTTTTACCTTATTTAAATCGTAATACTATAGAGTATGGATTTTAACCTGATTTTCATCCTAAAACTATAGACTATGGATTTCGACCTAAGTTTTATTCTAAGGTCATAGTCTATGGATTTTGACCTAATTTTCATCCTAATACTATAGACTATGGATTTTGACCTAATTTTCATCCTAATACTATAGACTATGGATTTTTACCTTATTTAAATCGTAATACTATAGAGTATGGATTTTAACCTGATTTTCATCCTAAAACTATAGACTATGGATTTCGACCTAAGTTTTATTCTAAGGTCATAGTCTATGGATTTTGACCTAATTTTCATCCTAATACTATAGACTATGGATTTTTACCTTATTTAAATCGTAATACTATAGAGTATGGATTTTAACCTGATTTTCATCCTAAAACTATAGACTATGGATTTCGACCTAAGTTTTACTCTAAGGTCATAGTCTATGGATTTTGACCTAATTTTCATCCTAATACTATAGACTATGGATTTTTACCTTATTTAAATCGTAATACTATAGAGTATGGATTTTAACCTGATTTTCATCCTAAAACTATAGACTATGGATTTCGACCTAAGTTTTATTCTAAGGTCATAGTCTATGGATTTTGACCTAATTTTCATCCTAATACTATAGACTATGGATTTTTACCTTATTTAAATCGTAATACTATAGAGTATGGATTTTAACCTGATTTTCATCCTAAAACTATAGACTATGGATTTCGACCTAAGTTTTATTCTAAGGTCATAGTCTATGGATTTTGACCTAATTTTCATCCTAATACTATAGACTATGGATTTTTACCTTATTTAAATCGTAATACTATAGAGTATGGATTTTAACCTGATTTTCATCCTAAAACTATAGACTATGGATTTCGACCTAAGTTTTATTCTAAGGTCATAGTCTATGGATTTTGACCTAATTTTCATCCTAATACTATAGACTATGGATTTTTACCTTATTTAAATCGTAATACTATAGAGTATGGATTTTAACCTGATTTTCATCCTAAAA
The DNA here is from genome assembly GCF_977016875.1 of Pavona decussata. Lineage (NCBI taxonomy): Eukaryota > Metazoa > Cnidaria > Anthozoa > Scleractinia > Agariciidae > Pavona > Pavona decussata. Next base: position 643,324 of record NW_028145546.1, read on the forward strand.
CTATAGATTATGGATTTCGACCTAACTTTTATTCTAAGGCTATAGTCTATTGATTTTGACCTATTTTTCATCCTTATACTATGGACTATGGATTTTGACCTAATTTTCATCCTAATACTATAGACTATGGATTTTGACCTAATTTCCAACGTTGTACCATAGACTATGGATTTTGACCTAATTTCCATCCTAACACTATAGACTATGGATTTTGACCTAATTTCCAACGTTACTCTAGGGTCTATGGATTTTGACCTGATTTTTATCCTAATACTATAGTCTATTGATTTTGACCTAATTTTGATCCTAATACTTTGGGCTATGGATTTGACCTAATTTTCATCCTTACAATGTAGACTATGGATTTTGACCTTATTTTCTTTCTATTCCTAAAGTCTATGGATTTTGGCCTTATTTTCATGCTAATACTTTATAGACTATGGATTTTTACCTAATTTAAATCGTAATACTATAGAGTATGGATTTTAATCTGATTTTCATCCTAAAACTATAGACTATGGATTTCGACCTAAGTTTTATTCTAAGGTCATAGTCTATGGATTTTGACCTAATTTTCATCCTAATACTATAGACTATGGATTTTTACCTAATTTAAATCGTAATACTATAGAGTATGGATTTTAACCTGATTTTCATCCTAAAACTATAGACTATGAATTTTGACCTAATTTTTATTCTAAGGCTATAGTCTATTGATTTTGACCTATTTTTCATCCCTACAATATAGTCTATGGATTTTGACCTTATTTTCTTCCTAATTCTAAAGTTAAGGATTTTGGTCTAATTTTCAGGCCAATACTATACACTGTGGATTTCGACCTAATTTTCATTCTAAGGCTATAGTTTATGGATTTTGACCTAATTTTCATCCTAATATTTTAGAATATGGGTTTTTATCTTATTTTCATCCTAATACTATAGACTATGCATTTTGGGCTAATTTTCATCCCAATACTATGGTCTATCAATTTTTGACTAATTTTCATCCTAATGGTAAAATCCATGGATTCTAGCTTATCTATGGAGTATGGATTTTGGCGGGTAATTTTCATCCTAATACTATAGTCTATGGATTTTGGCTTAATTTTCATCCCAATACTAGAGAATATGGATTTGGGCCTAATTTTCATCCTAATACTATAGACTAAGGAATTTGGAATAGTTTTAATATTATAGATTATCCATTTTGACCTAATTTTCTTCCTTATTAAATCTATAAAGTAACTATATAACGGCATGTTATTCCAGTTTATAGTTGTTCTTTGGCACTGAGCTGCTACACTGATAATTATTAAAGTTGTGAAATTTGCATGCAGATAGTTTAAATATAACGACTGTTGTGTAATTAAGAAAAAAATGAAGTGTATAAAGTTTTAATCCACTGCCACAAAAAAGACTATAATGGGGCAGGGGCTCTGAGAGGCCAGCAGCACATACCCAGCAAAACTGAACCCAAGTACCCCCTCCGGGTAACAGTTTCGCCTGTGACACCAACAAGAATAAAATCTAATTAAAATGTCAATAAAATTACAGTTTCTGCACACCGGTGATTGCTTTGGTGCTGTCTTCGTATCAAAAAAGTTTATTCAATGAATTAGCTATCTGCGTTTTCGCAATATCTCTCTTGTTCCTCATGATAATCTTGATGAATCTTGAGGCATGGATACTTAATCCACTCCCCTATCAACAGGGATTATTTCTCTCTCTTCGAAACTTCGCGCCTTTGACTTCTTGATTGCTTCAGTTTTGTACGCATGCTCTTTTCTCAAAATTTTGATTGACAAGCCGGCTTCTTTGAAAGTGTCGGCCGACTCGACAAAAATTTGTTGCACTGCAACAGATTTTCTGAATCGGGCCGATTTTCATTTTCACGAGTCGGCCGTAAATCGGATGTCAAAGTCACGTACGATTCGTGCTCCGATACTGTCGGGCCGACAGATCGCAGCGTGTAAACCGGCCTTTAGTGACTTAACCCGACAAATTGTTCTTGAAGTAATTCAAAGGTGCTCTAGTTTGGGATCACTGTGGCTATTCTCATTCCTGTTCAGGAATAACAGAATAGACAAAATAGAGCTGGTCCAAAAAGAACAATTCCTCCTTTTCCATTAAGCTGGAAACTTCCCCAAAATAGCGACTGAAAGTCCTCTTATTCTACAACTAAGCTGTATTCAGCTCATCCCGTTTTCGGGGGTAAACATTACCGGAATACAGCAAACGGAATAGGTCCTACAGGAACATGAAAACAGGTCTATCCTGTTTATTCCTATTCCGGCATACTCACACAACATTAAGGACGGTGCCTACTAATAAAGAAGTATTTTTGTGTGGTTTATGATTATGCGGAGAAAAACGGATATAAGCAAGGGCTATTGAAATCCAAAAAAAAAATTGGGGGTAACCAAGCATTTTTTAGAGATAATTAATTAACAATTGTTCTAAAAAGAAAGAAAAATATAAAGCAATGTATGAGGTTTCTTTTCCAAATTGAAGCGTTATTATCTCTGAAAAATGTACGGTTTCCCCAGATTTTTCTTTTTGGATACCAAGAACAATTGTTAAGTTCTACTTTCTCCGCATAGTTTTAAACCGCGCAAAAATATCCCTGTATTAGTAGGCACAACCCATAGAAAACCAGAGTATCTCGGGATGCGCAGAACGTATGCGCAGTAACGAAAGTAAGCACCGTCCCTAATGCTCTCAGGATATCCCACGATTCCATAGTTTTGGGAGCCACTCTTACGAGACACGACGTTATTAGCAGCCATTTTTAGGAGTTCCCGCATAGTAATAAACCGCGCAAAAATACCTCTACGTTAGTAGGCACCGTCTTGTAGAAACGTCTGTTTGGGTAGCTCTTGAATCGTTCTTGTTCTCCAGAGAAAACAAAGAATGCCCTCGCTCCCCACGAGTCTCCTGTAACTCAGTGGTAGAGCATCCGAACTAGCAATCGGGACGTCGTAGGGTAGACTCCTGTTGGTAGAACTTGGATTTTTTTTTCCGAGTATGCCTGTATCACTTACTGAATAGTACATCTGTCAAAGTTGGGATTGTGTAACAAGTGAAGAAAACAAACACAAATTTCAATAGTTCTTTTTTAATGGACAAAAATTTAGACTCCCAAAATCATTGCCGAAATGGTGGTCCTTTTACATACATAAAACAAAAAGCAAGCCACTTTGCGTCGTCTGCCAGGAATGTCTGCTTAGTTTAATTTCCCATTCTTATACTTGGACTTAATTGCTATACGTGTCGTCCATGCACGGTTAATATAAGGACCTTTAGCAACGACGACGGGGACGGCAACAACAACTCTGCACTACAAGTGAATCACACTTTTTGGTACATTTCTTTTGCCATCACTGCACGACTAGGACGTGAAATTTCCTGATGGGACGTTTTATGGAGTGAGTGCGGTCTCCAAGAATTGAACTACAGGAAATTTCATCTACACTTGACATTTAAAGCGAGTCAGGAATAATCGCGATGAAGTATGAAACGCGAATTGATTTCAATAGTAACGTTCTCGTTGCCGTCACCGTCGTCGTTGCTAAAGATCTTTACTGTCGGAGAGGGACTCGGGTAGTCTCTTTGGTGCACAAGAAATGCTATGTCACGGTGTCCCTCTCCACCCAGAGCTAACTAAATGATGTGGGTGCCGGTCAAACCGCTTGGGGAGAAAACATACAGTGGAACCCGATTAATGCATCAGTCAATTCCAGCTGTGCCCATCAACCCCCGGGCAATAGTGGGGCATTTTCCCTCACTGTCCATCCCGGTGGTCGGGCATTAGCCTTCCACCCAATTACCCCGAGGCATTTGACCATCTCACTTTTTTCACCTTATAACATTTTCGGACCAAGATTACTTTATTGTTCTTGAAACACAACAACGGAATCGAAGTCCTTTCAGCATCAGCCTCCGAGCGAAGGCTGATGCTGAAAGCGGCAAGCCAAGGACGTCAAAGAGGAAGAAGACCGACCACAAGCAATTACTGCAGCAAAAGGCCAAGGAAGGAAGTTATTGAGGACTATAGCCAGGGTCAAAAACCGAAATAAAACAGACTGATCAAACATGTCACGCTAGTTGCTATTGTTTGTTTAGTAATAAAATTGTATTTACCTGTAGAAATCTGTTATTATTTGAACAGGGTACAATGTCTACAATTAGCTCATAATAGTGAAAATGAAAATAGACATTGCGCAGATAGCCAGTGCCCTTAAAGCGGGGTTGACGATGTATGTGAGTTTGTCACACGGGACACAGAAAGGTGTCCGGTGTCCGTATTTAGAGAAAATATATGAGCTCTTCGTCGGGACAAACGAAACTGTTTGTAATATCTGGGTATCCGTATTAAGCGGGGTTCCATTGTAATTGTTGGCGGAGGTTAATCTGATGGACTAACATAAGTAGTAATACCACATTTCAGTGTTCCTTTCGAAAAGCAATATATTTTAGCATGCATAGTGCTACAAAGAATACAACATGTTCACATTGTTCAACATTGATTAATTGATTGGTTGATTCATCCATGATCGATCGGTAGGTCGGAAAGTTGGTCGGTCGGTTGATTGAGTGATTGAGTGTCAAACACACACACACAAAAAAAATATTACTGATAGTGTATTTCTCTCGGTCTTGTAAAGGTGAAAAGTTTGCAAGCTAAAAAACAAACAAACAAAAAACAGAGACAGTAAAACAACTTAGTCACACAAGAGTTATCCATTGGCGTGGGCAATCGCTTCGATAGTTACTTCATGTACGAGAACATTTATTGAACCGGCCATTTGCCATTTACAATACTTTTTCACTGCAGTCACCCACCTGTAATACGTGGGTGCTACAGTTCAGGGAAAGTGAAGGTGGTGGTAGCTACTTTAAGCCATACTTAAAGAGGCTACCACCCACGGCTTATTAACTTAATTTATCGCAGGCTCAGATCATTTGCACCAATTGCACGCGCATTCTGTTTTGAGCGTGACCTTGGTGTTGCTGGGTTCTCGAGACGATTACTAAAGACGATTCTGAAAAATATATATATATACGCATCTGTAGCCTAAAAACCTTAAATAAGTTTCAGGAGAATTTTGATTTTTGAAGTGAATGAAAAAGCATAAATGGTGAAGACATTTCCTGCTCCTAACCTAAGGTTCTCTCTTCGGGTGTGTTCGGGTAAACTTCGGTTACTCTCGGCCATTCGTATTGCATTCGGCATTGTTTGTGCCACCTTGATCCAAACTGTTTGAACTGCAATTAATTTTGACCTTTTAAATAAAAATTTCCTTTAACTGATCATCTCATAAACATTCGCATTTGAACCCTTGAGGCAAATTAATATATAGATAAATCAATATTGTTTTGAAGATTTAAACTAATTTTTATTACTATTTTTTTAACACGCGCGATTTTCAATATCCCCAACTGAAAAAGCATCGTGCTTTGAATTTCAATGAAAGGTTTTCTTTATTTCTTTTTTTTATCATGGAATGCACGAGTTTGCAGGTAACAAGTGTTTTATCTAACACCTCCATAATTCTAATAAGTTTGAAATAAAAGCGAAGCGCCGATGCACAATGCAATGAAGCGCAAGTTTATTAGTATTTGGAATAACTTTGTAACAGATATACCGTGCCAGGTAGTCGCTTTTCGGCAGCCCAGCAAGATAGGATTGAGTTTGATTCTAATTCTAGAAGGACAAAACTTGATCCATAACTAGATAAGAGGTACAATTCACGTCTTTTTAAGAGCTTCTCGCCGCGATATTGCTGCCTTGGAAGCTGAAAGTTTGTATTATTAAAACGCCTACCGAGTCTACCTGATGTCGGCACGTTCAAAGATCGGCGTTTAATAACGAGACAAAACCCGCCGCGCTGCATGCTATAGTCTCAAAGCAGGGCCAAATAAAACTGTCATTCACTTAAGCAAACAAAGAATAAACAAAGAAATTGTCATCGGACAGTATAAAAGTTCTAAAAACAAACTTTCCCGCTGCGAGAAACTGTTAGCCAAGTACGTGTTTACCGATCACTTTGAAATGTCTGAAGTTGTCTACGGCCTTTTGGAAAATGAAAATGAATTAACCATGAACCATAGATCTGTAATGTATGGTTTTTCTCGGCCTGCCGCCGAGCCACAGAGGACAATTTTATTAGCTTTTCTAATAATCAATTTAAACATCCTTATTTTAATTAACGTAGGGTGGTGTAGGTTTTTGGAATTAAAGAGCGCGCCTCATAAAGGGCTCATATTGATTTTTATTAAGTAAATATTTTTCCTTGGAATCCCGCCGACAAACAAAGCGTCAAACCTCGTCAAAACAAAAAAGCCGTTATCTTTTCAAGCAAAAAACAGTTGTCTTTTCTGACAGCGCTAAGGAAGGTTTTGTTAATCTTAAAGAGCTGTTTTCTTCTCTTCAATGAATAAGGACCGCAAAATACAGGATTTGATTGTCAGTTCACGGGTTAATTATACGTAGCAAGCTTTCCGGCTCGTGCGTTCACAAAGGCAAGGCCGGCCAGGTACCTCCGTTAAGCTTGAGGGACGAAATGAATTTTCTAAACACGACGGTTGCTCACAAAGCTTTGGCGGTCGGCTTATTGTAATTAAACGCCCCCACGTGATTATTAAGGCCTTTTTAATTAAACTGTGGGCCGAATACAAACTCTGAATGTACCCAATTTCCACTGTTGGTTTTTTCAGATGTATTTTCTTTTATTTTCGGCCAGCTTTGTATCTGCGAGCGGCGCTTCTGACAGAGAAGCCACGTGTAGATTTTAAGGCTCATAAAAGCAGGAATTTTTCCTCTCTAGTTCTTTATCTGTGGTTGTTTTATATTAACGAACTGTTATTAAAAGAAGCGCACACTGTCTGCGTTCTCTTTCCATAGGCGAATCCGCGATTCTTTTGCACGATTATTTAGTGACAACAAATAAATGAAAAGCAATTCTGATTATCATACATTTGGAATTCACCTTACTTTAGCAAAAGTCTTTATCATTTAATACCTCAGCTTCGTGATTTAGTCGAGTTTAATCATCAATGTCTGGTGTTTGACGAAAAGATTTAAGCGCCAAAATTAATATGTTTCTTGTTCTTTCTGTCTTGTAGCTTGTTTTTAATAATTCCAAGACAAACAATCTTTATTATTATTATTATTTAAACAACTTTTTGTTGTTCGAAGGTATACTATTTATCATTGAATTTAAGAGAAGTGTCTGGCTCCCCAAACAGGTTTTCCTTCCGTCAATGGAAAATTCATGCACTGAGCTATGCTCCTATACTCTTGAAAACAAAATCGACATTTAGGATCATATCCTTAGCAATTTGACACGGTTTAATTGTAGTTAAGGTAAAAACGATTAGCGAATCGAAGATTTTGTAGGCCGTTTGCAAAGAAAATCACCGAACAAAATTCCACTTACAGCTTTAACAAAAGCATTACATCTTCACGTTGAAAGTTGCTCGATTCAAATGAGCATTTGTTGTTCCATAAACGCAGTGATACATTGTACAAGGAAAGCCCAGAGCGCAAACGCATGCGCACTAGCGAGGGCAAGAAAATGACGTGACCTGCTGAGAAGTTAATTGGTACTTTGTTTTAGAAAAGCGGTAAAATCAATCCTAACAGCTATTAATGCTGGCAATAACGCTTCCTTTACGACACCTTTCATGTCGGTTTATTGCGATTGCTCGGGGGGTTTCTTTTCGTAATTTTGCGCATTTCTTCTATATCTTATCTCTCTGTCAGTTTCACCGGTAAGATATCTCGGTAGGGTTTAGGTTTTGAAAATGAAACCGCTTTTTAGCTGGACGGGCGGTCCGAATGACAGATTTCTTTTCTTTATTGACCGGAAAATAATCTGAATTCTTTGTCCCGAGAATAAGGGAAAGTTTACATTCTTGAGAGCACCGCAAATTTTGCTGTATGTTGTTATCAAGCAATTCCATGTAAAACATTATGACGTTCTAATCTGAACAATTAAACCTGCTCTGGGTTTGCAAGATTGGCTTATGAAAGCGCAAGCGGACTTCTTTGCTTTTTTGCTAACATCATATTCAAGTTTTGTCTACAGCTCTCGCGGGAGACACTAGAAGCTGGGTGTGTCTCAGTCATTTAACCGGTTCGTGCACGTTTAATGTCCTTGTCTCTCAAAGAAATTCAATATCAGTGCGCATCTATACAAGCCAACGTTTATTTAGTAGGGACGCAATCAACAAAAATGCCACGCCGCTATTTCGCTGGTTGCAAAACAAAGGCCCATATGGATTTTGATGCCGTGCAAGGTTTATTAAGGTTACAGTCGGCGAGGGAGCAAGTCGAACTTCAAAGCAAGCCGCTGAAACACAGGGACAAAGCTAGTTATTATTAGGTTGTCTCCTGGCTGGTCTTGGTTGCACGTCCATCTAAAACCCCATCAAAATCGGCAGGGTTTTAATGGCACGAGAATCGTGCAAAACGCCATCATGAGCAACATGGGTTTCGCGTGAGCTTAAAAGAGTGTTGTGTTGTCGCTGTGCGGTTACAAAAGATCAATGTAGAAAAACCAGAACGAGGAAATTGATTAAATTTTGTCGGGCATTTTCATGTGCCCCGAAGCGCGAAGCTACAAAAGATTGCGACGACTCTTTTTAATCAACTACCTGCTTATTACTTGTAGATTTTTATTGGAGTAATGCGCGCCGCCTTGACCTATGAATTCGTTCTACAGCTTGGAACATTTTACTTAATTATAACTCCAAATGGACTGAGATTTCACCGTTTTAAGCGTTGTTTTCAGTAGCGTCACTATAGGGAAAAACTCCTTCTTATGTCCCCAACAAACGTCGGAGCTTAAAAAGACGGAAGGTTAGATTTCTTGTGTTTTTCGTTCTTTATAATACTAACAGTAGTTAAACAAATTTAGATTTTGACATCGTTGTCACCGAAAAGCTCTCCTTGCGATTTTGCTTTAAGTTCCGAGACGTTTCGCAGTTTCCAAGGTAATCACTGTTTTTCAGTTTATGGAAAAAGTTTTAAAAATAGACCATTTTGAACTTGTTCCGTTCACCTGGTATTACGCCGGTGAAAAAAAGGTGACAAAAGCTTTCTTCGCTTTATTGCACAGTTCCTTGTTTTTTATTTCAATTATTGCCTCCAAGGAATTGCAACTGTCTTACAAGGATAAATATTTGCACGCTTGTTTTGAGTGTTACTAGTGTAAACGGATGTTTTGAAGTTGATATAGCGTTTTCCCTCGCATTTGCTCATTCAGTATTATAAAAAAACTATAAATGTTTAAACAAGTTTACACTGTTAATAAAACTGTATATTATTCATAACTGAGATTCAACTTGGTTTTTGCTTTTTCAGCTTTCATTTCCCCTGTTTTGCCTTTAGCGCCTCTTTGTGGCCGTTTCGATGAAGGCTTGTTCCAGAAAGTGAGATAACACAATTCAAAACCACATTGCAGCTGTTAATATTGTACAAACTATTTCAGGAGCCAACACATTTCTGCTTCAAGCTAAATTTGAACCCAGCCAAGTTCGGAGCCGGGCGCGCGCCCCGGTTTTGTAAGCGGCGCAATTATAAACGCCTATTCCTATCTTTAAACACATCGAGTCCGTGTTTTGAAATAAAACCCAAGCAGCTGGCTTTCAAGAAGTCAGGAAAATAGACAAAACAGCGATGATGAATAAAGGGTTTTAAGATTTCTGACTCGTTTTTCAGGTGTTTCCTTTGTTCGGCGTATTCTTGAAACATCAAACGCCCGGCGTATGTTCAAACCCCATTGTAGCAGCTGAAGCTGTCAGTAGTACTAATTTTTATGTCTTTAGGAAATGTATGAGCTCTATTTGCCAGTTGTGGCATTTTTACTTTCGCAGCAAACGCAAACGATATCCGATTTACCCGAACGCGCTTATCGAGTATGAAAAGTCCGGGTACTGTTTTCAATTGTCTGAGGTATCCTCCTCTTAGTTTTTTTTCACTTTGTTTTATTGTAGTTTTTTGCATTAAGGACGAACTGTCTGATCCCAGGCAATTCTTGATATTCGCAAGAGTGCTTTGTCAAAATCTTCAAGACCGTTTAAGGGCGAGCGCTGAATAAATATTTGATTTTATGCTAGAGATTGCAATCAGTAAATCCACAGACTTAGTTTTGCAGATGAGTCATTGTTTGTTCCTAATTCTTCTCTCGTTGCAAACAGGGAAGCGTAACAACGTCAATACTAGATATAGACCAAGTTATTTTATCAGCATTTGTGTACGGTTTTATTTTAATAGTCGGATTTGAACCACCAAATTAGGCTAGATCCGCGAACGAAATACCTTGTCAGTGCCTGTAGTATTCCTATTCGACAAGTAAGCTACAAGACGAAGAACGCACTTGAAAAAAAACTGCTAAATATACTCGTAGTACATCTTGAGGAAGGACGAATTTTTCTTGAAAGGTATAAAGGGACAACTGAGATAAGGTTTATAGCGGTAAATGAGGAACTTCTTTAATCTCTCGGAAGTGAAAAGTTGCCTAGATGCGCTGACAGCAACCGATGAACAAGCCAAGTTCCCTGTCTCAATGTTTGCGACTGAGAATAACAATGTACTGGTGATATCTAGTCCTGTAGTTTTAGAAAATTTCCAGTCAGGAAAAGTGCATGCTCACCCTAAAGCTCTAGAAACAAAGCGCGCACCGCTCACTCAAAGCGTGTAGTAGCACACCCATTTGTAAGGCTGAGCAATTATTAAGCACAATATACATAGAGGGGTTTGTCGCTTTCTCTGCGTCTAAAGCACTTTTCCCAGTGTATGTTTGTGCTTTGTTCCTAAGGAAAATCAAACCAACACATATCTTAGAAAACCCTCTTTAAAACAACTGAAAAATTCACAAACTTTTTATTCACACCGCATGCTTTAATAAACGGAACTTAACACAAGTTTGGAAACAAGAGATTCAGCGGAAACGACCACTGATGTTGCCAGTGAAACCGTTTCGCGTATACGCATGCAGTTTACATTTAGTAAATTAAACTCGTAGATCTCATATGATATTGAGGATGGCTCTTCTAAATTAAATGTTTTTGAAATTTCCAGTTAAAATATCTATAGAAATCACCTGGGAACACAATGTCTTAGACCGCCATTAATGCATAGAGTTAAAGAAGGATATTTACCATTGAATCGGTCTATAAGCAATATTCATAAATCGAGGGCGTACTGTGTTATGAACCGAAGATTAAAATGTCAGTTGTTGTCGCGTTAAAATTTATGACACAAAATAAACGAGCTAAATAAATATTAGTTTTGTTTAATTCCCTGTCATGAATTAAGTTTTCCTTACGCTTAACTTATAAGATTGGTATAATTCTTGTGTTAAGAAATTAATTTAGATTTCAGTGCTGTCAAATAACTTTTTAAGAAATTTCAAGTTAATATGCTAACGTCGGAGATGGATATGAGTAGCACTGGCCGTGATATGTCAATTTAAAGTTCGCTTGCAGCCGATAAATAAATCATTCCATTTACGCCTTTCTCTTCGAATTTGTTTTTAAAAACAACATGACAGTCTGGCCGTGAAATTCATGGCCCGTATGCCAATATGGAAATACTGTCAAGTAAAATTTCATAAACTGAAGGATAAACTGCAGAAAGTCGCAATGAATTTCACAAAGCGAAAGTGTTTCCAGGACTCAGAATTATTAAAAGATGTAGGGTCTCGGATCACACGAAGGCAATTGAATTTTGATGCGGGCGATTCGGAACTAATGCAGTTTAATCAAAATCGTTCTGCAATGTGCAAACTTTCAGAACGTGACCAACAACAAAGTAGAAGATTTAGAATTATCAACAAGTAAGGTGTATTTTGGCCTGTCTCTTTTCCCTCTAAGGTTGTTGAGGCAACCTTGCCAACTTTGTTTTAATCATGAAAATCAAATGAAATTCTCTGCATGTGCGATTATTCACTTAGCAACTTGGTCCTCCAACTCACCCCTGCCTGTCTGCTCATATTTCTCCGCGCCGTTTGAAGAGGTAGTTTTGTTGGATTCAAGCAGTCCTTAGTGAGTCATTGTGTCTTTAATTTCCGAAATCGTACCTTGTTAATATTTGCTATCCTGTGCCGAGTTGGACAATTTTAATGGCAGCTTTCAATTCAAGTAACCGAAAGGGCAGGGCGGCAATTGAAAGTGTTTTTTGTCTTGAATCGCGTTCAATAAAAAAATAGCAGAGAAACTCAAGATGTCAAATTATGCTCTTTCTGTTCTACAATTAATCGATACAAAAAGATTGTGTAAAATTTCACGCTTTCGCAGTAAAAAAGGAATTGTCATAAATTGTCGAGTGGGAAGCCACATTAGTTAAAAGCGCGCGAAAACACACGTATAATAGGCAAGGCAGGCGTTAAAATGGGTATATAGTTCGCTTCTATCAATTCTGATAACATTGTCAAATTAAAAAGATGAAAGTTCATATCGTCTTTCATTTGGTTTCAAAAACCAAGAAGGTTTGTAGACCGAAGCCCGGGTCAAAAGGATTTTACCACATTTGTTAACTGAAATATACACAGTAATGATGTTTTCCTCGCAAATGTTTCAATTTTTCCGCAAATTTCTGCCGGACAGCGCTAGCTTTTGATGGTGAATCTTGAAAAGCTATGTGTTAATAAATCTTTTCGGCAAATTGCTGCGCTCACAATGTCCCGCATTTTGAGAAATACAGATGTGATAGTTTAATTTCGCCGGACGATCAAACGATTCGCCGCGCTCAATTCATATGCGTTTTTTATGATGCGATCGCGTTCTTGGCGGCAGCCGAATCTCTTTCGAAGCATTAAATCTAAAAGGATTTTCGTCAAAAAAGATGTTCTGCTCTTGAATGCGCAGCTCATTGTGTTTAATCGCTGTGCGCAAGTATGGCCCTTTAACAAATATACCCCCTCTTCAAGCTGATCCCATCCGACAACAAATTTGCGCGATACCTAATCAGCCTTTGAACAGCTCACTGTTTCAAATAGCGTTTTTCACAGTAAGAAAACGAAAGCATTTTCAAATAACGTTCAAATATATTTACTTAAAGGCTTAACACAGAACGACTCTAAAAACCAACAGGAATATAAAATGTATACAAGCTAAGAGCCTCACGCACAAATGTTTACAAAACAGAACTAGCTAAATATACGCCATAATTTAATCATTGAAATCACTATATTTGGTGCATTTAACGAATTCAGTCTTTTATACTAACGGGCTATATCGGTAAAGCGAACTAACTGCTAACCCTGGACTTACTGTGTTCCGATGTTTACTTAAAGAACTGCTTGCGATTTAGCAGATCAATCAACGATCTTATAAGAAATTCTATATAAAGCCAAATAATTTAACTTGCAAAGTTGCTTTTAATTTCAACACGTACAATATGATTTAATGATTTTGCGAAAATTTTTATATAATTTCTTTACCTGGTGAATCATCCTTTTTACACGACAAAAATATAAATTTTCACATTCTAAGTCTGCCTTTTTTTGGGTCCCCCTGTTTATAAAGTTCTGCGGGATATTTTTGTTTCCTTTCGATTGAAGGGGCTTCCTTCACCGTGGGCGGAATGAACTTATATACCGGTGCTTTTAGATGTCATCTGCTTTATCTATGGACATTTGCTTTCCTAAATCGTTTCTCAAAGAAATAAAGAAGGGACAGTTTTGTGTCCAACTTAAACGAATGATGTTAAATCGTATTATCACCTCGATACGCTCTGCATTTCAGTAAATGTTTCATATTTTTCATACCTTGCGTGTTCCGTACAGTTCTGTTAAGAGTGTGATTTGCCATAACTGGCTTTGTGAACCTTCGACAGTTTTAAGGAAAGCACTGAGTTCAAAGTGTTTTCTCAGCTGTCTTGTGCAGTATTAAATATAATATCTTGTTCAAATTACGAGCAGTTTCCTTACGGAAGCGATGTCCGATTTAAATGCACCCATCATCGAAACATTCCTTGCGGAAGAACTGCGCTCGTTACTGGAACAGTGGCGTAGAAGGAAGCGAGATCTCCCGTGTGATAGAACTGTTGTCCAAGTCTAGCGATCTCGTAGTCCTTTAGGCGTTCGTGATGTGTGCACGGCTTGCCGAAATAAGTCGTTGGAACGGTGGACCAGAGGTTTCCCTGAAAACCCTGTAAAGATGTACTCACGGGCGGAGTGTTCATACACGACGGGCAAGTTGGCAGAGAGGGGATCGGGGCCGTCATTGTCTGACAAGATTGAACTGCAGCCTTTATGTCTGAACCTATCAGGTTTTCAATGTTAAAAGGATGCTTGAAGCCTGCTTGAGTCGCATCAACCGGCGAGATACAGCGAACAGGGCTGTCAGGCTTCATGTGTGTCTCCTTAGTCTCGTTAGTGATTAGCTTGGCCAGCTTGGTCGTTCTCTCCTTGTCCGATTTGAAGCGTTTTCGTCGACGCAAGAAGCTGCCATTCTCGAACATTGCCCCGCAGTCTGGATGCAGAGCCCAAAGGCTTCCCTTGCCGGGCTGATCAGGTCTTCTGGGAATCTTCAGAAAGCAATCGTTAAAGCTCAGGTTGTGCCTCAATGAATTCTGCCAGCGTTGTGTATTATCCCTGTAGAACGGGAAGTGATCCATAATAAATTGGTAAATTTCGCTGAGTGAGAGCATCTTCTGCGGAGAGCTCTGTATAGCCATGGCTGTGAGAGAGATATACGAATACGGTGGCTTTGCGCTGCCGTAGCTATTTCTCAAAGGTCTTGGCATTGCGAGATCGTTCCTCTCCAATAGTTAGTTAGCTTCTCACTTGTCAGTCGCCTGTTAGACGAGTGGTACTTAATCTACAAGCTCGACGCGCTCAGAATAAGCCGTTGGGCAGATGTTGCGTATTTGTAGGCTGTCCTTGTGTGTACTTAAGCTATCGAAATAAATAGGGCTGGCTAAATACACCGACAAACTTCAAAAATTTCCTTTGTTTGTCGCCGATTCGAGGCTCGCCGTGCAGCGCGCTTCGATGTCAGGATTCTGTGTACACAACAGGTCGGCAGCCTGAAGATTTCTATTAAATACAGAATACCTAATTAGCACATGTCTATCAAACCGAAACTTATCCAAATTACTCGTTAATTTTCTTATTGAAGTTTGGCCCACAACAAAAGGCCGCCTTTCATAATAGTTTAAATAAAATATTCAAATTTGGGTCACAGAGCTGCCTCACGTGTCACCGAACATGGTATAGCACAAAGATACCGTCGGTTCCCACGAGCGAGCAGGAAGTCTCGCATTCGTCGGCCTTTCGACGCAATAAAACCCTCGTAACACGGGCTGGTAAATTTGTTTTGTTTATCCGCGCCGCGTTTCTGTATTGTTGACAAGGCTAATTAAAAAAGAGAGTACTTGTAAGTATTCGCGAGTTGAGCACAATCAGTGGTAAAAAACGGTGTGTTTCTTTCTCATTTACGACTAGCACCGCTGCGCGCGAATATATACATAAGCAACACTTTGCGTTATTGTTGATCTGCCTCATAGCTTTCCGGACGTCAAACGCGCCGGTCGAGATTCTTTCCTTTAGGCAATTTAAACTCTTTGTTTAATACTAGCAGTCGGACGTTTTTTCTGCTCGCGCTTACACCGATGTATTGCGAAAAATTGAGCACCAGTAATAGACTTCATCAAATTTTTCGTCTTATTGCTTTGTGCCATATTAGCGCCCACTACAAATGGAGGCTTCATTTTGTATAACGTAAAGAAAAGTCTTTATAATCTTTATTAAAGTTTCCTTTGGCCATTTCGGGCATACTTAATAACCTTAAGGCGGGTTGCGGCAAAGGCCCCGGTCTAAATTAAACTAATTTTCTAAGTATTAGATATTGGAAAATGTTGCGCGCTCCATGAAATCATCGGCTGTTGCACGTGGAAAGTCCAATAAAGACTTAAGACATGAATCGCTTTTACCGACATGAATGTACTAAACATTCTTCCCTTCAAATTTCCGATTTAAAACATGTTTTGATATTTCAACAGCTTTTGTTTCCTTAAGTTTTTGCAACAATTAAGGGGGCAAACGGATGAAAAAAGTACACGGTTATAAACAACACAAGTTGCGATTTAATGCTTGTAAGTTTAATTTATCTCTTTGCAACTGGCTATCGCTTCTTTAAGATAGTTTTCTCGAGCATAAATATCTTGAAAACAAATTTCAGCGAGAATAATAACTTACAAATTTCACGTCAATTTAAAGTGTCAATATATTTGATGATTTTTCAAGGGAAATTCTGTTATTGTACTTTTACAGAATTACACTAAAAATTATAAAAATCTTTAGTCAAATATGTTTAAACATGAAGCAGCGTTATTGGAGCCGACTTTGCTTTATAAACGTCTCAGAAAACGGGTCAGAAAAGAAATTAACTTTGTCATACAGCCCACTACAAATTAAAAGTCTGTGTCTCTATAAACTTCAGTAGTCGTTTAGTAATAAGAGGCCTCGTTGCATAGGAAATCTGTTCAATTTACCGACAATTTTGTTTTGGTATTCCAGGTGCCGCGAAAATAAAACCCTAAATGAAAAGATCTATTCTTAATACAATTGGACAAGGCACATTTGCTGTTTAGATTTAAAATGTAAACAACGTACTTTCGTGCTCCTTTGAACGCATTGTTTTATGAAACCCGGGCTCATTGTTATGGTATGAAATCAATTGACGAATACGTTAAAGATTCGTCATTAATGAATAAGGCTCATAAAAAGCTCTCACAAAGCAAAGAATACAAACGATTTAAGTAAACACCCTTTAACTCACATATTAAAAAAGATGAATTGAACAAACACCTTTATTGCGCCTTCCAACGGCAGGCAATTTATCATTCTGTACAAAATTGAAAAGGCAAATTAATAATCCGAACATTTGCCGTAAAGGAACACTGGTGTTTCGAAAAACGTCACGTTCTTGCGACAATGAAATGGCGGGAACCGGACGGACAATGATTTTTTTCTCTCTGTGTGCGTCCCCCGTGGTTAGCGTATTAGTTTTACGGCTATCGTAACAACTTAAAAGCCCTCAGAGCTCAAAATATTGAATTCTAGAAACAGATCACAACATAAACAGAGAAACCATGACATTCCAAGAGATGACTTCGTGGAATGTTAACAGAAACGTGCGCTCGATTTTTGGAAATCGACTCGTTGCAAAGAGTCTTATTCAATGATCTTTTAAACTTTTTAAAAAAAGGCTCGCAAACTGAGACTGAAATATTACAAAACATATCTATAGTTTTTTTACTACAAAGATACCTACCCAAATCGCGTTATTTGTTTTGCCTTGAAAGCTGTCTAAAGAAACCATAGTAAGAAATAAAATGGGTAGACTTTTGAGATTCAACGATGGTGTCAAATACCTAATGTTGCGTTTTTAAAATGAGCTCTTTCGCAGAAATAAATAAGATCACTGTTAACTGGCGTCACGATGAATGTTCCAGCATTGCGCATAAATCCAAACCGTAAGAAGAAAAGACCTCAAGATGCAAAATGGCTGCAAAAAAAGAGTGTATTTGTACCGTACGTTAATTTAAGAGAAGATCGTGAAGTATATTGAGTATTAAATACCGTGGTTTTCATGCCCGCTTGGGTTAAGTTCCAACTGAAGTCAGAGCGATGTTCGAGGTTTTAGCCGATGTCCTTCTTTCATGGAAGCTCTTTAGTTGATTTTCTCCATATTTTGACTTTAATATCTCGCTACATTTTGTCAATTTGGAAATTCGGAAAATGAATGTTTATACGCCAATGTCCATAGATTTTACGACTAGTATCACATTGTACAAGTAAAGTTTTCCTCAGATACAATTGCAAGCCCCGAAGGCTGACAAGAAAACTCAGTTTTGTGTCAATGTTTTGGTTCTCTATGCAAAACACAGCTTTGGGCAATTTTACAAAACATAGAACTTAAATTTTCCATTCTAATTAATTATAATTAGGAATAACCTATTTTAACAATTAGAATGCGGACTTTTCCCTCAGTTTTGAACTGATATCGTTTCATGTCTTCCTCAAAACGAACTGTCGTTGTTTCGAATATGGAGACAGATCCCGCTAGTTATTAAAACTTAACCTCTATAATATGAAAAATTCTATGGTAAGAATATAACGTAATTTGAATTACAAACAATTCAGAAAATTCACGTTGGTTTAAATTGAAAATTCATTTCTATAGACACTTCGTTTGTTTCCTTAATTCTTTCCTCGATCAACAAGCTTTCGAAACGACTCTTGCAAGTGGAAGAGTGTTATTATTATTTTTTTATTACTGAAAATACTCGGTTCTCGCAACATCTCAACAAGATCGTTGATGAGTTTAACTGTTCGTACTGTAAACCTATTTGACTCCTATTTGGCGCAGTTGGCGAGCATCACCGCGGGACGAATCCCCTTGCGGCCCCTCTAAAAACCAATTTTCACATGTTACCTTGGCTTTTGTGTCAGATTACTGCATCAGGAATACTATGGTAAGGTGTAAAATTTTCACACAACTTACTTGCTAAAAGGGTGCTCGGCTACTTTAGAAAATGATGCCAATTTTCCCGTGTTTATAAACCGGCCTTTCACGAACTTCAAAAATTAAGCTGTAAATATGCGAATGAAATCATTAAAATGACGGAGCCTCTGCCGGAGCAGTACTGCCGAGCAGCTTTCGTTTGCAAACGTTCTGCCTTTGAGTCTGTCGATCGGTGAAATCCGCTAGTGTAACTACTATATTCAGTTGAAGGCACTGAGCTTTACTTTAGCGGTACTTTCCTTTGGTGCTGTTTACAGTGGTCAAACCTCTTGACTCTGTGGGTAAAATCTTAAAGTGTGCGGACCATTCAAATGAAAGCTCATGTGGTGCTGTTTATTACGCTGTCAAAGGTGCTTCTAACTTTTGATTCTGTGGATGAAATCCTAAAGTGTGACCATTCAAATGAAAGCTACCGAGCAGAACTTTCCCGTGGTGCTGTTTATTATGCATTACAGGGTGAATCTCACTCATGAGTCTGCGGATGAAATCCTAGACTAGGCGACCATTCAAATAAAAGCTGCAGTAAAATTCATAACTTTTCATGATTTTTCTTTTTTCAGTTTGGCATGCACGTGGGTATCGAACCCGATAAAAAAATATTTTAAACAAGAGCTACTTGATGAGGGTGGTATTTAAAAACAATAGAAAGTTTCCACAGTTCCAAGCTTTAGCGTGTGTTTTACTGATAACTTTGTAGCAGTGGGAGTCGATTAATGTTTACCATTCTTTTTTAAAACAACTCTTGTTTCTATGATCACTTTTTTTACAAAATCAAACAATCTGTTATAACAACGAGTCTTGTATGTCAACGAAGGAAAACAGTTGCGACCCAAATAACTACTCTAAAAAATATCTCGCTGTGTAAAAACACAATTGTAAGAAAGAGAATCACGGAAACAAATGAAAGTACACTTAATATTTCGGTTCTTCTTATGTTTACAAGACCATTATCAAACGAAGGAAACGATCCTGCCTACCTACCCTCATCTTATAATTAAAGAGGATATCAACACATTGAAAAAGTTACAACCACATTGTCATGTGCACCCACGGAGAAACGATTTAAGTAACTTGTTAAAATACCGTTTCAGTTTTTCCACACAGATTTTGGGGCCTTTTCAAAGAATATTTAAACAAGCTAACGCAATTTGATCTGGTGGGATTTTTCACCTGTATATTCAAGTCGCGGAAAATTTAAGCGAATACAATCCTACCAGCTGAATTTTCCAGCCGCTTCCGAAATTTCTAGGTGGCCTTATTCCGCTCTCTGAACGCCATTTATCTCCCTCAGAAAAAGAAAAGGAGTTATAATTCCCCACGTCAAGAAACTTTCAGGTCATACTTCAATGAAGAAAACGTTGGTTTTTCGTTCAAAATTAAATCCGAATATCTGAGGCGATTTAGGTTTTCCGAGCAGGTAGTTTGGCGAAACAAAACGTTGGGTCCCATAACATGGCTGGTATAACATACTGGATCTGAATAGATATCTTTCGAACGGTCACACTTCGAGATTTCCGCTATAGAGATAACACTAACAGAAGTTACTGACACGCAGCATGACTGCAGATTTTACTCTCGTCGGCTCATATAATTTTTGTATACACAACCCAGTTAATCAGTTTTCTTCGTTTTGTTAGTCTTTCGTTTTCGACTTTTTGTACCCATGTTTGATGGAGTAAGTACACGACAGCCCTGTGACTGGAAAGTAGCGAGACGCTTATCCTCGTTCGCTAACCGAAAACTGAACTGAAGTTTACAGTAAAAGTAGAAACCCTTTCGCGAAGGTTTTCAAATCTGGAATCACGATTGGACAGTAGATATTCAGTTTTCTTATTGTTTCTGCTCTTGTAGAAGTTTGCTTTTCATCTGCAGTCAAGATCTAAATTGGAGAGCTATATAAACAATACAGGCGAAACAATACGTTGTTCTATTCAACGATATTGACTTACGCAAGTAGGACAAATGACTTTGGTTTTATTGAATCGGTTCAGAATAAAGCAAAGGTGTGGCAAATACAAAACGGATGTTCCAAAGCCATGTGTGCTTATAACAATGCTTATTAACCGCCGTCGTTGTCGTGATATCAGGTGAATATAGTGTTTTTCACAAAGACTAGGGACCAAGGTGACCTGATAGACATATGCTGTTACAGATGGAACGTTCATCATCTACAGACTTCAGAAACTGGAATATTAACTAAACAATAACAGCTACATATATCCCTTTCAATTTTCGTTATTTTTACTTTTTACTTGCCAAGGCGTATATGTTATAACCCTGACAAAACGACCGTCCAAGGTACCTGAAGATACACGGTCACGAATATATGAACTCACGCATGCACGTCAACTCAAAAACAGTGTATGCTTCCAAATTGATAACGACAGTTTCGTTGCCCCAGCTCCATTAACTCGTTAAACTCAAACAGTGACAAGCATCAAATTTCTCCTTACAAAATCACTACTTGGCTAAACATGCTGATTATGAGGATCAACGAAATAATCACCAATAATAAAGTTGTTAATATTTGAACAATTTCTCCCAACTGGCACCATAGGAAATACTATGAAGAACGGTAAAGAGAAAACCAATAAGCATCTAATAACTTGCTACTTATGCCTCCCCACCCCAAGCCCCACCCACCTATTTGAGTGAAACAGTGATAAACAGGTAGGCAAGGGAAACAAGTTGCCACACACAGACGATCGCACCAACAACGTTTAAGCATCAAAAAGTTATTTTGATGCCTGCATGGCCGCATGATTTTGTCAGCTGTCCCTAAAAGTTTGCCAGAAGCAATTTGTACACATGGATAGAGAGAGACAATAACAGTGTCCTAGCTATTATATCTGTGGATAAAATTGTTAGGGTGTGTTCGCTTGCCCGTATTTCGAAATAGCAAGGAATACGTATACAATCATTAACAAAAATCCCTCATAAGAGATTATTGGAGTTACGGGAATACAAAATGGGTGTTGAGTATCGTGTGCGAGCTAAAGTTTGCAGATGGATCTTTCTGAATGAATTCACCTTAAACAGGAAATCTAGATGACATTCCGTTAATTCTTCTCTCGGAATAAGGTCAATCGAACGCGTGGTCAGCTGATAAGCCACAGTTCCGTGGCGGTGTTTGTTCTTCTAATCAACAAATCGTAAAACTAATCAAGTGGTTCTAAGGAACTGATCTGAAGTGCGCTCACGTTCCAATCTTGTTGCGGTTTCAAGAAATCAACAGACAAAGTGCGAGCCGCGTTCTATTTTCATTACACCATTGTTAGCGAGGAACAATACAACGACCGCAACAAAGCAAGAAAATTAGATCACGCGATGGAGACAGCACGTACGAATTCTAGTAGAATCCCTTCATGTTGCGACAAATTTTCATTTGGAAATTATTTTCGTGAAAAGTATTTTAACACTTCATCAGTTTCCATTCAACAACTTTTCAGTTTTACCCTAGCCCATCGTAAGATATTTCAACTTGGCAGGCGGTCCCCCCCCCCCCCCCCTTTTTTTGAAACAGTTTTGCTATGGTTGTCATAACAAAAAAAAGCACAAAATTCAACAGGACGTTCTACCAACGGACGTAAAAAAAACTTTTGCCTAAAAGTTCCGAGAATCCTCCGAGAATCTGGAGTGCCGCCACAAATGAAACCCCAGCACTGCTTCAGTTTTTAAAACTCCAAACGTAATTCTTTGCCTCCCTTGAGGAAAACATACAGCAAAAATTTACATTCTTCATCAGACAAGTGATAACCTACACGCAGCACACTACTTCAGAACCAAATCGTCAAAATATATATTTTATTTCAGACCAGAGGACGAATATACCAGCACAATTCAGACCAAAATCTTACTCTTGCCTCAAGCCGTCTTTTTATGCGCCGAAAGAGTGGCCGACGAACGACGAAGTCGCGAGGCGAGCGACTGTACTCCGAGAAAGTCCAACCAAAATGGTGTGAGTGGTTCTACTCAGTCTACAATAAATTCAACTGCAAAGTGTAATAATCAGTGTCTATGTAAATTGTACTCGGCATAGCCAAAAGAAAGTGAAATATTTAGGCAGAAATAACGTGCATTACTTGTAATTCGTTTTCCTAGCCGGCGAAAACATTCACCTCTCCTCGTTCCCAGATCGCTGGGGGTGATAATATATAGGATGCTGCTTCGCAGATTAAGCTTATACCTTTTACGGACGAAACAAAATTTCTCAAATCTATACCTTCTTGTACATGGTAAAAAATATCCCAAATTTTTAGTCCAAAACGGCTCAAGGCCATACCTTCTGTTTAGGGATGATTCCGTGATTTAACATGAGCAAGCTTCGCATACAGAGTAAAATGCTTTAGAATGAGAAGATGACAACTCCCTCCACGTAACAAAGAAAGCAATTACAATCGATGGTAAAACAATCACGGACAATCAACAATCAACACTTTCCGATTTAAGTAAGATCTTTCACCGTTGGTGTATTACTTGCGAACGAGTTGATGATCATTTTAGAGTATTTAATGGGAGATTATAGATATATAACTGATAAACAAAACAGTACTGAAGAAAGCAAAACCATGTGTTATTGCGGCCAAGCAAAAACGAGACAGCACGCCTATTCGAGTCCCCATTTCGGCTTGTCTGTTGGTCTGTTGGCGAGCCGCTGGCAACGTGGGAAGAGGTTTGCCTAATCCCTATACGGCTTTATCCCAGGCCCTCACGATCATTTCTTTTTGGTGACATTGCCTGATTTCATACCGTGGGGGTCTGGGTACGAGTCTGTGTATTATGGGTTATGGGACTCAACACCCACATAGCCGGAAAGAGCAGATCGAACTTTACAACATCCTCAAGTTTGGTGTCAATCAAGCTAATATTAGGCGAGATACAGCCATTCAAAAACTTAAAAATTTACTAAGAAATGTATGGAACGCCGGACACACGTCCGGCGTTCCATACATTTCTTAGTAAAATTTGGAGTTTTTGAATGGCTGTATCTTTCCTAATATTAGCTTGATTAACACCAAACTTGGAAATGTTGTAAAGTGCGGTGTGCTCTTTCCGGCTATGTGGGTGTTGAGTCCCATAACCCATAATACACAGACTCGTACCCAGACCCCCACGGTATGAAATCAGGCAATAACGAAGGCGAACGGCCGGACCGCGTGAGATGATAGACAGAGAGAGACCTAGGAACTAAGTAAGGCACAGGTAATTTCAGCTAGCTAGTACCAGTCAAGCAACGAAAACCAGTGTTTTGCTAGAACGCAAGGAGTGAACAGTGACCACCTGACTGGATTTCTAATTGACTTTTGGTTACGTCTGTGTGTCGTGCAACAATGCATCAGTTAGAACAATTCGGCGCAGCTGTTCATGCAGGTCTATAAAAGAAATACTTGATTGGTTTACTTTGCGCGAGCACGTTTTACTAATCCTGGGAAGAGAGGGTAAAAAACGTTTTAAAGAGGATAAAACTATATTCCTTTTGTAAAAATCAGGACCGATTCGAATCAATTAACGTTGAGTTTCTACCCAATTTTGTTGAAAACAGAAAAGATTGTGCAAAGTGAAGGAGGATCATCCTCCTCCGGCGATCGAGTTTATCCAACATGACATCTTACGACATCTTATCTTGTTCAGATTTTTGTTTTGTTTTGTTTTGTTTTTCAGCCGTGTGTGTCGGTCGTAATAATATACTTCTATGAGAATGATGTATTACTCAATGAATGACGCAGGCATACTCGGAAAAAGGAAATCCGAGTGCTCCCATCAGGAGTCGAACCTAAGACCTTCCGATTACTAGTTCGGACGCTCTACTAATGAGCTACAGGAGACTCGTGGGAGCTAAGGCCATTAAACTAGGTTCATGGGACAAACATCCTGCGTACTGCTAGGATTGGATAGTCAATGTGTGGCATATGCGCAATGGAAAGAAATGTGATGGAATATTTTAAGCCTGGTGAATAGAAAATATTCCATCACATTTATTTCCAGTATACAGTCGACTCCCGATAACTCGAACCCTCGCTAACTCGAACCTCGCGCCAACTCGAACCAATTTAACTTTCCTTTCAGATCATTTTCTATGTAATTTTACCCTCGATAACTCGACCTCCCGATACCTCGAACCCTTTTCAATTTCCCTTGAAGGTTCGAGTTATCGGGAGTCAACTGTACTTCTATTTTGGAAATTAACTCCCGCTCTCTGCTTTTAGCTATGGAGGCCATAACAATCGACAGCAATTCATTTAACATACGCATCTCTCATTAAACATCTCTGTCACGTTCTCAAATGCCTCAAGGAGTTTCTGACATTGTGATACATGGGTTTACCATCCTTACATACTTGATGAAATTGGAACTGAAACGAGCTTTATTTCTGCAGAAATTCACGATCAACACCACGCATGGAACAAGCAATTCCAAGATATTTTACGACAACATTTTCCAGGGAGTTGTAGGTCAGAAATTCTCAGCTCTCTTTTCACAAAAGTTTTCTTTTCTCAAGGAAAGTACTGCAAAAACAGCATGTTACCTTTTCATGTTTTTAACTCTGATAAAAACATTTCGTCAGGTTTAGCCAATGAGAGTGGGGAAAGCTTGCCATCTATCTTTGCTGCTATAATCATCCCATATCCAACAAGCGCGAGTGGAATTACTGTCTTACTACAAAAAACCCAGAAATATGCTAGATCTTGCTGATTTCATTTAGTTTCAAGAACGACCAGGAGACGATTTAATCACCACGGGTTCTCGCGCGGGCGGACGGACATGGAATAATTAACAATACTTATTAAAAACAATCAAGAAATATTGCTAGATCTTGCTGATTTCGCTTTGCAAAAACCACGAGAAGACAATTTAATGGTCGCTATTTCTCGGAGACATGGTATAATGGGTTTTATTAAATTCTCAGCCTCGGATAATGCATTTCTAGCGTTCTGATTGGTTTACTAAATCTCGGTTATCAGCTCATATACCGTAGTTTGACCTTATATGGAAAACGAATGCCCCAGGTGTTGCTAAGCTAATTTTTTTTCGGCGGGAAGCGAAAGTTTCTTCGGAAATATGTAGAAAAGAAAGAAATACCAATCAATGCCATCTCAATATAACAACAATAAAAGCCACAAAGTTTGGTATGACGCTATTTAATGGTAAAGTTTCCTTTAAAATCTTTAAAATTGCAAGATTTTAAGATTTTTAGATCACATAACAACAACAATAACAATCGGTTACCTTTAAAAATTTCAGGATGGCTTGCAAATCCTGGCGGTAAGAGGTTAAAGCCAATCGGAGAAATTTCTTAGGAAGAGCTTTATGCCTGCCTTTATGTTTTTACGCATTTACGAGGACTTGAGGAAAAGTTCATCTATGAAATCCGTACGAGCGGCGGCCATAATGTTCGTTTCCGTCGCTCGGCACCACTCAGCAAAACATTTGCACAAATGTGCACAGCACTTACAGTTCTCAAATGAGCTTGAAGTTAAAAAACTTGCACTGAATGCTTGTCTCAGTGAGGTTGTACCAAGTACTCTTGCACTTGCCTGAAGTGTTTTAAATCGTCCGCGAGGAATTCAGTTCAGCATGAAAAAAACCGTCCTTGCACTGATCTCTTCCTTCGCTCGGCACCACACAGCAGAACATTTGCTCAAATGTGCACAACTATTACGCTTCTCGATGAGCTAAAACTTCAAAAGCACTTGAATGCTAGTCTCAGAAAGGTTATAATTCATACATTTAAACGTTTTTTCAATTTTAGATGTCCGTCTGTGTCCGATTTTCTTCGCTTTCGATTTTTCATTCAACTCCGTTTGCAGAGCGCTGCGCGTGTCATGTGATCATTAGGTTTCGCGCGCTTTGCTCGGAGGTTGCCTCAACATCCGGTTGTTTTAATTTGAAGGAAATTTTTTCTTGGAAATATATAAAAATTCAGTAAACTTCAACAGCAATATCCAAACGCAGAGAATTTAATAAAACAATTATTCCATTCGCGCTTGTTGGATATGAGATTAGTTATAGCCAACTCGGCGCTTCGCGCCTCGTTGGCTATTTACCATCTCATATCCAACGCGCGCTCATGGAATAATTGTTAAATATACCATGGCTGCTAAGCCAATCAAATCCCTGGAATTGCATTATACAATGATCCAGTTTTTTAATAATGGTTGGTATCCCATGGTCTCTGAGCCAATCAAAAGTCTGAAATGGCAATATCCAATAATCAATACGTGGATAATTTGTATCTGAAGATTATCGTTTATTAAACCGGAGACATTAATTTTCTAAAATACATGAACACGGCTGATCTACATAAGTTACGTTAAATAAAATAATAAAAGTACTTAGGAAACATTTCTTTTTTTTTGTACACGAACATCATACATGTATGTCTTGTACTTTCATTGATTAGACCTCTCCAAAGGACAAATTTAATAATGTTTAGACGGATATTATGGTAAAACTGCTCACATTCAACAACGGTCAAGCAACGTATCGCACTTTACCAGTAAGTCAGTTTTAACTACTGTCAATTTTCTTTGTTGAACATAGTTAAAAAATAGTTTTAACAACTATGTAATTTAGATTTAAGACTTTATTTTCTTTAGTTCTCTTTTTTTTTTAATGAAAACAGTAAATGCTTTCACTTATGACATTCCTCAAATAATTTAAAAAAAAATTCAATATTTTTACGATGTACTTTGGTATGAGTTTCACATAGTGACCTGATACAGCTTTATTCCAAGTCGCTCACTAGAGCATCCACCTGCACTCATATGACGATTTTTTTTAAGTGGGATTTTTTTAAAACAGGACGCATGATGTTCTGCGTACCATAGAAAACGTACAGTATATTACAGTGGGCCCATTTTATTCAAATTAATGCATCCATTTTGGGACATAAATAAAAACAAATAGTTTGTTCAATTTTGAGACATATATAACAACAAATAATTATTTCACATTTACAAATCCAAACATTCTCAAGCAGGTTTCCCATACTGTTTCCTCATTTTATGTGCGATGTCCTTATTTTCACCCCGAGGCTCCAGTTGAATAAACAAAGCATTGGCAGTAACGTATGTCACTTTGCCATCTGGTGACTTAAGCTCTGCCGAACCAAAAATCTTTCTGCCCTCCACCTTGTCAACCCAAGACTCCACCAGAGCAGTGGTTCCCAGGGGAAGAAAGCTGTAAAAAATGGAACCCCATGTCACCATTTGGACACAAACTTGAGATCAGGCCCCAGCTCTCCCTCTCTCACTTCCCACAGATTAGGGTCTGCTACAACTTTACGTCCACCAGGCTGATATGCATTGTACATTGTACCAGATTCTTAGCTTATTGCCCGTTCCGGAGTTCAAAATAATGGAGATGGGGGACAAGTTTTTAAATTTTCATCTACCAGTAATCAGATATAACTTGGACAAGAAAGATCACATTAACATTAGACAGTTTACCAAGTTTGAGGTTCTGTCATTAGATTTCAACCATGAAGAAGGCTTTAAAAAATCAGAAAAATTAGAGACTATCGCATGGATTTGCAAAGCAGTGGATAAAAGATTGGAGCAATGTTTCCTGAAGGAATTCAAGGCCACATGCAAAAAAAACTCCGGTGAATCTGAGCTGAAACAACACAAAGCGATCTGAAATGCATTAAGGTTGGTTATGCTCTCAGCTCTTCAATTTAGCTTAAGATAACTGTGATTCAGAACAATGACTAACAGACATAAAGAGGTTGCAAGCTATTTTTGATGATATGATATTATATCTTTACATGTGTACCATACCTTTTGTAGTTCGTGGTCAGTGTAGCTGTGACGCAGTGTGAAAAACACCTGTTTACGCAGACACCAATAGCAGCATCCATCATGGATGCACTTGCCCCTCCATGGACACACCTAAAGTCAAAACAAAAACATATCATGGCACAGCATCTTCTCTTCTAAGGATGTCGGGTCAGAAAAGCATCTGGCCCGGCTGGTTGCATAAATACTGTTCACCTGAAACCACTGGTAAACAAAATCACAATAGGACCCAGTTGTTGAAAGAATGATAACTCTAATCCTGGGTTAACAAGAACTTTGAGTTTAGTTTAATGACTAATCAATAAGATTCTTCCAAAAGATTTTTGTCCCTCATTTTTTTCTTTGCCAGAGCTTAAAAGCGTGTAGCTTTTAAAAACTACATTTTTAATGAGCGTGAAGAAAACTGTGGTTAACTTTTAATCAGGGATTAGTGTTAATTGGCTTTTGAACAACCCTGGCCCAGGTATTTAACCAGGCATAAAGTTTACAGTAAGTTGCATCATTTTAATTGCAAGTTCTGGGCACCTAGCAAGGGTCAGACATGAATCTAGATACATGCAGCTAATGGTGAACAATTGGTTCATGCGTCAGCATGCATTCATCAAGATATGAAGCATGCAGCAAGTTTGGAGAACGCGAAAGATGTGTAAGAGTTGCTTGAGCCATAGCCGAGAGTGACTCTAGCTTCTTGACTGCTCTCCAAACTGCCCAAGTGCTTCATATCTTGATGAACGCACAGCTGATGCATGAACCAATAATTATTGTTTTATAACATAATTTCAACGTGGTAGTTTAAATATTGTTTAAAGAGAAATTTGTTTGCTGACGTCATCAGCATGCACAATGGGAATATGAAGCACGCATGCGCAATTGAATTTGATTACACAAATCTACTAGTTATGTTATAACGAAAATTGATATAGAGCTTCCACCATTTTACTACTACAGTGAGCTGTATAACTTTGTCTGATTACTGTAAGTTGCTCCACAGAACAATTTTGTTTTGCTCAGACATGAAAGTCAACCATGGGACAAATTATTTGTCTTTTAGGAAATTTGGCTTTCTCTTTGCCATTATTTCTGCCAAAGTCAACTCCCACTAGTGAAATGGACAACTGTGGGACCATGATTTGATGTTCATAACAGAGAGAGTCTGTAACAGAGGAAGTCATTTTCTACTTCTTAATTGTAATGTAGTGTAACTCATTGTACAAAAATAAAAAAAAACATTAAAAAAAAATTAAATCTTCTTATTTGCTTGGACTTAAAACTGCTGACAATCTGTAATGACAGGCTATCTATAATAGCAACATGTCTGCCAACGTACATTTTTATTAATAACAAGCATCCCTGAATGGAGACTTATGCAACACCAAGTTTCATTGCACGGTATTGCATAAGGATGGACACCTTTTGTGCAAATTCCTGGAAACTACTGACACTAACATTTTTATTAGCTTACAGTAGTTCAGATTTTTGGGAGAACATGCTTCAGGAACCAAAGATAGGTGTTTTCAAGGGGTCACACTATGTTATAGTAAATGAAGCATGCAACATCTATTTCAGGGGTGTGGAGAAGGTAATATGGGGTGAGCCTGGATACATGTTACTCTTCTTTGTAAAAATCATAAAATTAAAACCTCTCCCCAGTAAAAATATTTTGTGATCACAGCATGATCACAAATCACTCCCGTGATCATGGGTGTGGTCACCCCTTTCACAATGATCACGCCTTCAGCAATGCGTGATTGGAGTGATCACACCCGTGATCAGAGTGTGATCACTCCAGTGACCGTGATTCTCTACAGTGACGGCGTGATCACGTATGATCGGTGATGGCTTTATTGTCCAAACATTAATTCATTAGGGTAAAATTGAAAAACAAAAACAACCATCTCATTCAAATGGTCCAAAATATCTGTTAACACTAATGGAGTAAAAAAAATTCATATTCCAGTAAATTAAAGATGTGGTTCAATAACAGCCCATACTTACCGCACTGAACTTGGGACAAATTTGAATCTTTCTTTCACTGCGTGTTGTTCAGTATTTACATGTACATGTAGCTCACTGGTTTCATGGTCCAGGGGTTTTTTTTCTTTTTTCTTTGTTTCAAAAGCTTAATCTGCAATATATACGCGTTTTTTGCTCCGTTCATCAGTCCTGTACAACATCTTATACAACTGTAGCAGCTTTTTAAACGACTAAAAATGAATATTATTTGGACGATCAAATTCAATCCTGAGATGTTGTAGCACATGTTGCCTTAGACGCTTGATTCATTTCACTTACTCGATCCAAGCCGAAAAATCAAGGCTGCTTTTTTGCATGTACATGCTTTTTTGCATGTACATGTATGTAGCTCATTTTTGACCGTAATAAAATTTGTTGTTGTTATTACATTATTGTACAATTTGTTTAACTTTCTGTTTTATGTGCTTTTGTTCTTGTGTACTCAAAAGCTAATGGGCACAATCATGTCACCTCTTCATCACATTCATTATCACAGTATTTAAAAGGCTGTATTTCGTATGTGATCAGACATAAAGTTAATACTGTGATCACAAGGGTGACTGTGATCACAAGCCTGATCACACTTGTTGTGATCACAGTGCCAACATTATGTGTGATCAGAACCTGTGATCTAACCTGACATCACACCCATGATCACATCTGTGATTTTACATGTGATCACACATCACATTGTGTGTGATCACATGTGTGATCACAGTGTGATCACATTATATTTTTACTGGGCTGTATTTCATATCTTTGAAGCAGATCTCTCGGAAACTTAATAATTTTAGCTAAATTCATGATGGTGAA
Organism: Pavona decussata; assembly: GCF_977016875.1. Lineage (NCBI taxonomy): Eukaryota > Metazoa > Cnidaria > Anthozoa > Scleractinia > Agariciidae > Pavona > Pavona decussata. The sequence goes on from NW_028145546.1 coordinate 674,487, forward strand.
TCTACTCACGAACTTGCTTTTTCACATCATTACAAATATAATGCCATCATGAATTGAGCTGTAATTTTACATTTTCTTGAAAACTAACACTTACCCAGGCGGTCCTTGAGTGTAAGGTCCAAATTGAATCACACCTTTCAGTCTCTGCTCCTTTGTGTTATAGAAAAACTGATATTCAAAGAATTTGCCTGGCAGTTCTGATGTTACTGCTTTTGTGAACAGTCTTCGTTCTCCATTATATACAGATGTTCTATGTTTTATCCAGTCTCCATTTCCATGTTCCACTAAGTCATTTATGAGTTTCTTGTACAATTCAAAAGATTCTGGATTCCAGCTCTCATTTGGTAAAGAAGTATCTGCTTCATATTCTCCCATTTGAGCACTAGAAGTCTGAAGGAGACAATTAAAATAAAAAATTAAATATGTACATGACATAAAGTTTTGGTTAACAAATCAAATTACATTAATAATAATTGTTTCTAGTGTGTGCGTGGGATATTTAACAATTATTCTGCAAAATCGCATGGAATATTCCCTGATACTTAGCCGAAAAGGCCGCAGGCCAAGTTGGCTAAATGGTCACTATTTCTCAGGCATTGCATAACAGCTCATACACCATGGTTGCTAAGCCAATCAAATCCCTGGAATTGCATTATACAATGATCCAGTGTTTAATAGTCAATGTTACTTGGTGCATTGTTCTCTGGGGATCCACCTTAATATATACTGTTTAATCTTGGACTTTGACCCTGTAGTTCTCAAGGGTTATCTACATCTCATTAGCAGCAATTATGTTCAAAGAAAAATTATTTACATGAAATTTATACATTTAATCCCTCAGCTTTTAAACTAACTTATCTATGGTCTGATGGTATAGTCAACGCTTGGGAAGCAGAGACCATCTTATCTGAAAGCTTTTTATACATAAACTTATTCAGCTAGCGACTTGGCGCTTGAAATCGCCTTTGCACTTCCATAGAAAAGCTACCTACCACTGCTTAACTGTTAACAGTCGAGAGAGATCTGAGTTTTTACCTTGGAGCTTCCGTATTCAGAGCTGTATGAACGAAACCTGGGTGCACGTTCTGAAGACCCTACAGGAAGATGACTTGGAACAACGTTGCTCAAGCGATCGCCAAGTGACGTAACCGTTGAAATGCTTTTGTAATTCAATAGCTGTGCTGGTACGAACCAATTGAAACGACACCAAGACAGTTGCCTTTTCAAGAACAGTTTGATCTCTGGCCTGGTCGATGGAATTAAGAAATTTGAAGTAAGCTTACTGGAATATGAAGCGATGGGATGCGTTAACCGGTTTACGGAATTTGCCATTTTTGAAATCGCGGCAGCTACAAAACACAATGGAAGCACCTCAGAGGCAACTGCATTAAATCCTAAGAAAGTTGAAAGTCCAACCTGGCGTAAAAAAGTGCAGTTATTTCATCATTCCGGCACCAATACTACCAGTTCCCAAACATTGCAGTGATTTATGCGGTTTCGTTGTGTGACGTTACGAGACGTTACATCATTATTTTTTGTGACGTTGAAGGTCATTCAAGGTGTTGGTGTCAGCGGTTGTCTTGTTCTCTCATCTCCATGGCGATAAAATGTTCACGAGCGAACACTGATGTCTATATTGCTTGATTCAGTTTGCTTCCTGTTTTTCTTTCTCCCCATCTGAGCTTATACAATGAGCGTACGAACATACAATGCTTCGGTTCTGATCGGTAATTGGAATGAAGACGTCTGCTTGGAAGAAGTGAGTGCGTTTGAACATTTCTTTGTAATATCTTGTGGAGGCTCTCGAAGCCAGAGTTTCATGATAGTTAAGGACGGTGCCTATTAATACCGAAGTATTTTTGTGCGGTTTATTACTATGCGGGAAAAGCAGATCTTAGCAAGGCCTATTAGAATCCAAAAAAAAAATTGGGGGTAACCATGCGTTTTTCAGAGACAATTAAACATTAGTATCTCTAAAAAACGCCAAAATATAAAGAAATGTATGGGATTTTTTCCTAAATTGAAGCCTAATTATCTCTGAAAAATGCATGGTTACCCCCAAATTTCTTTTGAAATACCAAAAGCATTTGCTAAGTTCTGCATTCTCCGTATAGTTTTAAACCGCGCAAAAATATTCCTGTATTAGTAGGCACTACCTATAGGAAACCCGAGTATCTCGCGGTGCGCAGAACGTGTGCGCAGTAACAAAAGTAGGCACCGTCCTTAACTTGATATTTTTTTTCCTTTTTTTCTTTTCTCTTTTAGGACAAACTTAAGGATTTTCTTGAGAAAAAAGAAAAGGGAGAGCTCTTGATTCAAAAAGCCAGCAACCTGCTCCAAAGCATACTAAAAAAGGTCGGATAAGAGATCGTTGTTTTTAATTTATAAGGTTTTGTCAGAAAATTACTGGCTGCATGAAAATATAAACAGTTATAATTTGAAAATTCTTGTTAACTCTGGAGGGGGTAATAAGGTTATATAAAAGCCCAGAAATGTAGATGAAAATCAAAGGAAAAAGAGGATACAAGATCTGGAAGGCGAAGTGGCATCTGCACCGCAAGCGGAGAAAGTAGTAGAAAAGAGGAAGAAACCATTAAAGAAGGGCAGGAACCTGAGGGGTGGAAGGTGGGGAGGAGGAGGTTCACCCCACCGCCACCCCCTTCCCTGCACAATCTTTACACCATACCACTGATCTATAGGGATCGGTACAATCTCTTTATAGTAGTCCTAACCTTGTTATCATCATCTTTATCATAACAAACAAACTTGACTTCCTTCATATAACTGCATGTAGCTGACGTTGGTACGTTAGCATGTTTCAACCCTTGCCTTGACTCTCCTCAGCTAGCAGTCATCAAACAAAGTAGATGAGGGATGTCCCCTGTTGCTGTGTCCAGATGTCTTGGAATTGGGTACCACAAAAATAGTTGCCTGGCAAGGGTAGGGTAAAAGGGGGCACCACCCCCCCCCCTTCCCCTTTGGAGTTAAACTGGGTAAATCAGAGAAGAGTAAAATCAAAATATCCCCCTGCTTTATAATTTATAAGGAGGCTTATAATTTATCTACCCCCAAACAATGATTAAACTGGCCCACTACACTCTGTTTTTTTTATAAGAACGTCTAATTTTGGAGCTGAGGCTGAACGTTCTTATGTTTTTTTGCGATTTGAGGCTGAAAACGTTCTTAAGATGTTCTTGAATTACATGGTATACACTACATGTATCTCAGTAAATCAATGCAGACGTGCCCCTGAGGAAACTTATCAAAGTACATTGCCTCCTGAGATATGGCAAACCGAGACGTGTGTCATTTTTGGTTAATTTACGTTTGTTACCTTGATTTTATATACAGATTATCAAAATAAAAACGTTCATAATCAACTCTCAGCCTGAGGAATGTTCTTAATAGGTTCTTAAAATTTTGGTCAATCTCAACCTCGACGTTCTTATAAAAAATGTTCTTATAAAAAAAAACAGAGTCTAATGAAACGGGTATAGAATGGTCCTTGAAAAATAATGGGTCTCGGCAAATTTTCGGCGGGTCTCGAAATCTCGGCGGATCAAACTGGAGTCTCGGAATCTCGAGCTTGTAAAAAATAAAACGGGTCTCGGAATCTCACATTTTGAAATTTGAATATCGACGAATATCGGAGTCCCGCTTAAGTCTGAATTAACCGTCCTAAACTGACAACAAACAATAATCTTGAAAAACGGCTCAACATCGCAATCGTTTCTGCAGCTTCTGTGAAACAGGTAAGCTTGGATAAATTCTGCTCGTAAATTGCCGTACTATGCCTTTCGGCAGTGTTAGTAGAAAACACGTTTTGCATCGCGACGTCTCGGACTCAGATTTAGAAAAAGTAGTTAAGTCTCGGTCTCGGATTTTAAATGAAGGTCTCGGCGTCTCGGCGGGTCTCGGATTTTACCATTCTATACCCCTAATGAAGAAGTTTGTTACATTATTCCTCAGGTCACCTTATCAGTATCTCATGATGGTTACCTTCATTTCGGCGACATAGTTGGCTTATATAATCCATCAACTGAAACCGCCCTGTCAGCAAATATGGCAGAAAGCAAAATGCATGAAGAAAATAGGCTTGTTGGCCCTTGTGATGTGTCAGCCTCATCAACAGTTGATCCTTGCATAAGAAATGCTTTTATGATTCTTGGGTGAGTATAAAAAAAGGTTTTGTGGTACACTGTTTATGTTACCAGCTTTGGTATTATAAGGCAGGCAAATTATAACCAAAAACAGCCATTTACTATCAGATCTGTATATTTTTACAAGTTCTAGTGGGAAACTACAAATTATATTAGCTAATTAAATAACTGCATGAGGAAAATCTGTATAATTTATAAACTTATACATAAATTTGTTTCCAGAAAGAAAAGGACAGAGAAAAAAAGTTTAAAGTAGTTAGGACCCTGATGCAAGTCATACCCCTGTCTTAAAATAAAATAAAAGTCTTGGGTTGTTAAACATGTAGTTTGGAAGCCAAGATTGAAAAAAAAGAGACAGCCATAGCAAGTTTATGTAGATCTTTCGTTGATTTTGATAACAGTTATTTTATTCTGAATATTAACAGCCCAAGAGATGAAGGGGAGGTGTTGAGATTCAATGAACCATTCATTCTAAGCACACTACCAGGAGTTGGAGGGGAGGTAAGCATACACATGATTCCTACTAGCCAGTGTTTACAAACACAGTTGTTGTTGTTGTTTGGTTTCGCCTCAAGTTTGTGAGCATGCATTGAATAAAAACCATGTCAAGACGTGGCAAGCTACAAAGCTTCACCAGCTTGATCTTGTGGCTTTGCTGCTCAACCTGTTTGTGGCCATCAAACAAAAGCCTATCTTACATATTTACGCATTAGTCTACAAAAGCTCAAAATAATTATGATATTGTCTCACCGGAGGAGCAGATACATAAATAGGATTTACATACAATGCAATACCGTATTTACTCAAATAAGCGCCGCGGCGCTTATTTAATTTTTCGTGTCTCCTGTGCGGCGCTTATTCGAGGGCGGCGCTTATTTGAGTGCGGCGCTTATTAAAAGGCTCATACCACAAAGCCAAAACATTTTGATTGTACAAGCAAACGCTGACAATCTCCTTACTGCAACAGTTACAGGGAAGAGAAAGAGGGAGGTTGGGCTTCTCTTACCGGCAAAGTTTACAGCCTTCATGCAAGAACTGAAGAACGCGAACATTTTGAAGAGAGAACTAAATGAAAGAGCATCAAGATATACTCACTTCGAACTGAAAACATCACTATTGATGAAAATAAATTCCCATTGTTGGCTTAGAACCGCATTGCAGCGATTACAGTGTATTTTTATCATCTTATGGAAATACTCAAATAATCGCCGCACCGGTGCTGCGGCGCTTATTCGAGGGCGGCGCTTATTAACCATTCCGCTCCATGTGCGGCGCTTAAACGAGGGCGGCGCTTGTTCGGGGGCGGCGCTTATTCGAGTAAATACGGTATACAATGTTTATTTTGCCACATACAACAATTACAGATGGAAAAAAAAATGATGAAAATTGACGAAAGAAAATAAATGGCGAGGAAACCTGAAATTGAAACATGAACATGAACATGAACATGAAAAGATCTATCGGCTCCTGAGTCTGAGAAAATGTTGAAGATTATCATTTTTATGTAAATGACAGCCTCATTGATATACATAAGCCTAACATGGTGAGAAAAACCTTGGAATACCAACCTCAAGGAAAGAGGAAGGAAGGACATATTGCAAAAACAACTAGAGACAGAAATCCAGTGTTGGAAGAGTTGAAAGGATCAGTAGACTCACTCACTGAGCCAAAACATTTGCAACTTGGAATCATGTGATATGGCGTGTACTGGTGGATGCCTTTAATGGTCTCCCAGAAGTGTTAATGATGACAAGCTGATGTTTCATTATTTAGCCAATTGTTAACATTTGTTGTGTTTTGCAGCTCAAATTGAAGAGTGACAGAGTAACATTCAATGAATGCGCAAAGAAGTCCAGACAACAAAAAGTGACACTTGTTGAAAATACAACTTTCATGTCACAGTGGTAAGTACACTGTCGTGTGCTATTTATTCCTTTGTTTTAAATTATGTAGGGTTCAGGACAGAGTGAACTGGGAGAACCAATAGTTATAAAATGCTGAAGGTGATGAATTATCTCCTCACCCCAGAGGGAGCAAAGGAAGAACCCCTCAGGGGTGGGGGGATGAAAGAACCTAGGAACAAGGTTGTGTAAGATGTGGGAGAAACAGTGGGGAAATGTGGGAGATTTACACTAAAACAAGTTCGTTTAAATCGTTCACGTTTGATTTCTATCTGTGGTAGTTAAATCAACCATTACCCAATAGAAATCTCCAGGTCATATACACGTACATGGACAAAGATATAAGGTTCAATAGAAAGAGGGATACCATGTAGTGGTGGTGTAAGCACAAACCTGGAATAAAGAATGCAAAGTCCTCCCCCATTCCCCCTCCTTCCAGGATATTACGATATTAAAGAGGTTTGTGCAAAGCCAAAGAGATGACAATGAATTTAACGTTCCAATTCTTTTCACTCTTACGCATCTATTCGTTCTCTCTTCAGTTCAAAAGACCTGTGAAAACAAATTTGAGTCTGAAATGATTCTGTCACTTACAATTTTGTTCCCAGGTTTTTCCTTTGTAAATTGGGGAGGGGGCCCTGGGAACTGGGAAGGAGGTTGTGTCACTTAGAGTTTCTCTAAAACTTGGATGTTGACGCATGTTTGTAATAGGTGGAAATACGAGAATTAGCTTCGTTGAAGTTCACTCTCTGTGTCAAATTTAGAAATTTGGTGAATGATAAGTCTGATAAGTTTCCCTACACTGAAACTTTCTTCCGCATTGTTGACAATGCATATTTATAACAATTAAGTTTTATTCATATTTGGTTAAGAATTGGAACAGTTCTACGAATTGTGCTAAGTTCTTTAAAAAAAAATCATAATTTTTAAGAGACCCTGAAGAAATATGAGAAATCAAACAACAGCGTTCCGTTACCTAAGGAAATCTCCAGTTTGACTGAAAAAAAAAAAAAAGAAAGAAAAAGAAACTAATCAGAACTGTCATCGTTGTTTGGTTCAATCAATAAAGTGTTTTGGAACTGAGTTCAGCCTGAATTAGCCAAGTTTTAAGAGACCAAACCTACTACAGTTAGTTGAAAATAACCAAGTTACACTGAAGTTTTTTACGCAACTTGTCGGAATATTGCGATAATTTTAACCGCAAATATTTCAGCACCTAATTTCGCATATAATACATTGTATTGCTCGCGAATAATCAATGCCAATTTTGCGAAGACATCCAGTTAAAATGTCATTTTTGGAACGTGATTTAACTAAAAAACACACACACAAGAGGGTACACAAACGTTGCAAAGAGAGCTTTCAGTAAAATATAACGAAGAAAAAATCCAAAAGAAGGCGGAGTTAAAAAACCCTTTTTTTTACGAGGGATTCTTTTGAATCAATGTATAACGAAACAATTACAATCCATTTTTGCGATGTATCCGGAATGACAATTGTTGTTTTGGTATCAAGTGCTGCCGCCTGGGTTCAGCGATAACACTTACCTCGATTTTGTCTAGCGTGGGCATGAGCGCGAAAATCTTATCCAACTACCAATCAACTGATACAAGACTAACGATAATCGTGTCTTTCCAATTTCTAGGAAAATCCTTTGCCTTGACCCTCAACTTCGCCTGGAGACGGAAGGAATGCCTGTCCCGGTAAGTTTCGTTCTCGAGAAACGGGTATGGTTGCCCGGGGTTGGGGGGGGGGGATTTCTTGGAACGTTTAGTGGGAGGTGTGGCTCGGTTCTTCAGACCGTGACCCTATTTTAGACCAAAATATTTATTTTTTCGATACTTTTCTCAGATCTGGCCTCTAATATTCATACCCATTTTCAGACCTGCTTTCTCGTTAGGACTTCAATGGTTTGATCCGTTTACTAATGAATGTTTTTTTTTTTTTTTACTTTCTGACAGGCAAACACAAAGATCATACTGAATCACGTTAAAACTAATCAGAACTTGGCTGCCTTGTCACAATTTTCATTCAGGTATGTTTCCAATGTTGACAAGTGTACGTACTGCAGCCATTGAGGGGAACGCCGGATTCAACACCGAGCTTAGCGCACGGCATCAAGCAACCTAGAAGTATACCCTGGATAGCAAGCGTTTTTGCGTTTTTCGCTGTGTGAACGCGCGGAAATCGGAAAAATGTCCCAATATCCGAGCGGTCAAAAATTTAAAAATGCGCAAAACCTCAACGGAAGCGTTTACTACTTAGACTAATATATATAAAAGTAGTGTCTGAATAAACGATTTTAAAGCTGTGTTCCCACTTTTCAAAGCGGCTACCGGACCCAGGGGGGGGGGGGGGGGGCGGGTACTCTAAACATTTTTGGGTGGGGGTGTGTTGCTGCGACTCTGAAACCCTTACCCTTAACCAGACCAAGTTCAGCTGCATTTTGCAAGCCTGTACTGGACTCACTAAACACCAAAAATCCCTACCCTTTCCCAGACTCGCTGTTTTCCAGAAGCTTGGCTACTGTCACAGTCTAGACAAAACAAAATCTTCTGCGGGTACAACAACAACTAAAACACGTTTTAAAGTGTCAATTTCCTGGAAACCTTGCCAAGACTAAATCCTTGAAGCATGGGATGCGTCCAGAAACACGTTAATGAGATTCATAAACTGTATGATAGACATCACAAGGTGTCCCCTTACTAAAACACAAATAATTCTGTCAAATATGAAGTAACCAAATTCAGGGTAAGGTGCATTTCTGGACATAAGTGGACTAAACTGCATGGAAACCTTACCCTTCACACGCTATTGTTGCAACTATTTTCAGAACACCTTTTGGAAGAGAATGCGAAGTCGTTGCCAAAACCGAAGTGGATTCCCACAAAGCGGAAACACCATGCAATCATTGGGTGTTTGTTACACGAGAGGTGAAGGACGCGGCAAGAGAGCATGAACAGGAGAGAGAACAGGAATTCAAGGATCTACTTACAAGACAACAGGCCGCTGAAATAGAAGAGGCACCCGTCAAAGAACAGATGCCCGAACAGACTCAACCTAGAGGAAACGAAGAACCTGCTTGAAATGACCCCGCCCTACACTTTTGACCAGTTAACTTTGAAAGTGATACCTTATTCCTAGCATAGATATTATAGTTTATTTACCGAAGCAGTATTGTAACATTTCTTCTAGTTGAACTTTGTTTTGAAAAGCCGGGCCTGAAGAATATATTACATTGTTGGTTACATTACGAGTTCACTCAATCTACGACTTGGAAAGATTAGTGCAATTCTATGTGCATAATTTAGTTATGCGGAACGTAGCGCGCTTGCTTGCCGTTTTATTTTATTATTATGTTTTTTTTCTTTGAGGTTTTCGGTTGTCTTCACTTCTGAACCCATTTAATGACATTTGTATAAAGGCTTTTTAATCGCAAAGTTAACGATTCAGGATCTGTTTGTAGTTTTGATCAACTTGCAATTCGTTTTTGTACTGTGAATAAATGTCCTTATTGATTATTGGCACGATTAAACGAAAAGGTTGCTTATGTTTGTCTTTGTATGCGAGTAAATGTATATGGAATATCAAATACTGTAAAAGCTCTATCCACCCCCCACCCCCCACCCCGCCAGGTCACACGCACGCACATCTCTCCCCCCTCCCCCCGACACACACGCACACACACACCTCAGCTTAGAAATCAAATTTTTACTTTTTTGACTGTCAAGAAAAGGGTTAACGTTATCCATAACGTTTTGTGTTTCCAAACTCGCGTCTCGCGTGGATAACTCGGTCTGTTCCCAGGTATCTGGGTTGATGCCGACTGCTTTGCATCCTGGGAGACCCAGTTGCAGCTAGTTGGGAAACGTCCCCGTTTTGACTTCCTGCTAGCCCAGCTAAGCAAAAGGTATCTTCCTTTGGATGAACGCTTTGAGGGATGTCCTTAAAGTCTTTGTGCGCTGTACTGCTTACCATTTCTCTTTCGTCACAAATTGTTAGCTTGTTTTCTTTTTTGTAACGTGTTAAGGTGAATTAAGGCCTGGGCCTACATTCCTTTCCCGAAGAATTGAGGGGGTGGTGTAACTTTGTTAGCATTTTAAATAACACAAACTGGCTTTAGGATCTACATGATAGGCTTAGCAATACATTATAGACTGGAAAGAGGTCATATCTTTGTCACGTGACCTAACAGGGTTATTTTTAGCAAACCTTTGAAGCCCTTTGAAAAAATTAGTTTTCCGCTCAAATATGCAAAAATGGCTGACATTTTAATATTATTTTCTTTAAATTCAAATTAGCCCTACCACTTAGAGCCTAGTGATCTAGTGGGGCTAATTTGAATGCAGACAAATGAATATTAAAATGTCTGCCATTTTTGCGTAGGGTCGTTTTTATGGCAATATGATGATATGCCCATAACAAATATATATTAAAAGGGTAAAAACTGCTTATAGTAAAAAAAAAAAAAAAAAGCTAAAACGTATGTTGAAATATTGCTAAAATGACGAAAATTAAATGGTGTCGCTATTGAAGTCATTGCCTATGGTCATTGCGTGCAGTCACTGCTTCAACAGTGGTATTCTCCAGGGACCGAACAAAGCCGCCGTGTAAAGGTCTATTCAAAATACATAGATGGGTCGGATAAGTAACAATAGAAAGTCAAGTCTGGCAAAAATTTGAGTTGGGTCACAGCATTACACATCTTTCTACGTATAAAACATCGAAAGGTACGTTTCACGGTTGTTTTCTGTAGTAATACTGCCGGTGTAGGTAATTAAGAATCTTTTTTGGTGGTAGACTGCGTAACGTAATGTTTGGCGAAACGTGTAGAACATGAGGAAAACTCACGAACACGCGAAAAAGTGATACGGTCCCCTTAACTTTTGTAAAGAAATACCAGTGCTGTTACTGGGGCCATAGGCGCCTTTGGACCCAAAGAAGCGCGAGTATTTCTTTGCTAAAATTATGGGTATCCGTTCCATTTCTCTACATGTGGTGTAAACGGCCCTCTGCCTCGGCTAAGCAACACGACATTTGTTTTATAGCAATATCCAGTTTGAGTTGAGTTTGAGTTTAGATTAAGTGACCACTTTTGACACGTTTTTTGACTTAGAAGTAGCAAATTGGGATTCTAAGCCATTGGGGAGACAGCAAATGAAAAGAACATTTTCTACAGGACACGCTCCAAGGCTCGAAGTAATTTGAATAAACTTTAGCAGAATATTTCCTGCAGTACTTTCTCGAGGATTTCATTATTGATTTATTATTTATTATACTTTAGTCTCATTTTCATTAGTTTTGTGACTAACTTTCCCAGCAGTAGCTGAAAGCCGTCTACCGGCTACGATTATCTGGAACAATATCTGTAAACAAACAAGACGCATATGTGCGTGAACTTGGGCTTCATTCCTGGCATATCCAGCTGTAAACGCCAGAAAGTTGACATGATAAAATCTCAGTTGTCATTTGTCGATTGTTTTACAGCATAGTACAAGCAAGTATATTGTAAGCAATGTATATTCCTGGTCTAAATTGTGCCCTCTGTCCGTTTTTTACGCCCGGTCTGTAGACTGCGTTTTACACTGACCGTTTAAGTAATAAATTTTAGAATCTAATACAGGTTCTGACAGTACAATCCGAGCTTTCAACCTATCTGTGCATCTATCTGGCCAACAGGATTTAGCAAAGTGGGCAGGGATATCTTGTGTCGGCTTCATTCCCCCCTCGCAAAAGTTTTTGTTTTTTGAAATAAGGGAATTCTGATTGAAATTGGTGTTTCGTGGGAATTTCTTTTTGTCAGTATCTTTCACCCATTTCGATGAAATTTGTCCTCGCGTCACATCGGCGAAATTTGATCCGTCTCCAGTGCATGCGTTTGTTTACGCAAGATTACGCAGTTGTCACGTTTTGGCAATTAAAATAGAGAGAAAAACAGACAGAATGCTTTCCCAAAGAAAAAATTTATTGAGAAAAGTCTTTGTTTACGCCTAAGAAAGAAACGCTTATAATTCTAAAAGCGAGACGAGAGACGCGAAAGCGATTTGAAAGAACTATCAGTCCATTTCGTAGCGAATTTATCAACCCGTGCGTGGCACGTTTTTCAAATTTTCGCTAAAACTGTTCAGAATATAAAGTATCGGTCAATTAGAATAGTATTTCAGTACAAATTCACGATCAAACCTGTAATTTTTCAGCCGTTGAATTCCCAGAAGTACTAAAAAATTTTGTAGAAAGTCCGTGGCCTGAATAAGGATTTGAGGTGTCCGCGCTCCGCTAACTCGTCGCCTGGATAAAACAACAATTTGTACTCGAAGCACAGTTTCTTCGCCGTTATTTCTCGGATTTCCGCTATCGAAACTGTTGAGTATTCCTAAGTGGTTCTTCTTTCGATGTACCATTTCGAAAAGTTGTGTTTTCCTTCGAAAAACGCGAAAATCGTCGTCTAAAAAATGGCCGACCCATTGCCTGATTTCATACCGTGGGGGTCTGGGTACGAGTCTGTGTATTATGGGTTATGGGACTCAACACCCACATAGCCGGAAAGAGCACATCGAACTTTACAACATCCTCAAGTTTGGTGTCAATCAAGCTAATATTAGGCGAGATACAGCCATTCAAAAACTTAAAAATTTACTAAGAAATGTATGGAACGCCGGACACACGTCCGGCGTTCCATACATTTCTTAGTAAAATTTGGAGTTTTTGAATGGCTGTATCTTTCCTAATATTAGCTTGATTAACACCAAACTTGGAAATGTTGTAAAGTGCTGTGTGCTCTTTCCGGCTATGTGGGTGTTGAGTCCCTTAACCCATAATACACAGACTCGTACCCAGACCCCCACGGTATGAAATCAGGCAATGCAGCGACAAGATTACCTGCGCATGCGTTTTAAGGCCCAGACGGCGATTTGTGACTGAATGTGGAAAACAAAAACAAAAAAAAAAAAAACGAAGGGCAATTTTCAACTTGGTCTCCCTGTGGGAAAGCCAAGTAATTAGATGCTACAAAATTATATATTATCCGCCAGGTTTAGGACATCTCATTCCACGAGTCGAATTCCACCAGCTACGTCATATCTTGGTTGTTCAAAGTTTGGACTTAGCTTAATCCGGACGAAATCCATCTCTTAAAGTTCTGATCCATGTCGAGGTAGGTCGAATAACTTTCAGTTATGGATAAAAGTGTTAAAAACAGACAGGGTTGATTGACCGAAACGCAGCATACAGGACAACTATTTAAAAAGAGAACTTCATTATCGAAGAAAACATTATATTATTCCTTCGATAACCCTTCCATTCATGGGAAAAGCTCCGCTTTGCCTGCGGTTTGTTCACATTTATAAGTGTACTATAAGGCATTGAGAATTTTTGCCATAGTATAGGGAAAGCTTTCTTGAAGAATAACTAAAATTAAAAACAAAACACAATTTTCCGCATATAATCCCTTTGCGAAAACAAGTCTATCCGAAAAAAAGCTCTTAAACCTCAGAAGCCAACATCTTTTCTATAATAAGCCCTAGCAAATATAAGCCCGTGGGCTGTTTAAAGCTTTTAGCCGGGAGAATTTCAAGATGTGGAACATTTAGGGCTCTTAGAACACACTCTATGGCCGAGGAGGGACTTCCGACTTCTGTCTTCCGGAACAGCGGTTTTACTCTCGAATAATGTATCCCACAATGCTAATGTTGGCAGAGACAGATATTCACGTCACGTCAGCCACAAGAAGAAAACGTTGATAACAATCATGGCTACTTTTGAAAAGCATCGACTTGATTAATCTTTAGGCTCATCATTAAAACAAAATTACAGATCTTTTTTCCATGCCGAAGAGTGAAACGTTTTTACATAAAGCAGAAAAGGCAAGATATGAGTACATTTATTCCGTGACTAAATGCATGGTAGAAAATCATAAAATGCCTTAATTAACAGCCTTGTTGTTGAGTTTTGGAAGTCAGCAATTTTGGCTGTCAGTATTGGGAATATTATTGTACGCACTGCTACTATATATAAAGTACTGTCAATATTTGACCAGCAGAACGAATATAATAAAACCGTATCACGTATGTACACGTTCAGTCTTGATGGCGGATACGTCATTAAATTCACGTTAAAAATATAGATATTTTCAAAGATATTGGAGGAATTTTACCAGATATTTAGAAAAAATCGGGATATTTAGAACTTTTGATGCGAATTTCCGAAAACAAATGTAGATCATTTTTTGAGATAGTAGTATCTAAGCCCACCCAACTTTATCGATTGAAATCAGCATCGTTTTAAATAAGAAGGCCATGCTTTTCGAAAAATTGGAAAATATACTTCCCTGACCGTGAAATCGGCCTTGCTCTTTTTTAGATTATTTCTTCTCAAAGGTGCTTGTCCCCCACACGGCTACGTAATTAACCACGCTGAATTTAGCTAAAAGGTGAAGTTTGTAGAGTTGTTAATTGAAGGAGAAACAAAGTTTAAAGCCCTTTGAAATTATTGGTTTTCCGCTGAAATTTTTATGGAAATATGATCATGTGCCCATAACAAATATATATTGAAAGGGTAAAAGTAAAAACTGCTTATACTAAAAAAAAAAAGGCTAAAAAGTATGTTGAAATATTGCTATAATTAAACGGTATCGCAAATTAATATCAAAGCTGATAGCTTCAGTCATTGCATCAACAGTGGTGGATCCAGTAGCGGTGGGAGGGGGGAGAGGGTCTGGAATCCCCTCTCAAACCTGAGCTTTGCTATCCAAACTCCGTGATATTTGAAATTTAGCGGTAAACTAGCCTTTTCGTGGTAGGCGCTGGAAACGGAGGGGAGAATCGGACTGCCCTCGCGCGTCGCGCGCCCGCTCCATTCCCACTCTAGTACCCTGAGGAGTGAGAGGATCTGGGTACGAGACTAGATCCGCCTCTGTGCATTCAAAATGCATGACTGGATATATCATAAAGCTGTCTCAGTATATACTGATCGTCTGATTCAGAGAGCAAGTTAAGTCCGGCAAAAATTTGAGTTGGGCCACAGCATTACACATCTTTCTACGTATAAAACATCAAAAGGTACGTTTCACGGTTGTTTTCTGTAGTAATACTGCCAGTGTAGGTAATTAAGAATCTTTTTTGGTGGTGGACCGCGTAACGTAATGTTTCGCGAAGCGTGTAGAACATGAGAAAAACTCACGAACACGCGAAAAACTGATACGGTACCCTTAACTTTTGTAAAAAAAATACCAGTGCTGTTACTGGGGCCATAGGCGCCTTTAAGCTTTGGACCCAAAACAGCGCGGGTATTTCTTTGCAAAAATTATGGGTGCCGTACCACCTTTTAACGAATCCGTTCCATTTCTCTACTTGTGGTGTAAACGGCCCTCTGCCTCGGCTAAGCAACACGACATTTGTTTTATAGCAATATCCAGTTTGAGTTGAGTTTGAGTTTAGATTGAGTGACCGTTTTTGACACGTTTTTTGATTTAGCAGTAGCAAATTGGTATTCCAAACCATTGGGGAGACAACAAAAGAACATTTTCTACAGGACACGCAAGAAAGCTCGAAGTAATTTGCATAAGCTTCAGGTAGAAAGCGTTTAACAGGTCGAATAGTGACTAGTATAACTTTTATAACAGGATTTCATAATTCTTTTATTATCTTTTGAGTCTTATTTTCATTAGTCTTGTGACTAGCTTTCCCAGCAGTAGTTGAAAGTAATACGCGACGCTAGACTATCTTATGCGTGCTTTTTCCTATTTCTAAACAAAGCAACGATCGTTTTGTAGTCACTGTGCATCGAACAACTCAGAACTCTCAGAACAGCAAAACTTTACCTGTGATTGAACGCCCGTTCTTGTCTCAGTAAAACTATACTCGAGCGAACGTGAGTGACCACGATGATTTAAAAAACAGTAAATAAAAAATATATAAGTTTAAAAAAGCAACACAAAAAACGTTTAAAAATATAACACGGATATAAATATGTGAAACGATATCATTTTGCTGCCGGCGAAAGATTAATCAACAAATCTATATTTAGAATGCGTTCGTCCTTGACTCAAAAGTCCAAACAATCTGGTTGTGTTCCGCGTAGATCACACTTAAAAACCAGTGAGTCAGGTATCCTATAGCTAAGACACATGCAAAGGAGAAATGGCGGACTACAAAATACAAAATAAAAAACAAGCGGCAGGGAGTATAATGTAATCACTGCAAAGCCACCTACCGTCTTCGATTTTCCAGAACAATCTCTAAAAACAATATCTTTGTCCGTGTGAACAAAATGAGTCTTTTTATAATAAACCAATTACGGAAATAAATAAAGTCAAAACATTCTAAGAGAATCGCCAAACGTTTGTATTATGAAAAGAAATCCGATGCTACAAATGAAACATTCGAGGCACATGGAGAATTCGTAATGGTATCGTAAAGCCGAATATAAAGAACAAGGATAAAATACATTCATTGTCGATTCAAAGATGGCAATCATGATATATTCAGACTTGGTTGATTGGGTTGAAATCGCCAGCACATTTTGTATCTGTTTCTGTCTAATATTGCATATTGGACCTACTTTGGCAAGGAAAATTCAGCCGACATCCGGTTACTCACTTTAACTATCGAAACGGATGCTTTCTGCTTTTCCTTCGCTCTGACAAAGCGCTAAGTAAACGCTCGAATCTCCTTAAGGTGGCCAATTTACCTTTAGTGATCAACTCTCGGTTGATAAACCAAACATTCGTTTCTTACCCCCATCGACGCAACACAACTTTCAGTTTCTAACTCCCTTATCAATTTTTTTATATGCCTAGACGAAATTATGGCTATCTTACAAACATTTGCACCCTGTAAGGCAACTGGTTGTGACAATATTTCAATGTCAACCATATTAAAGCTAACCATTGACTCTATTGCGGAACCGTTGATTCGTATTATTAACTTATCCATTACTCATGGTCACTGTATCATGTGTCCCTGATAAAGTGAGAATTGCTTGTGTGATTCCCTTATTTAACGCTGGAGATCTGCCGTCGTTATTTGCAAACTACAGATCTATTTCGCTTCTTCTAAGTTTTTCTAAATTTCTTGAAAGAGTTGTTCGTAATTTTACCAAACGGTTACTCACACACATTGGATATTTTGTCCCATAACCAATACACTTCCAAATAGCTTCGACTGCGATTTGTACGACGAAATTTCTTCCCTTTTTTATCGATACGAACGCTACAGGTGTCTTTCCTGATCCTTCCAAAGCCTTTGGTATACATTTGACCGTAATAATCCTTTTGGACAAACTTGAATATTATCTGACAGATTATACTTTTCATAAGTACGTAAATTATGATCCTCCGGGTGAGTGTAGTCCTGAGAAGGACTGTTTGGGGTGACTTTGAGTCTTTGACTGACGTTTTGACAACCTGAGCGGAAGTCATCGTCAGGGTCAAGTTGACTCTAAAGATGACTTCTGCTCAGGTTGTCAAAACGTCAGTCAAAGACTCAAAGTCACCCCAAACAGTCCTTCTCAGGACTACACTCACCCGGAGGATCATATTTTACGCACTTATGAACCGTACTTTTTTTTACTTTTTTAAACAATTATTTATACAGAGAGTATCCAGTTCAGCATAGGCAAGGGAGGATTTACATATATATTATCAACTCGAGACTTGTGGGAGGCAATTACATGTAACCTAGGTTCATGGAATAGGCCTTATCACGGTTTTCGACGCCATTTTGACGGGTAGGCAAACAGGCTTGAAATAACAGTGTTTGTATGGAAATCCGATGTCAAATAATTTTCATAAAACATCGCTTCTGAAAAATTCATGAATTGGAAACTTTTGGCACTAGGAAAAGAATTTTAAGAACAAAATTGGAGGGATGTAGCTGTGACAGAAAGCGTCCAGTCATGTTTTGAACTTTCCATACATTTGTCTGTATAGCGAACCAGCCGTGAACTGCTGCTAAAAATAGTTCGCGGGAAAAAATACAGGGAAATGTATGGAAAGTTCAAAACACGACTGGACGCTTTCTGTCACAGCTACATCCCTCCAATTTTGTTCTTAAAATCCTTTTCCTAGTGCCAAAAGTTTCCAATTCATGAATTTTTCAGAAGCGATGTTTCATGAAAATTATTTGACATCGGATTTCCATACAAACACTGTTATTTCAAGCCTGTTTGCCTACCCGTCAAAATGGTGTCAAAAACCGTGATAAGGCCTATTAATATCCTGCATACTACTAGGATTGGAATGTCAATGTGTGGCGTACTCGCAATGGAATAAATGTGCCCGGTAAATGTGATGGCAGTATATTTTAAGCCTGGTGAATGAATGAGAATGGTGTATTATCCAGTTGTCCCTGCAAACACCAAAGTCTTCTCTGTAAAGGGAATGAGTTAACAATAGATACACTGTTTTTCGTTGTTATTATTTTTTGAATTGAGTATCATTAAACCAAGCCAACGTAATCACCCTGACCAATCACAGCAAGCGCCAACAACACAATAAACCAATTAGAACTCAAAGCGCGGGAAACTGCGTGTGATGAAGTCACGAGGTCACAAGCGGTTTGGGTTTTGCTTCTAATTGGTCTAGAAAGTGACACGAGCCGTTATCTTTCAACAATGATAGAGCGCAGAAGAGCAAAACCAAAGCAAATGAGACATTATTTTCCACACTCAGTTGAAACTACAATTTCCTCCTCCATACATTTTGTTCACGGGCACATTTACATTTGTCCAAAAAGTTAACTTTAAAAATAAATGTCTTGTAGGGAAATGAACGAGACAAACAGCCCTCTTTCTCTTCTTCCAAGAAGACCGCACGTGACAGAAAAACAGGCAGTAGTCATGGCAACTCGATTATTCAACCTGAACATTGCAGATCATTCCTCTGTGAAAGAACTGGACAGTTACGAAGATAGAAACTTTTACCTGCGAGGATCTTTAAATGAGAAACAAAACAATTTGCCTTCATTAGCTGGGATCGAATATGTCCTCAAAATTGCAAACCACATGGATTCAAACCACGAACATTTAATGCAGACCCAATGTGACGTCATGTCGTTTCTTCGAGCACGTGGCCATAAATGCTCCTCACCAGTCCCTTCCATATTTGGCACTTCATTTGTCATGTGCAAAATCCCCAGCGACTCCCCACCTGACGGCGTTGCCTTAGCAACTGATAACGCGAACGACGTTTGTAATCTGGAAAAGTTTGAAATTTACAATGGTGAAGCGTATTCTAAAGAGGACTACTTCATTTGCGCCGTGCGACTACAGACCTTTGTACCTGGAAAAATGCTGAATGAAGTACCGCATACCAATCAGCTGTTTTTTCATGCCGGGAAGACCTTGGGGAGGCTGGACCAAGACTTAAAGGTACCATTTCTCAAAGTACTTAATGAGTACCATATGGTTTTGTAAATGTTGTACATAATAGCGTCCATTGCTTGTTTACAATTCATAAGACAACTGCATCTAATTGAAAAGATATGGTGATCAATTTTAAACTACGGTTGTAATGCAAATGTTTATTTTGCCAAATTGTCAAGGATTTTTTCCAAAAATATGGCCTACCTTGAGGATTCATTTCAGGACATACAAGGAGCAAAAGTAATTTATGCCAACAGGAGTTGATGTACAAAATTGTGAAAACATGAATATGTGTATATATGCAGCTGGTAGACAGGATAGACAGACGGAAAGCACACAGATAGACACACAGTTTGAAGGACAGGTGGGCTGGGACAGACCGACGGAACAAGAGAAAAACAGACAGAGAGACAGGAACGATAGGACATGTATACAAAGAGACAGATAAACAGACAAACCGACGCATAAAGAAGATAGACAGACAGATGGACTGGCAGGCAGACCGCTAGTTTCACAGACAAAGAGACACTGTGTTTGATATATACACCTTCTATCAAAACAATTGTACCCTCTCCAACCTCAGTTCCTTTCCAACAGGTACAGGCAGACCAACAGACAGACGGACACTAAGCACACACACACACAAACAAACAAGACTGACAGACAAACAGGTAAGCAGATCTAGACGGACTAATAGTAAATACAGATCAAGGAGGTGAGTTGGTAGATAGACAGACAGATTGTCATTCGAACGGATGCTCAGTCAAAATTTCATATGTGCCTCCTTATGCAAAAAAAGGTGCCTACTTTTGCTTCTGCGCCGATAGTCCAAAAAAGTCGGGTTTCTAAACAGTGGTGCCTGCTAAAACAGAGATATTTTGCGCGGTTTATAACTCCGGGAGAAAAGCAGATCTTGGAAAGGGTTATTGGAATCTGAAAAGAAAATGAAGGGTAACCATGCATTTTTAAGAGATAATTAAGCCTCAATTTGGGAAAAAATTCCATACATTGTTTGTTTTTTTGTTGCTAATTATCTCTTTAAAAAAAAGGCGTGGCTACTCCCAATTTTCTTTTTGGATTCCAATAGCCCTTGCTCAGATTTGCTTTTCTCTCGTAATAGTCATAAACGGCGCAAAAACACTTAACTATTAGTAGGCACCGTCCTTAATGTGTGGCCGGGAAACATTGGATAGGCAACGTTTAGTCAGTGCGTGATTCATGTGTCATCGTCTGACCCAGCCTCGTTCCCAAGCGTCACAGCGCTTATCGAGGTAACCGAGCTTGTCTACGGGGGCTTGGTGCTGAAGTCGATAGTATCAGCTCAACGGGTGACGTCACATTTGACCACATTTGACAAATGGGTACGACTGGGTACGAGGCAGCGTCTGACCCATACAAATTTTGTTCCGCAGGATTTTGGATGCCCCAAACTGGTACGGCCGGGGTTTATGTGGGATTTGGCTTCTGCTGGTGAAAAAGTTGAGCAATTTCTTGAAGCTGTCGATGATGAAAACCACATAAAAATAGTTCAAGAAGTTTGTGAAGCTTTCAGAAAACAGGTTACACCAAAACTACACCTTTTGCCGAAGCAGATCATTCATGGTGATGCAAATTACACGAACATGTTACTGACTTCGGGCAGCCATGCCAATGAACACGATTTTGGTTTTATCGACTTTGGCGATCTGAACTACACTTGCCGAGTCTTTGAAATAGCAATTTCTCTTATGTACATCTTCAATATGTCCCAAGATTCAGACTGTGGGAGATCCCGAATAGCGGGATATTTCTTTGCGGGATATCACTCGGTCAACCCCTTGTGTGACGAGGAAATTCAATTGCTTCCCGTTTTGATTGCTTCGAGGTTTTGTCAATCGCTGGTCTATGGTACCTTCTACAACAAATACCTTTGTCCTGATAATGAATACATCATGGAAACTAGTAAAAACGGGTGGAAAAACTTCAAAGCGTTTTGGGAATTACCCAAGGAAGAAATGTTGAAACTGTGGCTTAACGGACTAAAACAGCTTCAGTAGAACGAGCAATGCAGAACATTAGGCCCAGTTCAGACGTCGAACTTTTCATGAGCCGAACTTAATTCAAATTAAGGTCTGCCCAAATCACGAAAATCCCGCCTTTTGATTCAGACGCCGAACTTAATTAGCCGAACTTAATTTACTTGAAGCAAAACCATTCGAAATGTTAGCGTCGTTTTTTTTTTTTTTTTTTTAATTATTTTTATTTATTTTTTATTTGAAATACGTTATAATAATTTATGCATTAGGTTCGGCTCATGAAAAGTTCGGCGTCTGAATCAAAGCCGTTCCAAAGCCGAAATTCCCGGCTGAGCCAGGCGGGAAGAACGGCTGAGCCGTTCCAAATTGAAACAGCCGTTCTCAACTGATTCAGACGCCGAACTTTTCATGTACTTAATTCGAGGTATTAGGTTCGGCTCATGAAAAGTTTGGCGTCTGAACCAGGCCTTAGTTTCTACAATTTCTGTGGTTATTTTTGTTTAATATGGTAATCACAGCGGCGTCGAAACTTCAAACACAAGTTTTGTGTGCATTCTATTGTAGAACAGTAAATTTCTGAGTATAAACAAATCAAAATAACATTTTCATGTGCACAAATTGTAATCGTGCTCTCTGTTGTAGGAAAGAAAATACTTTACTAAAGGAATTAAGATCACAATCTTTGTAATATTCAAGCAAAGCTTTTAGAAAGCAGCGCATTTTATAACAAGAACTCTAGTACTTTGGGCGATTTTAATTTATTTTAAAATCTGCGCAATTTCAAACCAATTTTTAGGGCATTTCAGGTGCGTATAATTATGATGAGCCTACTAGGAATTTTTAAGAATGAGAAGAACCAAAGAAGAAGAACAAGAAGTTTATTTAACAAGGTTAAAAATTGAATTATACACAGTAGAATGAATTTAGTATTAGAAAATTTAGAATTGTATAATAATAATAATAATTAAATGGATCTAAAAATTAACAAGTGTTTCAAAAAAGTCGTATCTCAATGTATCATCCAGAGGCTCTGCGAAGAAAACTAAGACAAATGCATGTTTGGGAGGTCAGCTCCTCACCCACCCCACCCTTGATCATATTGACACACTGGATTACGGCTATTATTTCAGAGCAAGTCGGTTAAGCTAATTTTAATTTACAGCCTTCTAAGGCATATGCTTCTCATACTACTAAGCAGTACCATGTAGGATGTTGTCCAGTTTAATTCATATCGGTACCAGTATCTGATCCGACCAATGAAAATTCAATCGAACGTTTGGGATCGGTATAAGTAAATTGCGGAAAGCATCAAAGTTTGAAAAGAAACTGAACATTTCAGCTTTCGAATTCTTGTTTTTGTGGACTTAAAGCTCAATGGTAACTCTTTTGACGTGGGTTAAAAACTCTGACGGCTAAAATTTGCGCATTTCAATGCGCAGCGAAACTACCGCTGATGGAACCAGTAAGGGTCAGTGTTACATGAGATCATTTCAAGAGAATTTTCGAATATTTATCATGACGATTGCTTGAAAGCTAAACATGGTACGGAGAACTTAAATTTATTTCAACTAGATTTCGACTAGATTTAGATTTTCGACTCTTTCGACTGTCAAGAAAAGGGTTTACGTTATCCACAACGTTT
This sequence comes from Pavona decussata, assembly GCF_977016875.1. Classification (NCBI taxonomy): domain Eukaryota; kingdom Metazoa; phylum Cnidaria; class Anthozoa; order Scleractinia; family Agariciidae; genus Pavona; species Pavona decussata. The sequence continues at coordinate 697,564 of NW_028145546.1, forward strand.
TGTGTTTCGAAACTCGCGTCTCACGTGGATAACTCGGTCTGTTTCCAGGTGTCTGGGTTGATGCCGACTGCTTTGCATCCTTGAAGACCCAGGGGCAGGGAGTTGGAAAACGTCCCCGTTTTGGCTTCCTCATGCTTCCTCCTGACCCAGCTAAGCAAAAAGTGTCTTCCCTTGAATGAATGCTTTGAGGGATGTCCTCAAAGTCTTTGTGCGCTGCACTGCTTACCATTTCTCTTTCGTCGCAAATTATTGGCTTGTTTTCTTTTTTGTAAAGTGTAAAGGTGAATTAAGGCCTGGGCCTACATTCCTTTCCCGAAAAATTGAGAGAGTGGTGTAACTTTGTTAGCATTTTAAATAACACAAACTGGCTTTAGGATCTACATGGGGTTACTAGGAGAGGTGATATCTTGTCACGCGACCTAACAGGGTTATTTTTAGCTTAAAAATTTTTGGAACAAAATGACAGAAACAAAGCTTTGAAGCCCTTTGAAATTATTGGTTTTCCGCTCAAATATTTCCCATTATTTCTGAGTGGAATCAGTGCCTGTAAACGCTTTGGGTAGCTAAGTGCATTTTCACTATAAACAAAGTATTTTATTTAATTTTTTTAATTTTTTTATTTTAATATTCTTTTGTTTAAATTCAAATTAGCCCTACTAAGAGGCTAGTGAGGCTAATTTGAATGCAGACAAATGAATCTTAAAATATCTTCCATTTTTGCAGACGGTCTTTTTTATGGAAATATGATCATATACCTATAACAAATATATATTAAAAGGGTAAAAGTAAAAACTGCTTATACTAAAAAAAAAAAAAACGATAGCGTATGTTAAAATATTGCTAAAATGACGAAAACTAAATGGTGTCGCTACTGCAGTCGTTGCCTGTGGTCATTGCGTGCAGTCATTACTTCAACAGTGGTATTCTCCTGGGACCCAACAAAGCCGCCGTGTAAAGGGCTAGGTCTATACAATATACATAGAGCTAAAAGCAGAAGTTAAGTCTGACAAAAATTTGAGTTGGGTCACAGCATTACACATCTTTCTACATATAAAACATCAAAAGGTACGTTTCACGGTTGTTTGCTGTAGTAGTACTGCCAGTGTAGGTAATTAAGAATCTTTTTTTGGTGGTAGACTGCGTAACGTAATGTTTGGCGAAACGTGTAGAACATGAGGCAACCTTAAAGCCTGGTTTACACGTACGACGCAAGCATAAGCAATACCACAAGCAGAAGCACAAGAATCTACGTGTAAACCAGTGCAACGCAAGCATAAGCACCTTGTCGTTGTGCTTGTGTTTATGCTTGCGTCGTCCCGGTTTACACGTACGACGCAACGACGCAAGCATAAGCACAAGCACAAGAGAATGGAACGATTTCCATTCTCTTGTGCTTGTGCTTGTGCTTGTGCTTGCGTCGTTGCGTCGTACGTGTAAACCGGGACGACGCAAGTATAAGCACAAGAACAAGGAAAGGAAACTGAAAAACAGCGACAATTGTCAGCGTACATTCTAGTCCGTCATGTTTGAATCAAATCTCGCGCCAAAAGGCAGTCTAGCCGCGCGATTCTGCCACATTTTTTATGCTTCTGCCCTGCGTATGTCACCTTATGCTTATGCTTACCGCACTTGTAAACATCCTTGTGACTATGCTTGTGCTTATGCTTATGCTTATGCTTGCCTCATTTCGTGCTTGCTTATGCTTACGTGAAAACCAGGCTTAAAGGCCGTTTACACGACAGGCAAAACTCACGGACCCGTTTTAAAGTGATACGGTACCCTTAACTTTTGTAAAGAAATACCAGTGGTGTCTTGGGTCCATAGGCGCCTTTGGACTCAAAACAGCGCGCGTATTTCTTTACAAAAATTATAGGTGCCGTACCACTTTTTAACAGGTCCCTTCCGTTAATCTACACTTGGCCAGTAAAGGGCCTTTAGGCCTCGGCTAAGCAACAGTTTTATAGCAATATCCAGTTTGAGTTGAGTTTAAGTTTAGATTGAGTGACCACTTTTGACACCTTTTTTGACTTAGAAGTAGCAAATTGGGATTCTAAGCCATTGGGGAGACAGCAAAATAAAAGAACATTTTCTACAGGACACGCTCGAAGGCTCGAAGTAATTTGAATAAGCTTTAGCAGAATATTTCCTGCAGTAATTTCTCGAGGATTTCATTATTGTTTTATTCAGTTTATTATATTTTAGTCTCATTTTCATTAGTTTTGTGACTAACTTTCCCAGCAGTAGCTGAAAGCCGTCTACCGGCTACGATTATCTGGAACAATATCTGTAAACAAATCAGATGCTACAAAATTATTTATTATCCGCCAGGTTCAGGACATCTCATTCCACGAGTCGAATTCCACCAGCTACGTCATATCTTGGTTGTTCAAAGCTTGGACTTAGCTTAATCCGGACGAAATCCATCTCTTAAAGTTCTGATCCATGTCGAAGTTGGTCGAATAACTTTCAGTTATGGGTAAAACTGTTAAAAACAGACAGGGTTGATTGACCGAAATGAAGCATACAGGATAACTATTTAAAAAGAGAACTTGATCCTTCCATTCATGGGAACAGCTCCGCTTTGTCTGCGGTTTGTTCACATTTATAAGTGTACTATAAGGCATTGAGAATTGTTGCCATAGTATGGGGAAAGCTTTTTTGAAGAATAACTATAATTAAAAACAAAACAAAAATTTCCGCATATATAAATCCCTTTGCGAAAACAAGTCTATCCGAAAAAAAAGCTCTTAACCCTCAGAAGCCAACATCTATAAGCCCGTGGGCTGTTTAAAGCTGTTAGCCAGGAGAATTTCAAGATGTGGAACATTTAGGGCTCTTACAACTCACTCTATGGGTTTTCTGACTTGTCTCAATGATTTGCCAAAAATTTCAGCCCGGCAATAGAATTTATCCAGCGGTTTTACTCTCGAATAATGTATCCCACGATGCTAATGTTGGCGGAGACAGATATTCACGTCAGCTACAAGAAGAAAATGTTGATAACAATCAGGGCCGTAGCCAGTATGAGGCAAACCGAGGCACTTGCCTCAGTCATTGTTGACAAATTAACAAACAGTTAAATAAGTAAAAAAAAAATGTTAACGTAACATGATATTATGTTGAATGATAACGCGAATCAGGCAGTGCCCTGAATTACAGATGAGAAAAATTAAGCAAAAATTCATGCTAACCAGGCAGCAGCTTCCCAAAGAAAACTGCCTTGTTTTCACGTGTTTTTCCGCCATTTCTCGAGTCTTCTGTCTTCTCTGATCTGAGTGAGAAAAATCCATCAAAATGCAGCGTTCTATCAACAGTTTTTTTCAAAGAAAGCGGAAAGTAGTTGCTCTCATAACATGCTTTCAGTTCTTGTGAATAATCGAACCAAAATTTAACCTTGTTTTGGCATTACTAGTATTCAGCGAAGAACCTTTGTCTTTCATTCCATCTAGTAGAGATGGTGGTGTCAGTAAAGAAGCCACCGGAGATGGTCGGAAAGAAGTTGTAGAGGCAAAAACCGGACAGGCGGCAGTGCCACTAAGTACAGGAAGCTGTTCGTGCGAGCCCAGCTTAAGCGCTCTCTGCAGGTTGAAGACCAGGTGCCGTTCATCGATGGGCTCTAAAAGGTTGAATGGCCATGCATTAGCCTATGTCCACAGCGAAATCCCTGTGGACCCGAGCCTCTACAGCGGTGGGATGCTAGTGGGCAGAGGCGAATCGCGCTGGCATTTAACAGCTAACTTCGTTGCCATTTAGAAACGAAAATCCTCAAATGACAGGGGCACCCAACGACAATTTTGTCTCAGATCCTTTGAAACGTTAATTTAGGCGATCTGGAGTGGCTTTAAAGCTCTATAGGTTCATTTTAGGCAGCGCTATAATATTTTTATCTGTTAGGTCATTCTACGGGAATTTGAGTATTTTCGAAATTAGAAGGGCATTTTTGTGCATTTCCCGAAAACCTTAGGTCTTATTTCCTTTCCGAAAATCTTAGCTGACCAGTTTTTCGGTATCCGAAAACAACATTTTTATTAATCCGAAAATACTAGGCCTTAAATTTCCCATATTACGAAAGTTCGTGGTGAAAATTCCCTTTTGAAAATTGTAGGGGATTTAGGGCCTTCCGAACAGATGATTTACCGAAACGATCCTTTGGGTGCCCCTGAAATGAGAACGGCCGAGACTAGGTTTTATGAGCCTGCGAGACTGAGCACCACCCCCCCTTCCCCCCCCCCCCCCCAATAAACCCTTCTTTTACGAAACCTCTGGTCAGGCAAACCTGGTTTAGGTTGTTGTTATCTAAGGCCTTCCTATAGAAACGAACCGCCAACAAACACATTAAACAGCTGCATACAAGAACACAGAGCCCCTAAAGTAGCATTTAAAAAGCCCCCCCCCCCCCCCCCAAAAAAAAAAGTCACCTCGATCTCTAGATCTAGATGGCCTTAAGGGCTCTTAGCGGAATTTTTGTCACATAAGGTTTGATCCCAGTGTTTTGTTTAAATGTAATCATCATAAAGACCCTAAATTGCTAGGCGGGGAATTCAACCATGGATATTGCCTCAGTCCTTGTTTTTTTCTGGCTACGGCCCCGACAATCATGGCTACTTTTGAAAAGTATCGACTTGATTAATCTTTAGGCTCATTATTAAAACAAAATTAAAGATCTTTTTTCCATGCTAGGAGTGAAACGTTTTTAGATAAAGCAGAAAAGGCAAGATGTGAGTACATTTATTCAGTGACTAAATGCATGGTAGAAAATCATAAAATGCCTTAATTAACAGCCTTGTTGTTGAGTTTTGGAAGTCAGCAATTTTGGCTGTCAGTATTGGGAATATTATTGTACGTACTGGTACCAGGAATTTTACCAGATATTTTGAGAAAAAACAGGATATTTAGAACTTTTGATGCGAATTTCCGAAAACAAATTAAGACGATTTTTGAGATAATTGTATCTAAGCCCACCCAACTTTATCGTTTGGTTTGAAATCAGCATCGTTTTAAATAAGAAGGCCATGCTTTTCGAAATATTGGAAAATATACTTTCCTTACCGTGAAATCGGCCTTGCTCTTTTTTAGATTATTTCTTCTCAAAGGTGCTTGTCCCCCACGCGGCTACGTAATTAACCATGCTGAATTTAGCCAAAAGGTGAAGTTTGTAGACTTGTTAATTGAAGGAGAAACAAAGTTTAAAGCCCTTTGAAATTATTGGTTTTCCGCTGAAATTTTTATGGAAATATGATCATGTGCCCATAACAAATATATATTGAAAGGGTAAAAGTAAAAACTGCTTATACTAAAAAAAAAAAAAAAGGCTAAAAAGTATGTTGAAATATTGCTATAATTAAACGGTATCGCAAATTAATATCAAAGCTGATAGCTTCAGTCATTGCATCAACAGTGGTATGGTGGATCCAGTAGCGGTGAAAGGGGGGGAGGGTCTGGAATCCTCTCACAAACCTGAGCTTTGCTATCCAAACTCCGTGATATTTGAAATTTAGCGGTAAACTAGCCTTTTCGTGGTAGGCGCTGGAAACGGAAGGAAGAAGGCTCGGGGAATCGGGCTGCCCTCGCGCGTCGCGCGCCCGCTCCATTCCCCCCTCGTACCCTGAGGAGTGAGAAGATCTGGGTACGAGACTAGATCCGCCTCTGTGCATTCGAAATGCATGACTGGATATATCATAAAGCTGTCTCAGTATATACTGATCGTCTGATTCAGAGAGCAAGTTAAGTCCGGCAAAAATTTGAGTGGGGTCACAGCATTACACATCTTTCTACGTATAAAACATCAAAAGGTACGTTTCACGGTTGTTTTCTGTAATAGTACTGCCAGTGTAGGTAATTAAGAATCTTTTTTTTTTGTGGTAGACCGCGGGGGCGTATTTAAATGTTTGGCGAAACGTGTAGAACATGAGGAAAACTCACGAACACGCGAAAAAGTGATACGGTACCCATAACTTTTGTAAAGAAATACCAGTGCTGTTACCGGGGACATAGGCGCCTTTGGACCCAAAACAGCGCGGGTATTTCTTTGCAAAAATTATGGGTGCCGTACCACCTTTTAACGGATCCGTTCCATTTCTCTACATGTGGTGTAAACGGCCCTCTGCCTTGGCTAAGCAGCACGACATTTGTTTTATAGCAATATCCAGTTTGAGTTGAGTTTGAGTTTAGATTGAGTGACCGCTTTTGACACGTTTTTTGACTTAGAAGTAGCAAATTGGGATTCTTAGCCATTGGGGAGACAACAAAAGAACATTTTCTACAGGACACGCAAAAAGGCTCGAAGTAATTTGCATAAGCTTCCGGTAAAAAGCGTTTAACAGATCGAATAGCGACTAGTATAACTTTTATAACAGGAATTTCCCGCGGATTTCATAATTCTTTTATTATTTTTTGTCTTATTTTCATTAGTCTTGTGACTAGCTTTCCCAGCAGTAGTTGAAAGTAATACCCTTTCGCTAGGCTATCTTATGGGTGCTTTTTCCTATTTCTAAACAAAGCAACGATCGTTTTGTAGTCACTGTGCATCGAACAACTCAGAACTCTCAGAACAGCAAAACTTTACCTGTGATTGAGCGCCCGATCTTGTCTCAGTAAAACTATACTCGAGCGAACGTGAGTGACCACGATGATTTAAAAAACAGTAAATAAAAAATATATAAGTTTAAAAAAGCAACACAAAAAATGTTTAAAAATATAACACGGATATAAATATGTGAAACATATATTGTTGATGCGGGCGAAAGATTAATCAACAAATCTATATTTAGAATGCGTTCGTCCTTGACTCAAAAGTCCAAACAATCTGGTTGTGTTCAGCGTAAATCACGCTTAAATCTCAGTGAGTCAGGTATCCTATAGCTAAGACACATGCAAAGGAGAAATGGCGGACTACAAAATACAAAATAAAAAACAAGCGGCAGGGAGTATAATGTAATCACTGCAAAGCCACCTACCGTCTTCGATTTTCCAGAACAATCTCTAAAAACAATATCTTTGTCCGTGTGAACAAAATGAGTCTTTTTATATAATAAACCAATTACGGAAATAAGTAAAGTCATAACATTCTAAGAGAATCGCCAAACGTTCGTATTATGAAAAGAAAATCGATGCTACAAAATCAAACATTCGACGCACATGGAGAATTCGCACTGGTATCGTAAAGGCGAATATAAAGACCAAGGATAAAATACATTCGGTGTCGTTTCAAAGATGGCACTGAACTGGTTGACTAAATTGAAATCGCCAGCACATTTTGTATCTATTTCTGTCTAATATTGGCCCTACTTTGGCAAGGAAATTCAGCCCACATCCGGTTCTCTCACTTTAACTTTCGAAACGGATGCTTTCCGCTTTTCCTTCGCTTTGACAAAGCGCTAACGGTCGAATCTCCTTAAGGTGGCCAATTTACCTTTAGTTATCAACTCTCGGTTGATAAACCAAACATTCGTTTCTTACCCCCACCGACGAAACACAACGTTCAGTTTCTAACTCCCTTATCAATTTTTTATATGCCTATAGACGAAATTATGGCTATCTTACAAACATTTGCACCCTGTAAGGCAACTGGTTGTGACAATATTTCAATGTCAACCATGATATACTAATCATTGACTATTGCGGAACCGTTGATTCGTATTATTAACTTATCCATTACTCATGGTCACTGTATCATGTGTCCCTGATGAAATGAAAATTGCTTGTGTGATTCCCTTATTTAAAGCTGGAGATCTGCGGTTGTTATTTGCAAACTACAGATCTATTTCGGTTCTTCTAAGTTTTTCTAAATTTCTTGAAATAGTCGTTCATAAGTTTACCAAACGGTTACTCACACACATTGGGTATTTTTTCCCATAACCAATACACTTCCAAATAGCTTCGATTTGATTTGTACGACGAAATTTCTTCCTTTTTTGATCGATACGGACGCAACATTTGTCTTTCCTGATCCTTCCAAAGCCTTTGATATACATTTGACCGTAATAATCCTTTTGGACCAATTTGAATATTATCTGACAGATTATACTTTCATAAGTACGTAAATTATGATTATCCGGATGAGTGTAGTCCTGAGAAGGACTGTTTGGGGTGAGTTTGACTGACGTTTTGACAACCTGAGCGGAAGTCATCGTCAGGGTCAAGTTGACTCCAAAGATGACTTCCGCACAGGTTGTCAAAACGTCAGTCAAAGACTCAAAGTCACCCCAAACAGTCCTTCTCAGGACTACACTCACTCGGAGGATCGTATTTTACGTACTTATAAACCGTACTTTTTTTACTTTCTTAAACAATTATTTATACAGAGAGTATCCAGTTCAGCATAGGCAAGGGAGGATTTACATATATTTAATCAATTCGATCGAGACTTGTGGGAGGCAATTAGCCTAGGTTCATGGAATTAACATCCTGCATACTGCTAGGATTGGAGAGTTAATGTGTGGCGTACTCGCAATGGAATAAATGTGCCCGGTAAATGTGAAGGCAGTATATTTTAAGCCTGGTGAATGAATGAGAATGGTGTATTATCCAGTTGTCCTTGCAAACACCAAAGTCTTCTCTGTAAAGGGAATGAGTTAACAATGGATACACTGTTTTTCGTTGTTATTATTTTTTGAATTGAGTATCATTAAACCAAGCCAATGTTATCACCCTGACCAATCACAGCAAGCGCCAACAACACAATGAACCAATTAGAACTCATTAGAACTCAAAGCGCGGGAAACTGCGTGTGATGAAGTCACGAGGTCACAAGCGGTTTGGGTTTTGCTTCTAATTGGTCCAGAAAGTGACACGAGCCGTTATCTTTTTTAAAACAATGATAGAGCGTAGAAGAGAAAAACCCAAGCAAATGAGACATTATTTTCCACACTCAGTTGAAACTACAATTTCCTCCTGCATACACTTTGTTCACGGGCACATTTACATTTGTCCAAAAAGTTAACTTTAAAAATAAATTTCTTGTAGGAAAATGAACGAGACAAACAGCCCTCTTTCTCTTCTTCCAAGAAGACCGCACGTGACAGAAAAACAAGCAGTAGTCATGGCAACTCGATTGTTTAACCTGAACATTGCAGATCATTCCTCTGTGAAAGAACTGGACAGTTACGAAGATAGAAACTTTTACCTGCGAGGATCTTTGAATGAGAAACAAACCAATTTGGCTTCATTTGCTGGGAACGAATATGTCCTCAAAATTGCAAACCACATCGATTCAAACCACGAACATTTAATGCAGACCCAATGTGACGTCATGTCGTTTCTTCAAGCACGTGGCCACAAATGCTCCTCCCCGGTCCCCTCCATATTTGGCACTTCATTTGTCATGTGCAAAATCCCCAGAGACTCCGCACCTGATGGCGTTGCCTTAACAACTGATCATGCAAACGACGTTTGCAATCTGGAAAAGTTTGAAACTTACAATGGTGAAGCGTATTCGAAAGAGGACTACTTCATTTGCGCCGTGCGACTGCAGACCTTTGTACCTGGAAAAATGCTGAATGAAGTACCGCATACCAATCAGCTGTTTTTTCATGCCGGGAAGACCTTGGGGAGGCTGGACCAAGACTTAAAGGTACAATTTCTCTAACTACTTAATGAGTACCATATGGTTTTGTAAATGTTTTACATAATAGCGGCCATTGATTTGTTTGAATTCATAAGACAACTGCATCTAATTGAAAAGATGTGGTGATAAATTTTAAACTAAAGTTGTCATGCAAATGTTTTTTTTTCCAAATTATGAAGGATTGTTTTCCAAAAATGTGGGCTACCACGAGGATTCATTTCAGGATATACAAGCAGCAAAAGTAATTTGTGCCAGCAGGAGTTGATGAACAAGATAGTAAAGATATGTATTGGTGTATATATGCAGCTGGTAGACAGGATAGACAGACGGAAAGCACACAGACAGACAAGCAATTTGACAGACAGGTGGGCTGAGACAGACCGACGGAACAAGAGAAAAACAAAGAAGCATGCAGACAGAAACAACAGGACATGTATACAAAGAGACAGATAAACAGACAAACCGACGCATAAAGAAGATAGATAGACAGATGGACTGGCAGGCAGACCGCTAGTTTCACAGGCAAAGAGACACTGTGTTTGATATATACACCCTCTATCAAAACAATTGCCCCCTCTACAACCTGAGTTCCTTTCCAACAGACAGACGGACACTAAGCACACACACAAACAAACAAACAAACAAGACTGACAGACAAACAGGTAAGCAGATCTAGACGTATTAATAGTAAAGACAGATCAGAGGTGAGTTGGTAGACAGACAGACAGACAGACAGACAGACAGATTGTCATTCAAACGGATACTCAGTCAAAATTTCATATGTGCCTCCTTATGCAAAAAAAGAGCCGTTAAGGACGATGTCTACTTTTGCTACTGCGCCGATGGTCCAAGAAAGTCGGGTTCCTAAACGGTGGTGCCTGCTAAAACAGAGATATTTTGCGCGGTTTATAACTCCGGGAGAAAAGCAGATCTTGGAAAGGGTTATTGGAATCTGAAAAGAAAATTAGGGGTAACCCAGTATTTTTCAGAGATAATGAAGCCTCGATTTGGGAAAAAATTCATACATTGTTTCGTATTTTGTTGTTAATTATCTCTTTAAAAAATAGGCGTGGTTACTCCCAATTTTCTTTTTGCATTCCAATAGCCCTTGCTAAGATTTGCTTTTCTCGCGTACTAGTCATAAACTGCGCAAAAACACTTCGCTATCAGTAAGCACCGTCCTTAATGTGTGGCCGGGAAACATTGGCTAGGCAACGTTTTGTCAGTGCGTGATTCATGTGTCATCGTCCGACCCAGCCTCGTTCCCAAGCGTCACAGCGCTTATCGACGTAACCGAGCTTGTCTACGGAGGCTTGGGGCTGAAGTCGATAGTATCAGCTTAACGGGTGACGTCACAGTTGACAAATGGGTACGACTGGGTACGAGGCAGCGTCTGACCCATACAAATTTTGCTCCGCAGGATTTTGGATGCCCGAAACTTGTACGGCCGGGGTTTATGTGGGACTTGGCTTCAGGTGGTGAAAAAGTTGAGCAATTTCTTGAAGCTGTCGATAATGAAAACCACATAAAAATAGTTCAAGAAGTTTATGAAGCTTTCAGAAAACAGGTTACACCAAAACTACATCTTTTGCCGAAGCAGATCATTCATGGTGATGCAAATTACACGAACATGTTACTGACTTCGGGCAGCCATGCCAATGAACACGATTTTGGTTTCATCGACTTTGGCGATCTGAACTACACTTGCCGAGTCTTTGAAATAGCAATTTCTCTTATGTACATCTTCAATATGTCCCAAGATTCAAACTGTGGGAGATCCCGAATAGCGGGATATTTCTTTGCGGGATATCACTCGGTCAACCCCTTGCGTGACGAGGAAATTCAATTGCTTCCCGTTTTGATTGCTTCAAGGTTTTGTCAATCGCTAGTCTATGGTACCTTCTACAACAAATACCTTTGTCCTGATAATGAATACATCATGGAAACTAGTAAAAAGGGGTGGAAAAACTTCAAAGCGTTTTGGGAATTACCCAAGGAAGAAATGTTGAAACTGTGGCTTAACGGACTAAAGCAGCTTCAGTAGAACGAGCAATGCAGAACATTAGTTTTATACAATTTCTGTTATTTTTGTTTAAATATGATACTCACAGCGGTGTCGAAACTTCAAACACAAGTGTGGTGTGCATTCTATTGTAGAACAGTAAATTTCCGAGGATAAGGAAATCAAAATAAAATTTTCATGCGCACAAATTGTAATCGTGCTCTCAGTGTTGTAGGAAAGAAAATACTTTACTAAAGGGATTAAGATCACAATCTTTGTAATAAGCAAAGCTTTTAGAAAGCAGCGCATTTTATGACAAGAACTCTAGTACTTTGGGCAATTCTAATTTATTTTAAAATCCGTGCAATTTCAAACCAATTTTTAGAGCATTTCAGGTGCGTATAATTATCTAATGATGAGCCTACTAGGAATTTTTAAGAATGAGAAAAACCAAAGAAGAAGAACGAGAAGTTTATTTAACAAAGTTAAAAATTAAATTATACACAGTAGAATGAATTTAGTATTAGAAAATTTAGAATTGTATAATACTAAGTCCTTATATGAATCTAAAAAATTAACAAGTGTTTCAAAAAAAGTCGTATCTCAATGTATCATCCAGAGGCTCTGCGAAGAAAACTAAGACAAATGCATGTTTTGGGAGGTCAGCTCCTCCCCCTCGTCCCCCTCCCGCCCCCCCCCCCCCCCTCCTTGATCAAATTGACACACTGGATTACGGCTATTATTTCGGAGCAAGTGGATTAAGCTAATTTTAATTTACAGCCTTCTAAGTCATATGCTTCTCATACTACATAGCAGTACCATACAGTATGTTGTCCAGTTTACTTCAGATCGGTACTAGTATCTGATCCCACCAATGAAAATTCAATCGAAGTTTGGGATCAGTCTAAGTCAATTGCGGAAAACATCAAAGTTTGAAAAGGAACTGAACATTTCAGCTTTCGAATACTTGTTTTTGTTCGTTGTTTTGTTCTGTCGACCAACCATGTAAGACGTTGCGGTGCAAAAGTCGCCCCCAGTAGAAGGAGCTTTGATAAAACTTTCTTTGCAAATGAAGGCAGAAACGCTTCCCTTCTGTACCCAAAAAAGAGGAAATCCGAAAAAAAACAACACTGAGAGGCAAGGTTCACATATCAAACAAGCTCAGGTACTCCATTCAACTAAGTCCCAGCGGAAATTCTGTTTGTCCCTTTTCCTCTTTAAGTGGCTAAAAACAAATCAAAACATTGATGAATTACACTCTTGCGGACCGTAAGTTACTGATATATAACCCGTTTAATCGGGTCACCAATTTTGTTATCAGTTAAAATTAATATTAGGATGTTGAATGACATCCCACCAGTTCGGAAATGTTAATCGGGTCAGTAATGCTATTTGGATACGTGAGGGGTTAGCCAACTTATTCTTAGGTTTCTGTAAAAAGCGCGAGAGCAGAAATATGCTTGCTACGGTATTTCTGTACACAGATGGCGTCGCAAATGGCACGCATGCTGGTCGCTGAACAGGTATCAGTTGACAACGAAGACTTGCCGAAAACAACACTGGTTCTCCGTGAGAAGTTCGGAATAGTGTCGAGTGATGTCGTCAGTTGTCGGAAAAGTTTACCCGCGCGTCAACGTAGACTCCCCGCCACGGCACTCGTTCAACTCGTTTCTCTGACTGCCAGGAAGGATTAATGTTGGTATTTATTGTTGTCGATCGTTTTAAGATGATAACCGCAAAAGGCAGAAGTAACTTCGCAATGACACAAGATAACTCGGACAAACCAAAAAAAATTGAAATAAGATTTCAAAGTGCATTTCCTTCGCTAAAGTATGGCTTTCAAAACACACCTATTTATCCTTTTTCTCCCAGTCCGATTGGTTTAAATTGATCACATGACAAGACACTAACTGATCCGGGTTCTTCCGGCCAAACAAGTACTCGGATTTACGCGAAGATTAAATGGCGAGGAAAGCTAAGAGAAACCACGAAGCTTGTGTAAAATAATAAATGTTTCCTCTCAAGATTCACGTGTGGATATCCTGCTACCAAAAGGTCAACAAGAAAAAAGAAAAAGAACGAGAAAATCAACTGTTTTTAAAAGGAAAAAAGGATTATTTTAATTTGTTTTGAAAGCAGCAAGAGATAAAGAGCAAGTGTTCTCTAACATTTTAAAGATTTATGTGGGCAACTATCAGTCGATAGTCCCTCGATAGAAAAGCTTTATTGGCACAATAGAGTGGATATTTAGCGCTAAGTAAGCTGAAACTTTGACAACGTTGTAGCTGGGCGAGTAAGGATGGCTCAGTGGAAGAAGAAGAAGAAGAAGAAGAAGAAGAATATACTTTTATTTAAAACAGGGTAATTCCTTCAGTAATTATAAAAAACAAAATTACTGTTATCAACGGAAGCCCTAATTTAATACAATGTTAAAAAATCCTAGAAATACTAAAAAGATCACACACATCAAAATGATAGAAATATAAAACATAAAAATATAAAACAATAAAATATAAAACTATTTAAAATCTACGAAACTACAAATTTTGATTAAAAACTATGCGGCCATGATAGAAAAATGCCTTTTTTGTTGACTGTAATTTAACTCTTGGTAGTCTAATGTGGTTGCTCTGTCTAGTGGTCCTTTCGATGCAAGTTAAGATTAAAATAATTAATAAAAAATTGCGGACAAATGTTCTTCAGTACTTTCTTAACTAAGGCTAGAACATGTTTCTCTCGTCTTTCAGATAAATGTGGTGAGAACACTCTGGCCCTCCTCGCCAATGTGGCTGTGTCCGATTGACGTTGCCTTGTTGCTGTTAATTTTCGTCCTTGCCTTGAGGTTCATTCTTTGGGTTCTACGGTTTTTCTCTCATTCAAAACCCAACATTCCTAACTTCCACGTTGATTATTCTTTCTGCTACAGCGCAGTCGGCGAAGTGGAACTGAAAGGAACAAGAGGTCCGACCATCCTTTTTAATCCAGAAAATAGAAACCAAAGGTGGAATATATTACATTTCAGTCAATTTCAATCTTTCGTTCCTCTTCTTCTTCTTCTTAAAACTCCTCCTCAAAAACAGAAATCTAATGAAAGAAATGTTTCTTATCTATTAAAATGTTTCTTATCTTTATCTCCTCCTCCTCCTGCTCCTTATCCTTCTTCTTCTTTTTCTTCTTCTTCTTCTTCTTCTTCTTCTTCTTCTTCTTCTTCTTCTTCTTCTTCTTCTTCTTCTTCTTCTTCTTCTTCTTTCGCTCCCCCCCTTCTCCTCCCCTCACGGGCACTCTTATTACAGAATAAGTTTTGATTAATCAATTTTTAACCGTGCCGTGACACATTTCTTGAAATAGATATTCAGTCTATTATTTTAGC